>NC_083622.1:17318352-17622935 GCF_963584025.1 Labrus mixtus | reverse complement strand
CCTCCTCTGTCCCTCCCTCTCTCTACCTCCCAACTATCCCTCCCTTCACAGGTGACCATTCAGAGTCCAGCTGAGGTGGAATCCCAGGGTTCATAGTGCTTTCAGACTGTCTGCTACCTTTGAGCGTCCGGGGAGTGCAGCCACAAACACACACACACACACACACACACACACACACACACACACACACACACACACACACACACACACACACATACACAAAAATACACATGCACTCTGAACACTGAATCTTGAATGGTACAATGCTGATATACAAATGTACATAAAATGCACAAACATTCACACCTGCTGACACACAAATACACACAGTTGACACAAGTCAGTAAATTTACATATAACAGCCATGAGGTTGGAATGACGATGGTCTGTTTGCAGTTTGCCAACAGGGTGTTTAGTACAGTTAAGACGACTAAGCGTATAAGGAAGGTACTGATGAGAATATACCATGTCTGTTACATGACAAATATAAAGGGGCTGATGTTTCATAATTAAAAAAAAGAAAGAAAGTACAAAAAAGACGACTAAATGAGTAGGTTAGAGAGACTTTGGAGAAAATCATAATGATGTGTAAATAATTTAGTTTACAAAGAGCTGCATTTAAAAAAAACAGGAAAAATGCAAAAAGAATACTACTTTAGATAAACACTGGAAAGGACACAGCAACATTATTGTTATTATTATTATTATGATTATTATTATTATTACCACTAGTACCATCATCATCCTCATTAAGGGATATTACATTCCAAATTGTAAAATGGGAAATCACTAACCTATTTTAAATTTCTACTTAGATTTTAGGTGAAACTTGGGGGAGGGGGGATTGCACTTTTATTCGGGAGGTTTTAATATTTGAGCTATTTTTTATTTATTTACTAATTTATCAATTATTTTGTTTATTGGGAGAAGGGGTTTGAGTGGGTTGCAATATTTTAATTTTAGAATTTTCTAGAGAAAAAAAAACCTTTTGAGGGCCTGTTTCTGTCAGACTCTTGCAATGGAGTAATTATAATGTATGTATTAATTATTACAGCAATTATATTTATTTCTAATTTATTGAATCCTGTTTTTGATCCACTCTCTTTTTAAGTTAAAAT
This sequence comes from Labrus mixtus, assembly GCF_963584025.1. NCBI lineage: Eukaryota > Metazoa > Chordata > Actinopteri > Labriformes > Labridae > Labrus > Labrus mixtus. The sequence goes on along the minus strand of NC_083622.1, from coordinate 17,621,817 downwards.
AAAAAGTATCATACTAAATGTCCCAATGTGGTTTATTAAGGGTATGTGTGTTTAAATGATTGTATTTTACTCTCAAAAGTTGTTGTTGTTGTTGTTGTTGTTGTTGTTGTTGTTGTGGTGGGGTTTTTAAATGATAACTTTTCATTTAAAGTTATTTTGTAGATTTGTATGATTCAACTCATGAATGATGAAGAGAGGACACATACATCTTCTGACCAGCAGGGGGCATACGTAGAGAGAGTTTAAGCAGAGTTGGAAAGAGAATGTTTGACATCAAGCTGATATGCCAAGCTTGTTATCTCATATATTCATTTTTGGGAGTATGCTGCTTATTTATCAGCAGAATTAAAACGTTTTTTGTTTGAACTTTGGGATTAAACTCTCCTCCCTCGGGGGGCAATCATTTCCCTTGGTAAGAAGATCTTAGTTATATTTTCCAAAAGGGATAGAACAAATTATGAGATAAGATATTACTGAGCCTAATGATCACATAATTCAGTATTTAAAAAATATGATTCACAAATGCACAAGAGATGTAAAAAAAAAACTAATGCACTGGACCATTAATACATCTGTGGTTCTCAAACCTTTTTAATTATTATAATCTAGGCCAGGGGTTCCCAAACTTATCAGCTTGTAACCTCCAAAATATGGGGATCAGCATGGGTGCCAAAGACTGGGGACCCTCAGTGGCTACACCCACACCCACGCACTAATAGGCCTGTCCAAATACGGGTAGCACAAAAGAACAACACAAAAGAAATCAACAGCCTAAAAGACATACAATTATTTAATATAGTCAGTTATTGAAAGAAAGGCTGAGCAGTATACAGGTAATTTCCATGAGTGAACATATAACACTTTGGGAGCTTGCAAACCAACTTTGGGAACTTCTGCTCTACTCACCCAAAACTTAAAGAGACAGTTGTGTGTAGTTGTCAGTATAAAAATACAGATTTTCACATAGTTTAATGAAGAAGTGATAAATTAGAAGTGTTGAATAAAAAATTGATGGAGGTCAACAAACAAATCTCTGCTTTGGATTTGTTGGTTTGTTACTGCTTGCTTGGCTTCTTTCTTCAATCCCGACCCACTGGTCGGCTAAAAAGATTAACAAGTCTATATTGGGCTGATAATTCCCATCTTACCTGTTAGGTCTACTGTGTTTCAAGATACATGAAAAATCAAGCATGATGCAGAGTGGTTGTGGTTACCATTCACAAGAGGAACAGTGGAAGCCTCACTGACCTTGTCCATTGAACCCGTCTCACATGTTCACTGTTACTATCTGAAGTATACTGTTTTACATACCTGAGGTAAGTGAGACCTTTATTCTGTGACACATGTCAGCTTGTTATCCCCTCACATGCTTATTATATGATAACAGACAAAATGAAAGAAAGATTATCTACCATGTCATTCACCTTTGATTCACATTTCACCAGATTTAGAGACAAGTGTAGGCTACTTTAACTTGACACATGGTTGCTTATTTATTCACCTAAAAAACTTGAGGTATTGTCTGTGGCTCTGAGGGGCATGTCAAAGTATCAAAGAAAGAAAAACAAATGTAGAACAGCAAGGAAAGGGAAGAAAACAAACTGAGACCCTATGAAAAATAGGATTGGTAAATAAATTACATTTTATAAAAATCAAAATAATTGATTTCGCCCTCAATTACTCAAAAACTAACAAATATAGTAGATCATGTTACATTTGCATATAGTAGAGGGGCCAGGGGTCATCCCCAGTGACAATGGGTCAACAACAATGAGACGACACAGAGCCTTGATTAAAAAGGAATTGGTCTATAATAGTATATAAAATTCAGATCAGCGATAAAACAAAAATAATATAGTAAAACTTTCCCCGAGCGGAAACAAAAAGCGGATGTGTGTAAGTGTGTGTCAGCCAAATGCTCTCTCATGTGCTTGGACGTCATCTGCGTCCCACCCTCTCTGTTATCCCCTCACTCCTCCCTCTGTCTGCTACGCTCAGTCCGCTCCCGTGCCGGCCTGACCTCCGCCTCTGCCCGGCCAGACGTCCACTCAGACCCCTGCGACTCCCCGGACTCACAACGGGGGCAGAAAATTCTCTGGGACACGAACGACGGGGAGAGAAAAGGAACACAGCAGAGCATTTTGTTGTTCAGCAAAGCTTGCCGGTCGCATTGCAGCATCTCATTCTGTAGCCACTTTTTTTTTTTTTTTTTTTTTTTTACACTCCACAAATGTTGAACTTGGGAAGAAAAACCAACTTTGTGCTCCATGGAAACATGTAAAAATCCACCCGGACACTAAAGTTGGACACTTACTGCGCCCTCCTGATCACAGCGGGCTGGGCACACTCAACAGGACCGTTAGTATTGTTCCCCCCTCCTATGCTAGCTGGCTAAGAGGGACCAGGACGCCTTTGTAGAGAACATTTGTTTGTGTTTGCAGGCCATACTCTACGCAACACAACGGAGGAAAAACACCAAAGTAAGTACTGTTTTCACTTTCATCTCGGCACATTATTCCCTTATGTGTGCGTGAGGAGGGGGCGCACGCTTCGCATCCTTTCCTCGGACGTCATTACGCATTCATGTAGGAATCAATTAAGTAAAAAGATGGGGTACCCTTGGGGGGGTTCAACGCCTGAAAAAGGGCGAAAATAACGTATTGTAGGTGTAACTTCAACATCGTTACACGTTGTTATCTGCTGTTACCACACGAGGGCTGCCTGGCGCGTGGCCCAATAGTGGGTCTTGTTTCTAAACTTTGCTAACTAGCTGCGGATTAAGCCACATTATCACTGTCACCACAACACTGAGCACACAAAGAAATGTCCCTTGCGCAATCACATGACAACGTGTGTTTTTTTTTTTTAGTGTCTCAGTGATTTGTTTTCGTTTGGGACATCCGCTCCTAGCTCCATTGTGGTCTTCACTTAGCTTTTCCGCTATTCCGTTTTGGAGGATAGCAACACTAAAGCTAGCATGGGCATCACAATGACAACCGAGCATGAAAAAAAAAAAGTAAGGGATGAGAATATCTCAAATTGATTTTTAGTAGCTGTAATAATGAGACTCAACTACTACAACAGCAGTCAGAGAGTTTTCCCTCTTTTTCAAATGGGGTTTGTTTATGGCCTTGAAAACACATTACTACTCAGCTGTATGTAAATCCATGACATGATAACAGGGAAATTTAAAGATGTAGATATTGACACTCTTTGTATCCAGGCCTGCAGCAGGTTAACTATTGGGCAAAGTCCCATGAGAGCCCTGACGGCAGTGCTCAATCAATCAGTCATTTATTTAACAAAAAAATGCAAAGAATGTTATGCTTCCAGCTTTTCAAATGTGAGGATGTGTTGCTTGTCTCTGTAGTCACTGTCAATTATAGTTGGATTATGGTTCAATGCAACAAAGCAAGCAAAGGGAACATCACAACAATTAGTTTGTCATACAGGTTAAACTTTAAGTGAGCCCGTGGGTGAAGTCACAGAAAACCTCTCGAGAGACAAATATAGATTACATTTTAGTCCGTCCGTCCTTTACCAGTATATAGGAAAATACCTCATTTATCTTCTGTGAATGAAAACTATTGTCTGATTCAAATATCTCGAGCTCTGGCCCTGGCTATCTTTCCACAGCAGTATGTCACAGCAGTACGTCAGTGTTGCTAATGTCTGAAGATCATTACCCTTTAGAGGTACCTCTCCAAAGAGAGAATGGCCCCACATGTGTCCAGGTGCCGGTCTAATTGCTCAGGCTGCGGTAACACTGCTAACTCAAAAGGGCTTCGTGTGGCATCCAGCATCCAGCCTGAAAAGAATCAGCATAACAATATTACCCTCACACCTCCTGAACGGGCCTATTCAAATCATTTTGCAGATAGATTGAATCTCCTCATCAATAATTCATCAGGGCCACAGATCAGTGTCAAAGATATTGAAGTTGACTTTCTTGTGATCTCTATTTCAAACAAGGATAACATTGATGAAACAGATCACCACAGACCGGCTGTCTGCCCTTAGGATGATTTCAAGTTGTCTCCTACTCACAGCATATCATTTCCTGCCATCTCTGTGTTTGCCCAACCCCTTAATCTTGTACTTTAATGAAATTACGCTCAACGGTTTTTCAGGCAAACTAAGATCCAGAGGAATTTCTAAGATGTGAATGATGACCATGAGTCACCCCTCAGAACCCTCGAGCTCAAAATGTCCAATGCATGACATGATTTACAACTCATGGACCATTTGTAGAGATGAGTGCAACTTCAACTTATCCTCCATATGCCCCAGGATTTGTATCTCTGGTCTACAAACTGGCTTAATGTGGGACCACAAATGAGGATGTGAGTGCAAACATAGTCTGTTATCAACAGTTAGACTGATGTTTGGCAGAGCTACATCTTTGCACCAGTAACATAACATTAACTCAATGGTTCCATCAAATAATTTGTAATTTATATTTTTTCTAATTTATTAATTGCCTAACGGTCTAAGCTCTCATTTTGTTTTGTTTTTTTGTATGGGTGGGATATGTATGTATATATGTGTTGTGTTGTGTGTTTGTATGTATGCTGGCTGCTGGAACACCTACATTTCCCTGCTGGGATGAATAAAGTATATCTTATCTTATCTTTATCTTATGTTTACAGTACACTAATACTATTTACCCTTTTCAGTGGTTATCAGCTCTGTTAGACGAGGTCAGTCATAATAACGTCATTTAAATGGCATAGGGGAATTTTACAATCGTTGAGTTAATTAACAAAACCAACAGATTTATCAGTAAAATGATCATTATGTTATTACAGTTATATAGCCTCTTTTATTGTAGGGAAATCCCTGCATCGTATCAGCAATGGACTACATTACTCATTGAGAATGAATTACTACACTTTGGTATGAAGTAAACCAATATATCAGGTTCACAAAGCTAATGATACTGGTGGTAATAATGTTACTTGGCTTTGGCACTGGTACTAAATAGTAGTTTTTTTATTAACTCAGAATGAGGAACAGACACCCCCCCCCCATAAAACCTCCTTTTCTACATTATTGTAAACTTAACTTTTCTCTTGATTTAGCTTATCTTTTAACATTAATCTAAAAGTATCTAATCAAAGAATGAAATTATAAACTTTGTAAATTTACCACATTCTACATAAAGTTACAAGACAAAATGAAAATGATGGAAAATTGAGGTAAAGAATGGTTTAAAGTTATCTAAAACTTGCGGGACTGGATAGCCTGTCAGTGACATCACATGTACAGAGGCCAGAGTCCTCGAAGCAGGCGACGTGGGGTTAGAGTGCGACCCTCGGCACTTTGCTGCATATCATTCCCCACTATATTATCCCAGTTTTCTACTCTGTCCACGGTCCTTCTCTATTTAAAAAGGCATAAAGCACACCCACATACCACACACAAACACACACAGTCATTCACACAAAAATGATCTGAAATGTAAAAATGGTTATAAAAAAGACCCCTTCTTTAAAGGTCATAATTCACTAACAGTAAAAGCTTTATGGGAGGCTTGAGACAAACTCTATAGTTGTATTTCTATGACTTAACAAGTTTGAACTTGATACCCTGCACCTGATTGAGTAACAGTTATCCCTTCATCGGCAGATTGAGCTTACCTGCATGTGTGTATTAGTTTGTATTGTAGCTGTAAGGCCACAACAGCAAGTACACATAATGCTGTAATTTGAAACCTATATGCGCTCATGTTAAATTCAACTCCACGTAATAATCAAGAGCTGCTGACTTATCTGAGTCAGCCTGACACATTTGGACTCATGTCTTTTGACCTTGTGTGATGTCAACAGTAGTAGTAGTAGTGTGCCACTCTGTCTGCGAGTTATCAACTCTTTTTTTTTAATGTAGTGATTTGAATGATTCCGATCAGAGAACAGCCGAAATAAGGATGGATAAGAATGGGTAGTTATACAAACATAGATGGTACGTTTTGAGTGACTCACACAGTCAGCATTTTGCTACTGTCTCGTGACTTATGTTCCCCTTGTCGACTCATTTCCTATCAAGTCAGATAAACAAAGTACTGGTTGGCTGTAAAACTCAATTAGATGTTATTCATGCATGGAGTGCCCCCCCCAACGGCACCCCCGCCCCCCTTGAAGGTCAAGTAAAAAAAAAAAAAAAAAATAATAATAATATATATATATATATATTTTTTTTTTAAAGATTTGTTTTTGGGCTTTTTGTGCCTTTATTGTAGGGATAGGATGGTGGATAGAGTCCGTAATCAGGGAAAGAAGTCATTTAAGGATACCTTTCCGATAGAAAAGGACAGCTGTCATTAAAAGTAACCCATGAACACCAAGATTCCTTCAAGTGTTTGTGTCGGCGTGTCCCCCCCCCCCCCCCCCCCCCCAACGCTATAAACCTAGGGGAAACACTGGAGTGTAAATGGGAAAAGTGATGCTTTCCCTCTGTATGCTGGCAGTGTGTTTACATTTCTCTAAATATTCCTAGATTCAGTACCAGGTTCCATTCTGGTCGGTTTGGGTATTTCCTGAGGCTGGTTCCCTTCATTTCATCCATTCTCAACAAACTACATCATGGATTTATAAACTAAACATAGAAGCGTGTCAGAAGCATGTGGAGCCTGATCTCTGTTTACAATCACCACATCCCTATAATGTATATTCATACTAAAAAAGAGAGAGAGAGGAGGCTGTTAGGAAACTTCCTTTCTCCCTCCCCTGCCAGAGGAATCCTTTCTTGTTATTGGACCTTTGAAATGGTCAGAGTCTGGTCATATGATCTTGTGGACCAATGGGTTGTGATGTTTAAAAAAGCTGTGTTGGGAAAAGACATTTAACTTGCTGAATTCACTGAGATCTCAACTAGTAACCCTAAATGTATCCTCTAAACTCTCCCACACAGCAGGGATGAGACATGTAAACAAGTATTCAGATCTTTTTGTTTTCAGCTTTCAGGTTTTCCATGTGTTAGTTGATCCTAGCTGGTACACTTATTTAAAGTAGTTTTTTTTTAAATCAGATATCATTCATAACACATTTAGTTAGATTATTTGTCTACCTCTCTCAGCATTTCTGACCTTGGAACCATTTTTTATTTTTCCTCAGAATCTCATTTATATGTCATCAGTTTTTGGTGTAATTACGCTGTTTTTTATGGAGACAGACTTGTTGTTCAGCCAGATTTGTCAGGACACTCTAGAGGAGAAGTGAGATGGAGCGCTACTGAAGTGGAAGACTTGGCAAAGTTACAGGGAAAATGTCACCCCTTCCCATCCACCACTACCTGTGAGAGAGAGAGAGAGAGAGAGAGAGAGAGAGAAGAGCCCAGCGCTCGGCAAGAAACACTGTTGCAACAGGAAAAAGGGGGCCATGACTAACATGACATGATGTGGAAAACAAGCGACTCACTGAACCATGATATGTCTCATAGACAGTGTCAGAGGGTACAAAGTAGCAGCCATGTGTTTCGCCTTTAGGATAGACTAAATAAGGGAAGATCTGTGTGGGAAAACCCCCCATCAAGAACTCATCAGACTTAGTTTGATTCAAAGACCTAATCAGGATAAAAGGACATTTATGGAAAAACAACAACTGTTTTTTTGTTTGTCTGTAAAACGGTTAAGCAAAAGAAGCTGGCCCATTACTAAATCTACTCTTCCTTGTCATTTTGATAAATTGTACCTGACTCAATTCAATTTGAGCTCATTTTTACACCTTTTTCATAAAGTTTACATGAAAACTAATTAAATGCTGTTTTTTCAATTTTCTTTCACTGATTTTCATCTATTTGCCAGTATCCATTGCTCAGGTATTATAAACGATAGAGTTTAGTTTGTATTATTTCCTTGATAAAAAACACACACATTGATTATGATCCAGAGAAACATGGCACGAGACGCACATGCCTTAAGAGCTAGTTAGCATCATGTCTCAACACTGACTTTGTGTTTGAATGTCCTCCTATGCTGTTGTACAGGTTACTGTTAATACCAGTCAATTTCCCCAATAAAGTTTCTTTCTGGCTTCCAGCTGAAGTACGCTGCACCAAATACGACCGGTGAGGTGTCTCATGTAAACCTTTAGAAAAGTTCTTGTTTCTACATTTTGCAGCTGTTGTGATGAAAGGAGAGCAACAGCACGTTATGGGTTAAAGGTATTTCATTCAGGAGAGACTTCCTTACTTCATATTCAAGTTCGGAAAATGATGAGAAATGTGTAATGTATTTGGCAAATAGAGACCCCATTGTGATGTCTTCATTGGTGGTGGTGAAGGAAGGAAGCAGGATTAGCTGAGGCGCTGGACCTGGACACTGATGAGATGTGTTGGAGGTGTCTGGGATGGAGAAGGGTTGCAACGATTGAGCTGAGACAATAAACTGAGAGCAGCAGAGAGGAGAACGGATTAAAAGGGGAGCGACATGATGGAATGATCACTTGATGAATCAATGAGTATGAAACTTCCTGCTTGAACGTATTTTGAGCTTCATTAGGTTAAGAATGTAGAAGGTATGTTACTTATTGAGCTAAAGAGTACTAAACCTTTTTGTTATATAGTTATAGTCAATAACTTGGAGGTTCAGGTGTTGTTAAGTTAAGATCAATGGGTTTAGGAAGTTTAACTTTTGTTGGACTATTTTGAAGAACAAATGATTAGTCAAGCAAAGTATTCTTAGATTATTTTACATCAGCATGATTTTATGAAACCGATTCACATCCAGTTTGAGCAGCACATTTTGAAGATAGCAGTGAGAGAGTATTTCCCACAGCTTTGATGCTGTGGGCCGAAGGGGGAATCCTTCTTGATTCCTGGCAGGGAGAAGCAGGGCGGGGATGGGAGTGGAAGTGAAGCAGTTACAGGGTTTAGGCATTTACAGCTGCGCTGGGCGGGAGGGGAGTAACTGTAGATCTGCGAGGGGACTCCAGAGATGGAGTGTGTGGGGGCGCCCCCGCTGCTCTGCACATATGGACCTATCATGACTCATATCCCTCTGATGATACTTCTCCCTCGCCGCCTCCCTTTCTCACTTTCTTTCAGCCACTCCCTCGTCTCAGCAGCAGAAACATTCATCTCTGTACTCTCTGAATTAAACTCTTGCAGCTGCTGTCTGTTCAGGGCAGCACTGGTGGTGTTGAAACCTTGAAGCCTAGTTGTTGGTCTGATTTCTCCTCCCTCACTCGGGCCTCCTGAGCTCCCAGCATGCAGCTTGTGCTCTGTTTTATGCATTAGGGAAAACAACAGCCAGGCCTCCAGTGAGAGGGAACCATCTCTTCTTATCTTAATTACATGGTAGCAAACATTCCTAATCAAAGATGTCTTCCTCTGGGGTGCTGGTGGCGCAGTGGTTAGTGCACGCGGCCCATGTATGGAGGCTGTCATCTCAAGCGGGCGGCCTGGGTTCACATCCCACCTGTGGCCTCTTTCCCGCATGTCATTCCCCACTCTCTCTCTCTCTCTCCCTGATTTCTGACTCTAACCACTGTCCTGTCTCTCCGTTAAAGGTACTAAAAGCCCAAAAATAAATCTTTAAAAAAAAAAAAAGATGTCTTCCTCTACACACAGCCCACCCTTTAAAGCTTTAGCCTTCAAAGTGCCTCTTGGTGCACAGTGTTTCTCAGATTTAATATGAAACCAAGTCACCGTTTTTCTTTACATAAATGTGTGGATTCTACCGCTAGGACGTGTATCCTGAGTGAAATAATCTCGTAGACTTGTTGTTGACTTATCGTGTGTCCTGTGTTGCAGGATGATATTGGGGCTGAGCGATTGGTTCTGGCAGGAGCGGCTGTGGTTTCCAAAAGGCCTGGGCTGGGCTGACCTGGAGGATCGGGATGGACGAGTATACGCTAAAGCCGGTGACTTGTGGGTGGCGCTGCCCATCGCACTTGCATTCCTTATCATCCGACAGATCTTTGAAAGGTCAGTTCATTTTTCCCCATGTCCTACTTAATGCTTGTACTCGTCACCTATGTGTGTGTTTGTTTTGTTAATTTAAAAATGTATTTTGTCTAAAATCCTTCTACTGAGTCTTACTCACTGCCATTCTTTTGTTTTCTCTCCACTTTAGTCCATCATTTAGTGATGTCATCATCTCACCTGCAATTACCTTAGTTTCCTCTGAATGCAGTTCTTTTATCTCAGTTTTTTTGCAATGTGATTATTCAATATTCCCTGTGCTGGGCCCTAAATTAAAACAACTAAAGCTCCAACCTTTCAAGTGTCTCATGTTGTTGCCCAAACAAGTACAATGTTCTTGTTTCTAGGAGTTAATCTTTTGGAAATCAGACAACCGTTACAGATTCCACCTGTGCTTTATTGCCAATACCAAGAATCTCCCTTACTCATTAGTGTTTTTCATTCCTACATCCCGTCCAACTAGAGAGTGTCAAAAATTACAAAGCTGGCTAACTAGACTTCAGTAATGTAGTAAGACATTTACACACTTGATGATCTTTTTGTTCGCAGATATTGTCACAGGAGAAAGATCCCTCTATATATTTTGTTTAGGTGTATTTGTCTCCCTTCAGTAAAAACATAAAAGGAAACGGAGGAGTTTTATTTGAAGAAATGCTAGAACACGCCTACTAGAGGAAACAAAGCCTCTGCTAAAGCAGATTGTTTGTTAAAAAGGCAAAAATGGTGGATTTTAAATGCACCCGAAAGCAGGAAATGACCTTAACTTTTGGCAGATCATATCTCACATATCAAATCAGTTTATAAGATTGCATCTTGTGCTTTATCAATGCTTCTTTAATTTCCTTATTGTCTCTACATTTCATCTCTTTTTGCAGGACAGTGGCTACACCTCTAGCTTCCCTGCTCGGGATCAAAGACACAGTGCGGCTCAAAGCCCCTCACAACCCCACACTGGAGTCCTACTTCTGTAACATTACCAAAAACCCCACACAGGTACATGTTTGCCCCACAGCCGTTCATAATTCAAAAGATAGAGTCTGAATATTACATACTTATGTTTGACTTCTATGTGCTGCTTTAAGACTTCTGTTGCAAGTCTTTGCAAAAAGACGGGCTTGTCAGAAAGACAAGTGCAGCGATGGTTCAGAAGACGAAGGAACCAGGACAGACCGAGTTTGCTCAAAAAGTTTCGAGAAGCCAGGTAAGAAACACATTCAAACACTCTTTAGCATACTGTATCGACACACTTATATGCAGCTACTGTATGGAGCAGGTTGAGACAGCTGAACACCCTTGCGTTCCTCTGGCTATATGTGCACATTTCTGAAGGCAAAAGCAGCCCTCTATTTTTAACATGCACTCATTACAATGCCACTCGGCTGCTACCGTGCCTGTAACCCGCACTCTTGCCTCAAACACACACACATGCATACACACGTGTACACACACAAATCCAACCATTCACATATTCATTAGCACAACGGCCTCAGAAACAGGGCCTCCGTCACCACTGTTGGTTATTTTTATGTTTGGCAGGAGCTAAACCAACAGTATGTAAGTGTGAAGATACAAAGCTGCTGGAACTAGCCAGTGGCAGCTGGCTGGATCCGCAATGTGTACTGGTGACACAAAACTAATGTGGCAAATATTTCAAAGACAAACGCATTATATAATATTATTATTAGTCCAACCTACTGTACATGTGGTGTTTCATGTATAACAACCGTGTAGGGACGTGCCTATCATCACCGTTAGCTTCATTGTCATGAGCATTTCATGTTTGCCAACAGATCATTTCAAGCATTTTATGTGACTTAAAGGGTCAGTTCACTCAAATGAAAACAAGACACACACTTTTTAATAGGTATTACTTTTTTACTGCTTTGTTTGGAATAACAAGTTAGCAGTTCATTAAGCAGGAAGAGTTTTTTTGCACCAAAGACATAATAGGTACCACTTAGTCCACGGGATACATTAATATCTACAGGAGCTTTAAGTACTCAGAGTTTCTCAACATTAAGAATTAAATCTGGGGAGATTGTTTTTTTTGATTAAATTCCTTTCAGCATGTTCTGTATATTCTTACAGTATATCTACAAACACCTGGTCCAATTAAACCTGAATTCAAAAGCTTTTGGAATTTTGATGAAGTGACCCTTTAACCCTTTACTCTACAAGAAGATTAATCTAGACGGATGAGTTTGCTGTAGATGTGTGTGCGACATTTCATTGAAGTTAGTCCATGGTGGATTGATGTTGTGCATTTGAAGCTTGTCTCGGTTTGTGCGGATGTGCATGTGACTGCATGTTTGTGACTTGCTGTTTGTGGTCTGTCTACAGCGCTGCATGTTATAACATTTCTCCTCTGAATCAAGCTATTGTCTGTGTGAACAGGCTTCCTGTGTCTCTCCCTTATTTTCCTCGCTGGTCTCTTCTTCCACTTTGTTCCCCTTTCCCCTCTTTTATTTCTTTCTCCGTGTTTCATGTGTGAAACCCCCAACTCTGTACCAGAGGCTGTGGTGGGAATGACCCCTCACTGTCTGAGTTACAGGATACTAACAGGGAGGATACTGTCTGACAGCACTCATTGTCTGTCAGTGTGTTTGTGTGTGTAATGCATGTGTGTGTTTGTCCTGATTTGACTCAGAGTAGTTCCCCAGATCTCCAGGCCATTCATGCAGCCTGCTGTTTCTTTCCTAGCTGCTCCCTGTTTGTTCACGTCTGTATGTGAGAATATGTTGTGTGTGTGTGTGTTTATGAGATGCATTTAAGTGTCTGCAGGTTGAAAAATAGTCTATTGTCTTATCCCCATTGACTGAGTAGAAAGTGTGTGTGTGTGTATGTGTGTTCTCTTACAGTTGGAGATTTACCTTTTACCTTCTTGCTTTCATTGCTGGCCTGGCCGCCCTCATTGATGTGAGTACTTCCTTGTTAACCTCCACCCCTCCTCATTTTGTCTCTTAATGTAAACATTCTCATTAGTGACCAAACAACCATCATACCGTAGTAATCTCATTGCCATGCTTAGTTGGGCGATGTGATCTCACCTGTGGGGCTCTGCTGTCTAAATCACATCACATCTTTCCTTCCAGAAACCTTGGCTGTATGACCTGCAGGAGATGTGGCAGGGCTTTCCTGTGCTGGTACGTCTCTGGGATGGTTATGTACACTGAATGCACCTGTTAGCTGCAGGTGTTTAAAAGTCCAGTGTTTCCCCTACCATTATATTATATATTTTTTAAAGATTTATTTTTGGGCTTTTTGTGCCTTTATTGTAGAGATAAGATAGTGGATAGAGTCAGAAATCAGGGAAAGAAGTCATTTAAGGATACCTTTCAGATAGAAAAGGACAGCTGTCATTAAAAGTAACGCATGAACACCAAGATTCCGTCCAGTGTTTGTGTCGTCGTGTCGGCATGTCGGCTTGTCCCCCCCCCCCTCCCAACGCTGTAAACCTAGGGGAAACACTGAAGTCTTTACAATTTATTTTAAATTTGGCACCTACATGAAAATGCCTTAGGGGGGAACTTCAAATTCCTTTACAGAGATCTTGAATAATGTTTCTTCAATGTGGTTGGATGTTCTTGGGCACTGAGAGACATTTCACATCTATAAGTTCAGAATGAAAGATTTTTGCTTTTGGAGGCTACTCATGTTAAATAATAGGCTACAGGGATTCTGATGCTCGAACATGTTGTAGACATTTACAGACCAACTGATGTAAAGAATAACTGGTGTTAATATTTTCAAAATTAAAGATCAGTTTCTTCTCTTTCAGACTCTCCTGCCATCTCAGTATTGGTACTACATGATTGAGCTGGGTTTCTACAGCTCTCTGCTCTTCAGTGTGGCTTCTGATGTCAAACGAAAAGTATGTGAATATTTTCTGGGGATCACAAAAATATGTCTATGGGAACAGACTGTGATTGTTTTTGCGTATGTTCTGTATGGTTATGAGTCGAACATTTCGATGTACTTTTAGCAACATGCAATGTTCTTTCTGTGCAGTTTTACATCTGGTTTGCACTGTGGGTGGACATTAGAGTGTTGTTACACGTGTGTGTGTGTGTGTGTGTGTGTGTGTGTGTGTGTGTGTGTGTGTGTGTGTGTGTGTGTGTGTGTGTGTGTGTGTGTGTGTGTGTGTGTGTGTGTGTGTGTGTGTGTGTGTGTGCGTGTGTGTGCGTGTGTGTGAATGTTTGGACTTCGCTCAACCTGGGTCAGCTGAGCACAGTGGGGAAAATCCTGCCAAAAAGGCACAGTGTGTTTCTCCAACACAACAATATAATGAAGTTGCCTCTAAGAAGGATTTAACACTTAGAAAGCAGACCCACTCAAACATGCATTACACAAATTCCCGACATTTTCCTTTTTTCAGCGAACACATCACTAACACGTCTCCTTTCGTTCTTTTTAGGACTTTAAGGAGCAGATCGTTCATCATGTTGCGACCATCCTCCTTATCAGCTTTTCCTGGTGCGTTAATTACATCCGTGCTGGGACTCTCATCATGCTGTTGCACGACTCCGCTGATTACTTTCTTGAGGTAAAAGTCTCCACGGGGTCATTCCAGTAAATTACATTCACTGACAACAAACTGTACCTACATCAGACATGTGCCCTCAATCCCAACTGGTGAGCTTTGTTAATGGAAAAGTAACACATAATAAAGGTATAAAAATGAACGGGGCCAATAATCACTTCATCTTAATTTGTTTGATTGTCATGTATCCCCTTTAACAGCAATCAATTTGTAATTTATTCATCAGGCAGTTTAAAGTTATGTTCAGTCATGATGAAGTGAGTGCTGTGGTTCATTCTGATCATATGCTGCCACCTTGTGGACAAAACTACAGTGAGGTTACCAGTATCTTTAGTGGGACAGAGCTTAACCAAAGACTGTATATAAAAAGAAGTGTAGTAAGTTACAAAAGTGCAGCCGATGCCAATTTTGATCGTTGCTGAAAGAAGTCGGATGTCCTGGAAGCAGATGTGAAAATTAGCCCACAACTTGATTGATTTATTACCTCAGTAAACAACTTCCTAATGAGTCTATCGTCTCAAGTTCTAGATTTCAGTCTTCTTCACTACGGCATGAGGTCAGAGTTGTAAATGATGGCCTCTTTAGGAGGAGAACCGATTTCAAAGCAGAGTATGCTTTACAGTGTAGCTACCTGTGGTTAACAAACCACTACCACAGCAACCTTTCAACCAGGATAAATATCTAGCAATGTGCATCCTCCCCGTGGTCAACATGTAGTCACTTCTTGCTCAACTGATACACTTCTTATAGACGGTCTACGAGGTAAACCAATACTCTTTCTATTATTCAAAGAAATGTATTATTAATCCACAACTAACCTATTTAACCGTTTTCTTTCCCTTTCCCTTTGACAGTCTGCAAAGATGTTCAACTATGCTGGATGGCGAAATGCCTGTAATTACATCTTCATCGTATTTGCTGCAATCTTCATTATCACTCGTCTGGTCATCTTTCCCTTCAGGTACTAACACACAATGATTTCATCTCTTGCTGTAATATTTAACTGCAGGTTATCCAAGTGACCTTGTCCTCACTCTCTCTCGATTTCAGGATTATTTACTGTACGTGGGTGTACCCTGTGACCATCTATGAACCCTTCTTTGGCTACTACTTTTTCAACGGCCTTTTAATGGTTCTGCAGTGTCTGCATATCTTCTGGGCCATCCTCATCATACGCATGGCAGTCCGCTTCCTCACCAACAATGTAAGCAAACCAAGACATCAAACTCTAACTTAAAGATTCTGTAAAAAAACAAAAGCAATAAAAATGCATAGTGACTGAGGTGATTAAATCCTTATCATCCATCTTTGATTATGACACAAATATAGAAACCCACAATTTAAAGAATCTGGAACTTCTCAGTTCATTTTGGGCTTTCAAGGGGAAGTCTCAAGTGTTGTCATTGAAACATGTGGCATAGCAGTAGGCTGCTAGGCTAGGTAGCTAGTTCCCACATTTAACTTTTACAGCTTCTAGTTCGATATAATCTGCAAACATTTGGCATGACTGAGCTGCCAAGATTTATTTTTTTATCGCAATCCAAACTTTTTCTTTTGTAATACTGATGCAAAGGCAAATGCAGAATGTTTCAGTTCAGTGGCAGCCATCTTTGTTGTTTACTAAAATGCCTCAGCAGCGCTGAAACCTGTTATCCATTAGATCAACAGTTGTGATTGGCCTCTGAATAATGTCGATGTAAATCTGTTTGAATGAGGTGGGGAATAAGTCTGCATATTTATAAGACAGTTTGAGTTTGTTCTGACAGGATCCAGAGCTCGAGAACATTTTGAGTCGGGGGGGTCTCCTTGATTAATGACGTGTTTTTTGGGGGGGGGTTTTTCTCCAGGAAAAAGTGGACGATGAAAGGAGTGACAAAGATGAAACGGATGAATCGGGAGAGGAGGAAGACGAGGAGGGGGTTAAAAAGGACACAAAGAAAAATGGACCAGTGCAGAATGGTCACACAGTCCACAACAACAATCACAGCAAGACAGAGTGAAAGCAAAACAACGTCAGGACGCAGGATTGTGATAAAGGACTCATTTCCCTCTGTAGGGGAGCAGGAGGGAGGGAAAAAGAGATGGAGAAAGAAGAAGACAGTGTGTGGGTTGGGGGGGGGGGCATGTCATTCCCTAAAACACAGACCAGCAGGTATGTTGATAAAATGTGACACTGTTACTTCTGCACAACACAAAAACACTCTCACAAACGTACTTTTAGAGGGCACACAGATCCAGCAGAAAATGATAGACACTACATTCAGTGGCACGACTGTTCTGCTTAATCATGTGTCACTGTCAGTGTGGGAAGTCAGTTCCAAATTTTCAAAGAGACAGGAGGAAATGGAGGGAGAACTATGATGGGAAGGAGGGAGAGAGGCAGGGCGGGAGGGGGGAAAGGGAGTGGGGGGGGGGGGGGGGGGGGGGTGATGCTGCTTCTTCTTCTACAGCTTTCCTTGTTCAGTGTGCCTTAGAGCCAGCTATTGGCTGATAAAATGCCATTTCGAAGCAGTCTGCTTTGATCTTGTGTTGCTTTATGTTCCCTGTTTTGTTTTATACTGAAAGAACAAAATAAGATGAAAGTTGGTTTTGCATTGTGAAAGTGGGCATTCATTTCCCTTATTTTTTTGTCTATGCAATTACGTAAATGTTAAGCTATTGCACCGTCTTTGCACAAACAGTTTCTCTTACAAGAGTGTGCAGTAGGACTGCGTGCTTTTGCTCTCCAATGGCGCTTGTGCCATTTATTTTTCTGCCTTGTGAGGTCAAATGAGCAACTTTGGTGTCACTTTTGTAGATATACTGAAAGCAAAATCTTACTTTTGATTTCTGTTCTTTTCTTCATCCAATATCGCTTAGTACCTACTCTTCCTGCTTCCAAAAGAGACATCTCTCTTAAGTGTTCAATCATCTTGCTTTCAGGAATCTGAAATGTTACCCTGCAATATAAATCTCAGCTTCCCTCTAGTTTTCGACGGAGCTGAATGTTTTCTTCCTCTGGTTTGTTTGAAGCTTTTTGATCCAGCTGAGTCACACTGTTGATGCCTCCCCCCGTGGAAACTGATGACTCTCAATAAAAATCATAGCGAAGGTGGGCTTCTTTGGGGGAACACAGTAGTTTCACTAAGGTGAATGGAATGTGACGGATGAACCATTTCCAGATTTTACAAACATGAACCAGATATATCCAATTCACTGCCTTGTATCCTGGGTAATGTTTTTTTTTTAACCTAGAATATAACTTTTGATCTAAGTGAATGATTTTAAGAATGATTCTGTGTATGAAACGGGTTTACAGGTATTCTATTTGAAGAGGAATAAGATAATGAAATGCCTTTTTAGCAGTCAGTGTTTGAGCTCTGAGATTCCGGAGGAGTTCATTAAATGAGTGTTGCTTTTTTGTCTTCATGCTTTATGTTTTTTTGTATGTCAAGTGCCTTATCTGTAATGTATGGGAAGCTCCCTCTCGCTCCTGTCTTTATGTCCTCTCTTTTTCTGTCCTGTCTCCACCTCACATCAGAGACTAGTATCACCTCCCTCCTTTGTACAATCCATCACTCACCTCTCTCCTTTACCAATCACCTTCCTCTCAAACTCCTCATTCCACCACCATATTGTTTTTTACTAACCCAGACCAACCAGCATCCTCATCCTCCCCAGCGATACAGAAGAACCAGCTGTGTCCTAATTACAGTGTTATATTACTTTTTTGTATTTTTTGTTTAATAACTAAGTATTGTTATTATTAATAAATGCAAAGATCATGAATCACAATGAAAGCATTTCAAGGTACTTTTTATTTATTCATGCATCATGGCTGCAAACATAATACGCACTATATTAAGTTTATAAATTAAACATGAATTTGACATTGCTGCTTTAGTGTGTATGTTGCATTTTACTGCTGTAGTTGCTTTTATTTAGCTAGTTTATATAATGTTGGGTTGTTAAATCTACAGCAGTGTATCATATTCTATTAGATCATCATACATGTCTTGAGAAATGTCGACTTTTCATGAGCTCGGTAAACAGCACTGTCACTCCTTTAAAGCAAAACTTAAAATTCAGTTTATCGTGGAAGTTTAAATCCAAAATCTCAAAACTTGTGATACATGGTTTTCAAAGCAGTTTTCCTTTTATATTCTATAAATGTATTCATGAGGGAAGTAATTCATTGTGGAACCTGCATTGTTATTCATATACGTCACATTATCAAACTTTCATAGATTTCAGTACTTTGCATTTTACATTCAAGGATAAGGTAACCTCGCACTTTTACGGATTCAAAAGATAAATTATTATATGAAGTATCCTGTTGTGTAGACTAAATAAAATTGTTTACATTTTATAACAATTTGGTAGGATAAAAATGTTGTGAAACAGCACTGTGGAAAAAAAGATACAATTAAAGGAGTAAAGGTTAAAGGTAGTTTGAGACGAAATTTTAAAGTAGAAATACCTCAAGTTTGTATTTTATTTGTACAGAAGGTTACTGAAGCAAATGAACTTCATCTCTGGGTTTCAGGGTTTTAGTTAAAATGTATGTTAAGCCTTAAACCAACATATAGTCAGGGTCTATCACAGCATGTTAAATGTGGATAACATTCACTTTTTTCCCCCAGAACTGAGGTGTTAAAGATTTACATACCTTCACGTCCCTCCACCGCCAGCTGGGCGGAGCAAAACATGGATTTCCCAACATCTGACGTCATTAGTAGCTGGCTGAAGTGACAGCCAATAGAGAGCGGAGAAAAGAAAACACAGCAGACAGCTCGCGCTTCGCTTGCCTGAAACGCCATCTTAAACAGAAAGGGGGTTTAAACCGGGAGGTGACAGGAAAGGGGGGGTGTAGGAAGAGATTATTCTTATTTTGTCTTGTATGTGTTCGTCGGGTCGCTCTTGAACTGTGTTAGTCATGGTGTTGGGCGTTAACAGCGCAAAATAAAGGCGCGTACGCGAGGAAATCAGCAAGGCACTTGTTAGCCTCCAGCCCGCTTAGCAAGGGGGAGGGGTGGGGGTTACGAGGGGTTTTTTTTTCGCTGCCGAATTTGTTTGTTTATGTTATTCCACACGGATATGTCCTCTTCAAACCCAGGTAAAGTGCTATAAAATGCATTTATATAGTGTAATTGAACGATACTATGTAGCTGTGAATGTTTGTAATGCACAGTTAAAGCGGACACTTTGCTAAAGATAGCGTGACAGCACCAGCTAAGTTAGCTAAGTAGCAGAGCTAATGCCACAGCAAGCACGGCTAGCTGGCAATTGCATAAGTGATAGTTGCCTGGCATGCTAGCCAGCTCGACCGTATATGTTTTATAATGCCAAGTGAGACAAGGTGAACACATTTCAATTCACTTCTTAGCTGTTCAGTTGATGTATTTGTGTTTAGTACATGCTTTACACATTCAAGTTATCCCTTTTCAATCCACAACATTGCTCGAGAAAAGTTTTTAACCTTATTATAAAGTTGTGCTAACTTCGCCTTTTCAGTTTGGCTGCAGTTGGGTGGTTTAGTTTCTTGAGGCACAATACGAAATCACCTGTTATCCCCGTCCACATTACCTCTCTCTCTCTCTCTCTGCCTGTGTGTTATTTATAGAGTTACCAGACCCAAATCTGGGTATGGGGGCAAGTGGGACCCAAGGAAGTGGAGGGGCTGTTGTACCCAAAGGGACCAGCAAAAGAAGAGCTGCGTAAGTCTGTTAGTGGTACAGTTTCTGCTGATATGTTAGTATCATGTGTGTATTTGCTGACTGGTTTACTTTTGTTTTGCTATATGCGGTCAACATTTTTGTGAGAATGCTCAAGTGTGAAGTTATTCACACGGGTCTCTTCTCCTTCTTACAGGTCAGACTTTGATGATGATGACGGAAGCAAGTTGTTCAGGTTAGTTTCAGTATTTTGCATCATAAAGTTAGCTGAGGTGTTACTTTAAATGTTGAAATTGCCAAGGATGCTGATATAATAAGCAATGCTTCCTCTGTTGTCCTCAGGTGTGATGATGACGGAGGAGGCTCTAACAATGACAAAGAGCGCTTTGCGAGGTAGGGGGATGAATCAGAAGAAATAAGTGTTCAGGTGGGGGGGGGGGGGGGGTTGTATGAGAGCAATGTTATTGATTGCAAGGATACCCCAATGCTGCTCTCTCTCTCCTCTCTGCTTTTTTTATATACTTACACTTTTTTATTTAGTTGTGATTTCTGGGCCAGTACTTTAGTGAATTGGTCTCATTTTCAGGTTTTTGGAAGACGATCACAGTTTTGCAGATAAGGAAAAACTAGCCAGGTATGGCCTGTACCACTGTGGAAGGCTTCCTTTCCTGCTTGTATTCATATAAATATTGAATGCACTCAAATACTACCATGCCCTGCTGGGAACCCAGCACAATGTTGTTTTGACAGCACAAAAAAATACTGGTATATTTAGCTACTCTACGCGTCTATTTTGGTGCTTGTCAGAATATTATGCCTCTTTGCCCAAGAAAGCTGGTTGTCTCTCTCAGCCCACCACTGTTGTATGTGTCACTAACCCCAGTGCTGTGTGTGACTCCTTCTCTGTCTCTTTTGTCTCCTCCCTCTCAGGACACCTGAAGGGTCTTTCTCTTTCTGCACCTGCTCTCTCTCGTCACACCAACTGGCCTTTAAAAACCAGATTCTCTTGCTTTCTCGTGATCATTTTTATAGATCATTGGCTACACTTTATTGTTTTTTAAAATCTATTATTTTTCTCACCCTCTCTCATTTCCACTCTTCCCGATTGGCATACTTACATTGCAGCATTAACTCTAAACTGTACTCCATGTTTTCCACCTACCCGTCTGTTTCCCCCATCTCGATCCCTCCTATCCTCTCCACTTCTGCCTCCCTCCCTCGCTTCCTCACTCCAGGGAGAACCACAGTGAGATTGAGAGGCGGAGGCGGAACAAGATGACTGCGTACATCACAGAATTGTCAGACATGGTGCCGACGTGCAGTGCACTAGCACGAAAACCTGACAAACTCACCATCCTACGAATGGCCGTGTCTCATATGAAGTCTCTAAGAGGAAGTGGAAATGCCAATGCAGATGGGTCGTACAAACCTTCCTTTCTTACTGACCAGGTATGAGGAACTGAGAGAGAGAAATGTAGAAATTGAGGGGGTGTGAGATATTAAGTTAAAATTGATTTTACACTAATTCAATACATCTTCTACAAACTTATAACTAGGCCTTAGTGAGGAAATAAGACAACAAGTCAGTCTATACTCACTGTCATAACACGCAGTTCACACTGAACCTCTCTGAGCTCTTTCAAATAAAGTGCAGGAGGAATGAAAGTAGCACCTTTTAACCTTGCAAGTTTGTTTTCTCATATGGTAGCTGAAGGGCAGTTGCTATTTACGATGCTGGTCTAATGTAAATTTGATGTGTCTAAACAGACCCAGAGTCTTTCCTCCAGGCCCTTGATGAATTTATTTCTCTTAAAGCCAATCTTTTTGAATGTGCAGTAGATGTAAGTTATTCTAATTTAGCCTCCGCAAATAAGTTACTGGCATCCTGATAATGATGTTGGAGCATGTCTGTATACATCCTCCCCAGGACAACTGTGAAGCCAACAAGATGCATGGGAAAATTCTAGATTTTGATGAAAGAGGATTTATGAGAGATAAGGGGCATAGAGCTGTATTTGTCTGTTGCTCAGCCTGCATTTTGTGCCATAGGAACTGAAGCACCTAATACTGGAGGCAGCCGACGGATTCCTGTTCGTTGTGTCATGTGAGACTGGCCGCATTGTTTACGTCTCGGACTCCCTGACACCGGTCCTCAACCAGTCCCAGTCTGAATGGCTCGGTTCCTCTCTGTATGATCAGCTTCATCCAGACGACACAGAGAAGCTCAGGGAGCAGCTCTCCACTGCAGAGAATAACAACACAGGTACTTAACATGCACAGACACTTAATATTCAAAGATAATATTTTTCATTTTTATCTCAAAGTATTTTTTGTTTGTCAATTTATAAAATATTGACTCATGATCACCTCATTACTTCCATATTCTGAGTTGATTCTTTCTCTGTCTCTATAGGGAGGATGTTGGACTTAAAGACAGGAACAGTGAAGAAGGAAGGCCAGCAGTCGTCAGCCAGAATGAGTATGGGAGCCCGTCGATCTTTCATCTGCAGAATGAGGTGTGACTCTTACAATATTTATCTGTTCAGTTCAACAATTTAACTGTTGTTGTCTGGATGCATAATTTATCCATGTGGTGGCTGGTGTGTATTTGCAGATGTGGCACATGTCCAGTGGAACCGTTGTCAATGAACAGACTGAATTTTCTCAGGAACAGAAACAGGTAACCTGAACCAAACAAACACTGTATCTTTAATTTATTATTATTTTAATTAAAGTGTTGGGGGTATTATGCAGAGGATAAGCATTTTGAACCAAAAAAATGCACATAAGCAAAATGTTCCTTCTGGCATTGTAATAGAACTAATTGATTTGAAGTATATTCTACACTCTCTTCATTTACCTCAGGAATGGTTTGGGTACAGCCAAAGAAGGGGAGCCCCAGTACGTAGTGGTGCACTGTACAGGATACATCAAGTCCTGGCCCCCTGCAGGTAAAAATGGTCATCCTGAAAGGGTTGTTATATTCATTACAAATGTGTTGTAATTGCTTCATAATTTGGTTTGGACCTTTACATCATGCTGAGTCAAAACAGTATGTAATAGTTTTGCACGTTTGTGTGTTAGGAGTGTCATTAACAGATGATGAAGCAGACAACACCCAGGGGAGCCGCTACTGTCTAGTTGCCATCGGTAGATTACAGGTAAGATCCTTCCCTCCTCTGTATAGAAATGCAATATTTTCTTTTGTACTGAAGCAAGTCACAACGGCGAGAGTATTTTAAAAATAATTTTTAAGTCAGTAAAAGTGCCTTCTTTTGATTAAAGGAAATACAGTCCTTTTGTATGGATATTTACATTCGACCTGCCAATTTGCATACATCTTTAACAAACAGCTCCCATAAATCAACACCAGTTAAATTGCTCAACTGGTGTCGTAAGA
The DNA here is from genome assembly GCF_963584025.1 of Labrus mixtus. Lineage (NCBI taxonomy): Eukaryota > Metazoa > Chordata > Actinopteri > Labriformes > Labridae > Labrus > Labrus mixtus. The sequence continues at coordinate 17,598,302 of NC_083622.1, read as the reverse complement.
GACATGCTCTTTAGAAAATGTATATGTAACACAAGGCAGTATTTTATGGTCACAATCTACCATCTTATCTGAAGTGGATAATGTCAAATGTTTGCACTGTTACAGAGTGTTCCTAAATCATTGATTTGTTCGTAAGCTGCGGATTCTAAAACTTGACTGATAAAATTCAGACTTTTGAGTAAGCAATTCGTTTTTTGATTTTTTTTTATCCGACACTGATTTTTGTGTGTAGAAATAAATGGTTGGAATGAGAATAAAGAACTACAGACACATACAGTTCATGCAAAATAGGTCGTTTAAAGCATAAACCTGGTTTTAATTGGAGCATTGAAGTGTTATCCTGCTTTCTGTAAGCTGTTAAACTAAGGGCTATTTTTTTCCCTCTGAAGGTTACTTGTTGCCCAGGTGACACAGACATCAACAGTATCAGTGTTCCAGTGGAGTTCATCTCGCGTCACAACTGCCAGGGCATGTTCACCTTCGTAGACCATCGCTGCATGGCCGCTGTCGGCTACCAGCCACAGGTAGGACTTTGAGCTGGTGGGGATGTCAGTGACACAGACAGTTTGAGAGGTTGTTAATGTATTCTGGGTTAATGATGGATGTGTTATATGTTGTGTGTTGCAGGAATTACTGGGGAAGAATATTCTGGAGCTTGCCCACCCTGAGGACCAGGGCTTACTGAGAGACAGCTTCCAACAGGTAGGACTGGCTGAATATGTGACAAGGTTTCTGACTCCTTTGATGTCAGTTAAACTTCAGTGTTTTCAATACAACATGAAATATTTAATAATGCACTTAAAAGATTACACCATCGGGGCGCGCTGGTGGCGCTATGGTTAGGGCGTGCGCCCCATGTATTGAGGCTGTCGTCTCAAGCGGGCGTTCTAGCATTCTAGTTTGACAAAAAAAAACAATCCAGCAGAACCTGAGATATTGTCTTTTATCACACACATTCTTCTTCCTTGTCAAGAACTAGTGTGCATCCGTCCCACAATACACACCTTTTTTATTTACTCAAATGTACAGATCTTGTCCTAAAAAGTTGGGACATTGTGTAAAATGTAAACAAAAACAGAATGTTCTCATTTTGTATCTGATGCCAGCAACAAGCTAAGCCACGGTTGAAACCTAAAAAAGCTTGTAAGGTGTTATGATCCATCTAAATCTTGGTTATGGACATGCACCATCATGACCGCAAGTGCAGCTGCCCCCAATACACACAACCCAGGGTTTTTCCTGCCGACGCCACCACTGCCTTATTTCGTACAGCCACCGGCCCTGGTCAAAGTCTGACAGATGTTTTCATGGAGAACACAGATTTCTAAGTACAGCACTTGAATTGCTAATTTCTAACTTCAAATACGGCAGTACGCCGATATGGTGGCCACACTGTATTGTAATCAATCCAAAGCACCAAAAAAACGTGCTGCCAAACAACAATAGAGAAAGAGAAGAGAAAGATGTTTACCGGGAGAGGGGTGGTGTTTTTTTTTTGTTTTGTTTTTTCGCTATTCTGCTGTACAGACCGACAGTACTGAAATATACTCGCATTTCGTAAAAATTTGAAACACCCACGCGGTTCTCGGAATATGCGTTCAACATGCAGAGGTCTCATTCATTTGAAAGAGCTGTGACCGTTAGAAACTACAGACCTGAGAGTCAAACAGTGTAAAATAAGGATTCTGATTTAATCGGCTGGGGTTTTTTTGTGGTCACACTTCTGTCCAAGTACATATGCTCTCCGTCTCTCCTTCCCTCTCTTTCTTTTCCTTGGTTGCAGGCTGTGGGTCTGTACTTCACAAACATCAACGTTACCGTGGGCTGAGAACTAAACTACTGTGCCGGTAGCTAGCAGGATTGCTAACTCTACATGGTTAAAACAAATGGTACTAGAAAGAGCAACACAGCAGCACAGAAAGTGCACGTTTTGGGCTTTGATAAACACAATGGAAATCGTCACGCAGGAAGACAGCTTAAAGCAACAATATGCAACTTTTCCACCTTGAAATAGCAGTTTCATAGGTTGGTCTAATGGTACAATAACTTTCAACAGGGAGATTCTATGGCATCTCTCCCATTTCCACAGGGCGCCCTATTTGCCCATTTACTGCACTGTGTAACTTTGGCAGGTGGGCCGTGGTCGTCAGGAAGTGTGTACAAATTTACGGCACTAGTTCACACACCTGCCTTCAGCTGAAAAGAAGCCAGTTAGCCCTACTCAGTACTGTTTGATATAATGGCTGAGGCTAAGAGACGGAAGAGAACGCTGATGGATGAAGCAAAGAACAGAGAGAGAGAGAGAGAGTGAGCGCTAAAGATGGGACAAAAAGCAAGAATCCAGCTGTAGAGTGTACAGATAGAAATTATTCCAACTGATTTGGACGTAATGTTAGGCTGTATCGATGTCGTCATCATCATCATCCCTGCAGCTAAACAGGTGCAGAAAGTAATCTTACCCTAGTTTTGTCTCAGGTTTGCATACAAACAAATAAATCAATCTATCTTTAGCCAAAAAGTTGTCTCTTTCCTTATCTGTGTGTGTTTTACAACAGTGCAGTTTTACGCAGATACTTTCTGTGGGTGCAAAAGCACACCAAAACGGATTCCGACATATTGTTGCTTTAAACCTTTTTTCCCTCTGGGAGATCCCCAAAAACTGCGTCTCATACACTGGTATGACTTGTATTGACTTGTACACTTAAAGCTCATAGATCGTAAAAAAAAAAAAAAAAACAGATGATGTCTGTTGGTCACGCTGAGTGTCTGTTCACAGGTGGTAAAACTGAAGGGCCAGGTCCTGTCAGTGATGTTTCGATTTCGCTTCAAATCAAGAGAATGGATCTGGATGAGAACAAGCTCCTTCACGTTCCAGAACCCATTTTCAGAGGAGATTGAGTATATCATCTGCACCAACGTCAATGTCAAGTGAGTAACACTCTGATTTCACCAATACTGCTGATTATGTAACATGATTACACAATCAAAAACGGCACACAATGAAACTATTGACTTGTGAACATGTGACTGTTGTGAAAGATCTCTTAGTTTGAATGCTTACCTATCACCCAACATACCACTTCTTCTTACACCCTCACCACTAGCCCATTATTAAAACACTCACCGACCGCTCTCTCCCTACACTTCCCTCTCCCCCGTCTTTGATTGTGGGGTAGTAGAAACTCAACCCAGGACTCCCTCACTCCCATCACCTCCCCAGGGGGTTTGCTGCCCCCCTCCCTGGGTCAGAGCAGTCCAAACTGCCCTCCTGTAGTACTCAGCCCCGGGCAGATGGTCACCAGGTGAGACCAGGCTTGGCCTGACTATCAACCCCTGCATGGGAGAACAGGGGCTGTTTCTTCATGGGAGACTACTGCTGATTCAAGCAGTCCTTTTATTTTCATTTCCCACTTTTGGTGATTCTTCCTTTCAGTGATTTGTTGTTGTTCCTCTGTAGTGTTGGACATATTGTTGTCTAATTAGAAGCATGTTTATTAGTTACTAAAGTTAGAAGTGAACGATTTTTTTTTAACACAGGTGGTGCAGCATGTTGGCGCAGTATGTATTTGTATAACGGACCTTTCTCTGCTGAAGCGTGCAACAGTCTTCCTCTTCTCTCCTGGTTTCTCTTTTATGTTTCCATGGCTACTGGTGGTGGGTTGAGGACTACTTTGTCGGCAGGTGTTTGAGATTTCTCACTCAGTAGTTGAGCGCATGGAAATTAGAGGCTATTTTTTTTTACCAACTCTCTGTTTCTCTTTTCAGGCAGTTACAGCAGCAGCAGGCAGAGCTGGAGGGAGGTGGAGCCAGAGACGGTCTGTATGAGGCTGGACCAATCACAATGTCACAGGTTAGGCTACGCACACACAACGGCACATGAATGTACAGTAATAAATACATAAAACAAAACGCTAAATGAATGTTTGGTTTAGTTTTTTTTGTTGTTTAATTAGCTTTGAACCATTCTTTGGGTGGAAGAAGTATTCAATATAGCACAATGTCAAGTATTTCAAGCAATTTCAATAACATGGTAATGTGTGGGATCTTGGGTGTTAATGATTCTATGGTGGTCCTCAGATGCCTGTGCAGCCGGTAACAGCAGCAGGGCCAGACCACAGCAAGAGCCTTGACAAATCAGAGCTGTTCCCCGCCCTCTACCAAGGCCCAGATCAGACCAAGGGCCTGCCTTCCACCCCTAACCCCCCCACCCAGATCTACCCTCCAGCAAACAACTTCCCTGTAGCCCGTACCAATGAGCCGTACAGGTAGGAAGTCTTTCTGTGTGCATACATGTCAGTGCATGTGTTATCATGTTTACCAACTTCTAAAACCTAAACCTGAAGGTGACACTTCATCTTATCAATCTATTGGAGCCAATCAGTCAGACAACTGATTTTCATTTACCAGAGACGGTAACAAAGGCCCCGCAGCTCTGATCCTGTTAGCTTGAGATGTGACTTAATTGGATTATATCATTAACTTTGGATAACATTGATACTGCCAACAACAATGTATTTAGTTTAAGCTGTGTGGATAACAAGACTTTTAAACAGCTGCATTATAAACTACCACAGGACACTAAAAGTTAAAGCCAACAGGCTCCCTGATTTTGGATGGCCAAAGTCGATTGTACCCCAAGCTGTGGATCACTCTGCTGATTGAAAGAAGACTGGCCTCATCTTTAGGCCCCTTTTGAAAAAACAATTCAAAATGGAACTTGGCATGGCAACATGGCATATTAATAAAGCCTTTCCTGAGTTAAGTGCTTTAAATTATGACATTACATTTATTAATGTAAATTTTAATTTAGTTTGAGTTTGTTTACGCACATACAGCCGTAACAGAGTTGAAAGTTCTTTGGAAACAAAAAGTGAAATTCATGAATTTCCTCACAGCCTCTTGAGGAAAGGGTCAAAGGGTTAGTGTGGCGTCAGCTCTAGTTACCAATGCTCAAAAGAAGTGTTCCTCTTTCACCATACCAAACTCTTTCACTGATGGAGCCGTTCAAAAGCCTGATGATTGGTCTTCATGAAAGCCAGTTTGTATTTGAATCAAGATTTAGTTCAACAGTAAGGTAAAGTTGGTTGAAGCAAGCAGGATTAGGGGGAAAAAAGGTGTCTGCAGGGGGCTGCATGCTATATAATGGTCCTCGTGGTGCAACAGATCACAGTTGATTGGAGATCCATTCAGATCGTCCCCCCACGGTTCAGGACAGATGTAATCTGCGGATCGATAGAAACAGTTTAACCCCAAATTTTCTATGTGTTGGGATTTATCAGAGCAAAGTAAGCGGGAGCACTTCCTTCATGGAAAACTCCTGTCCCCTAAATTTTTAATCTGTAGTCTACTTAAAGGGTAAACAGTGTTAATCTTGTCAACGAAATAAATGACGAAAATATTCGTTGACGCAGGTCTTTTTAAATTAGTCAACTATGACGAGACGAAACTCCGCTATTTGACGATTTGATAAATAATATTACTTCATCATCTAATTGACGAAAATGTGCCAAAACGAAAACTAAATTACAAGTGAGGATTATCACGTCCTTGATAAAGAAGCGCCCCTGAGCTGTTCTAAAATCACTGTAAACCATAGCATACTTTATCAAAGGTGTGTGTGTGTGTGGTGAGTGCAACAATGTGCAGCCTGGAGCCTGCAGGTCCGTGAAGCCCCGCCCCCTGGAGCTTCTGCTGCATTCAGGTGGTGTCGGAAACATCGGGAAAAAGAGTTTCCGAGTTGTAAAATGCACATGAACACCTGCTCTTGTCGGACCAACAATTCAGAAACTTGGAAAAGAATAAGGTGACCGACTTCCCGACTTGATGTCAGAATGGTCATCACATGGGGGGCAAAATATTTTGTGTTAATGTTTACTTACTTTTTATTAATTCACGTATTGCACATTAACTTTTGTATCAAATTTTACTTTTAACAGTTACATTTCACTGATCTTCTTTGTAGCATCAAACCTTATTTGTGCTGTTACAGCAATGTTACAACATTCCAACTTTCCGAACTTAAATCATGTGAACACACTAAAGTTGGAAGAACGACTTCCCAACTCGGAAACTTGGACCACCCGAGTAGCACCTGAATGCAGCATAAGTGAGCTTCTGATAATCAAAATAAAAGCTTGCGTCTGATTTTGTTGACTAAAATATCTTCTATTTTCGTCAACTAAAATGATGTGCAATTTTAGTCAGTTTAATTGACTAAATTAAATCTATAACAAATGACTAATATCTGACTAAATATAAAGGACATTTTCATCAGGAGACTATGACTAAATTAGAAAATGGTGTGAAGATTAACACTGAGGGTAAAGAAGAACAAAGGCTCCCACTTGGGCTTTAAGTGGATCCAGATTGTCTCAAGCAAGATTTTGGTTTGTCAGAAAATATTTGACACACTTAATGTCCGATTCAAGCAGCTACACTTATCGGTAATCTTATTTTCCCTTTGAAAGCAAGTTTGTTTTGGCTTCTGAACTAAAAAGAAGAGGTTTCCATGTTTGTTTTCACTAGTTAGTTTTGTTGAAAGCCAGGTAGCAGAGCTCTCACCCTTGTCACTTTTGTCTCCAGGCAAGTCAACATGACTCCACAGATGGCACAGCCGGCCCACTCGGCAGGGCAGATGCTGGCTCAGATGTCTCGACAGAATGGAGCCCCGCACTCTGTTACTACCTCCGGCACTGGCAGCCCCCTCCATGCAGGACCAGCAGGAGGATGGCCTGGAGCTGCAGCTGGAGCCAGACAACAGTTTAACAACCAGGTGAGACAGTGCAACAAGATGATGTAATACTTTATATTCTGATCCCTTTTATGTCCATCTAATCTGATCTTATAGATCTCATGTCAGTTATTTTCCATCAACTCCACTTATCCACGAGTGACTAAATTCAGTTATCCTTCTTACTCTCTACAGCAAGTTGCTCCCCAGGCAGCAAAGACCATGTCCCCACAGTTTACTCCCATGGGAGGATTTGCAGGTGGCTCGTCCAACACTTTTAGTCAAATGCCTACAGGTGCAGCACCCACCCCAACCAGTGGGGCAAACTACCAGCCAATGAATAGCCGTGCCAACCTCAACAGCAATGGTTATGGTAGGTTTTTTTGCACATATTTTATAACTATTTGTCTCTTGAGATGTTACATGTGCAACATCTTACCCCTGTGCACTTCATCCCAGATGGCTCTCAGTCGGCGGCTCAGTTCCCTTCTCGGGCAGCTGAGGCAGTGTGGCCGCAGTGGCAGGGCCAGCAGCACTCGCAGAATAATGCAGAGCAGCATCCGCACGCTCAGGGCAACCAGCAAGACATGTTTCCTGTGAGTGATACAAGCCTTATCTCACTCTCCCTGAAACACCTTGTTCCTCCCTCTCACTGTCCCTTCAAATAAACCTCTTTGTCTCTCTGATCTGATTCAGGATGTGTTGTCTATGCTGGACCAGCCTGCCAACTTCAACAGCGATGACTTTGAGATTCCAATCTACCCTCCGTTTAATGAGTGATGTGATCGATACTGCCCCGCTAGTCTGTTTGACTTTTTTTACCCTCAGTCTCTCTTATATTTAGCTCTTCAGCTCCTCTTTTCTTCCTGCTCCTGAGAGTGGCACTCTTCCCTTGCTTTGCATGGTTTACATTGCACTGCCACAAGCCAGTTAAGATTGAGCAAGATACCTGACTGCAGATATTTGGCGGGGGGGAATCTAGGATTTGCTACTGACTAAAAGATTATTTTAACAATTTTGTAGCCATGGTAAGAGAATTCTTTAGCTAGCACTGCCCAAAGCTCAACAGCCTTTGTTGTAGATACGTGTAATATATATAAATATATAAAACTGCACAATCACATAACCAAACTTGAATAGACTGCACAAAAACACTCTTATACTCTTGTAGACAAACAGCAGACATAAACACATCAAACTCACAAAGGCCTTTTAGTCTAATATGTTCCTAGTTTTTTCTCGCATTGATGAAGAGTGTAATTTGCTGTTGTTTCCCTTTAGCAAGTAGACGAATCACTCCAGTCGATGATTTAAACTCTCAGGAAATTGCAGGGATATTCAGCTTTGGTGATTTCTAAATTCTCCGCTGTTGCACGCAACGCTGTGACAGACCTGTGTCTGTGCTCACCTCACTCACAGATTGACACCCACAGCATGTCTCTGCATGTCTGCACTGCTTTCATGAAGCGCTTCTACAAGGGGTAGATTTATACAAAGTACAGTTTTCTATGTACGTTGGTGGCTTCACCTATGCTTTTAAGGATTTTGTTTACTTTTGAGGAATTTTGAGGTTTATTTTCCTACATTCAGAATGATGTATGTAGAATGGATACATACAGAATCATTATCAGCTTGAACACAGTCGTGGGCTTTGATATTCTGACTTCTCTCGCCCTTATTTACCCCGTACCAAGTATGAGTTTTTTTGTACTCCTTTTGTAAAAGAAATTTGTCACACAGCAATAATTAACAAGCAGGAATTGTGTACTTTGAAAGCCATTCTTTATTATCGTTAGAATTGTTGTCCTTGATTCATGTTATTTCACAAATGGAGAGATGTGGTAGTCATGTTTAATTTAATTCAATGTTTGCCAGTATTTAATTTTATTTGAAACTTCTGATGACCTCTCCATTCCCCTTTGTGATTATTATTCTATGAACAGTTTGATCAGGGTGTTGAGGATCAAATGGAATAGAAAAAAACAATAAGATCTCCAAGTGAAAGTGGACTGAATCTCCTGTGTTCTATAATCATATAAGATCTATCATAGAAGAATGTTTCAGGAGAATACTAAATGATTTTATTAAAATAAGTGAATTAGTTAAATTGGACCCTCTTTAGCTGCAGTTTAATACCTGCACACTCATGGTGAATAATTATGTAATTGTATGTAAACCCATGCTGGTAATTGTCCACTCGTCATCTTTAAGAGTCTTGTATGTCGGTGACTGTTTTGTCTTTGTTATTCTTTAAAAGAAAATCTTTATGGTTTCTCTGTATCCAGGTTTTTTTTTTTCAATGATGTGAACTTTTATCAATTATAAACACAAAAATATAAATATACTGTACATGTCTATGAAATGTTAACCAGAGAAAGAAATGTTTGTTTTTTGTATTAAATTGTTATATTGTTGAAAATGAAGGCGGACTGTGTTTTGAATGACACATTTTGATTTCACACGCAGTATCATTTATTACAAATTATAACTAACCTATACTTCCATTATCTGTCATTAGTTAACTGCTCTGTCGTAGTGAGCACTCTACTGATGACGCTCATGCAAGAGTCATGGTTGTCTTTAATTACAGCGCTGCATGTTTCACTCCCCTGAAACAGTTTGTTCTTAACTGGTGTAGTAACAAAAACCAGCTCTGCTTTGGTTGGCCTGTATCTGTTTTCCTTCCCCGCTCTGTGTTTCTGTGAAGTAGTAGATCTGTGGGTTTGTCCTGGGATCAGTTTCTGTCATCTCTGTTCCTAGCCTGGGGGTGAAAACAGTATTTATACTATAACTGGTCTAAGAGAGCTCTGTTGTGTCAGCTGCAACCCATTTGGTTTGCACTTCAGTGTCCTCATGCACTTCTTAATGGACTTGTTTCATTTCCCCCGTGCTTCATTGTTGCCGATATTTTACTCAGACCCACTGTTATTTGCATGGAGTCACTTTACTCTTAACTCACGGGTATCTCTGTAGTGGCATCAGAGTACACACAATCTGCATTTTTTTGGTCAGGATCAGTTTCCGAACCCTCTCAAGTGGATTGCCACTTAGGCGTCATATCCTCTTTCTCTCCCTAACCTTTTCTTTCTTCATTCTCAACATTCTTTCAATTTTAAATATTTTTTCACTACTTTTACACTATGTGTGTGTTTAAAGTGAAAAGATTGCTTCACTATAGACAGAGCATCTTAATCTGCATACTAAATTAGCTTTAAAAAGCTTTAGAAACTTGTGTTCTGGTTGTTGTCACGCGGACGTATAATTATACTGACCAGGGATCCCCTCCGTATTTTGGTGTCATCTCACGTAAAGGTCTCTTCGGGAGAGGTGACCAGAGAGATTCCTGGGTGTTCTAATCTCAGAAACAGCCTGATCGTCACCAAACTCCTTCTTAACTATTCATGAAGCACACAGGTGCCAAATGTGGCTCTGTTTGTCCACCAAACCAACTTTTGTTGAGGAGGATGGCAGAAGGTGTCAATATTGGAAGAAGAAGAGACGAGGACAAGGAAGAAAATATTGCTCATCATTCATTGAGTCCTAACCCTGCGGGAAACATTTATTTGATCTTGGAATAATTAAAGCACTTGTGGAACTTCATCGATTTTGTAGAGAAGTTTATGGAATAGAAAGCAACTAAGTAAGAGATTTTAAGATGGACCGTACGACCGCCCCCACTGCCAGGTTTGAGGTGGATGTGGATCTTGGTTTTGCCCTCTTCTTCTTCTTCCTGCTCTGCTTCTTCTTGTTGGTGACTATAGTCCGCTGTGCCCAGATGGTGCTGGACCCTTATAGTTCTATCTCCGTTACTACATACCAAGAGGAGCAATCAGAGGACCCATAAACCTGCATATCAAATCATAAATGCGTCTCAACCTCCTGAAGGAGCGATGTTAACACCTCTAATGGGACAAAAGTTAGCTGCCACAATCCAAGAAATCTAGTGAGTTGGTGGAGTTGATTCTGAAACTGTTTCTACCAAATAATTTATATTTGAAGAAAGACAGAAGTCTACTATAGCATCCTAAAATGAGGTAAGTTTGCAAACCCTAACCCCTTGTAAAACTTTGGCTTTACTCTTATGTTAAATGTTCAGTGCTTATAATTAATCATGGTTAACTGTGAATAGGCACAGTTGGAAAATTTCCTGAAAATTAAATTTAAACTGGTACATTTCTTTGACATACTTTTATAATCCCTGATAACTTTGGTGTACACTCTGTTATTTAGAGACATGATTCTCAAATACACACATGCACAACAGGAACTATGGACATGCATTAATGGAGAGATGTCAGAGTGCGGCTGCTACGCAGGAAGAGCGCCAAAGCGGTTGGGAGTATGGTGCCTTGCTCAAGGGCACGTCGACACTCGGGAAGAGAGCTGGCTCCTCTCCAGCAACCAAATCAATTTAAATCTTGAACCGACGACCCTCCAATTCCCAACTTAGCTATTACTGCTCCATTTATGCTGAGTGTAAATATATTGTTATATATACCTGACTGTGTGGAGAAGGTTTAGATTTTTGATTTATCCCTTCAAAATAAATCTTAAACTTTTGTAGCAGAAAACATTTGAAATTGTCAATTAATGCAATTTACATCAACTAAAAGTGCAAATGTGGCTAACAAGGTTGTTTTTTCTTGTGTGTTCAACATTAATGCCTTCAGGTCAATTTTGTTAAATGACGTGTTGAAAGTCTGGAGAAGTTTCTTTGTTGAAAGTTTGTTGGTTTGGTTCAACTGTTAAAAAAAAAACAACAACAAAAAAGCCTTATCCGAATTCAGCAGAGTCGGGACGGATTACTTTCTAATTTGAACCACAGTGACCATAAAGGCTGATGATGTGACTCGCCCAGATTGACTGTAATCTGTTCATCAAAGCAGAACAAACACTGTGAAAGCTTCTTCATAAAGACAGGGGCATATGCTTTTCCACACAGATAGGATACAGATGTTTCAATGTTCTCAATGGGTGAAGTGGAATGCAAAACAGATGTCCTGCTGCCTTCACCAAATTCAAACACAATGTTTTGGTGCTCATGCACAAAGTTGCATTCTATGGAAAAACAGTGAAATAAAACCAAAGCTTCTAGCATTTGATGTCAAATCAGCGGTTGTGTTTATTTCAACAAAGGCAGCAACATCTGGAATCTTCAGGAGAGTAAACCCCGCTAAGAAAAAAAACAAGAATAATAATTTCTATGCACTTTGAATCTGCTCATGACTGTTGTCAGTAAAATATTTTAAAATGTACTATTAGATTTACTCATCATTAACAATAAATAATTCTACATAGGGATAAGCACAAGGTGGTCAATGATTTCTTTATCAGAAATGTGTCCTGAAAATTGAATACAATAATCTATAAATACCAATTTATCATACCACTTTTTACATTTCATAGTTGTCTTATTTTCATGATATCGTTTAAATTAATAAATCTCACGTCAGGGTACTGTTGTTCTTTAACGAAACATTAAACAAGTATACATCAAGTCAAAGCTTGATAAACGTAAAAAGGTTATACACCACTAGTTTACAAAAATGACATCGTGATAAATATGTAGGCGGGGATGATGAAGGTTGTTTTTCACTTATTTCAAAATAAAACGTGATGAAAAAAAATTGGGCGGTCTTGTCAGCATCATTTTTCTTCTGCGCACGTTTTATATACCTGGGTAGCCCGAATGAGCGGCCCTTTCATCTCTCACACAACCCAAAGGCGTTCAACAACACCGCCCTTGTCGGATGCTCTGACATACAAAACATAAGCTACTTTTTGTTGCTAGCCAGCCGGTAGCAACAGCTAGCTAGCTATTTTTTTTTTTAATTTGCGAGCAGGCAGGATGGAAAGCAGCGATGGGTGAGTGTTTAATGCTGCTATTAAATGAATGCTTGGCTTGAAGTATGTTTGGCAGCAGCTCCAGAGGACACCATGCTGATTGTTCGGCAGATACGCACATCGCTCTCTCAGAAGATGATAAATCGTCGATGCTAATGCTAGGCCAAGAGGCTCTGTTGTTGAGTGTTGTTGTTCTATATCCTCATGCTTACCCAGCATGTGTGCAACTACAGTATTAATGCAGGTATTAATGGGTTATGGCCATAGTTACTCTTTTCACCTAGACTGAAGTTTTGCAGGTAATTAAACATGATTTGGAGGTTTAAATGATCCTTTGTTTTGCTAACCAGTAGCATGCTTACTGACTCTTACACCTTTTATGCTTCAGCTTTTAAAACAACATTCAGACTGATCATCTTTAGTTGTTATTTTAGAGCATGGTAGCAATGTGTCCCATTAGTACAAACTAAATATTTTCTGCAGTTGATCTGGTTTTGTTCAAAGTAGTTAACATCAGTTTTGGTTGTCAGTGTGCTTGTAAAACAAAGTAAACATCAACATATTAGACGAGTTTGTTTGTTTACTTTTTAACTTGCGGACCAGCTTCAGTACTTTCCTATGAGACGCATTGATGACCTTCACTGCAGACATCAGCACATTAAAAAGACAGAATCAACACATGAGAAGGGTTTTTATTTGCAGAACTAATGCTTCCTTAAAAACAGGAAGGATGCGATCCATTATTCGTGCATTGTACTGTTTAAAAAAAGTCTCCTTACCAAACTAAAACAAACTCTGTGTGTGTGGAAATGTATACTTGAAGTTATTTGCACATTTAATGATGCACATAGCTGCACAACTATACAGCTAATCCATTGCAACTTTTGCACATCTAGTGTTCAATCATATGTTTGTATTTTATTCTATATAAGCTTCATGTCAGCAGAAGCATTGCTTTATTTTAAAATAGCTTTTTGCTGTTTTTCTTGCTATTTTATTTTTGCACCAAAACACAGTCATATTTCTTGTATGTGTAAATGTACGCGTCAATAAAAAACAATATTGATTCTATTATACTAATGTCTGTAATTGGATATGGTAACTATAAGGTTATCACATCAATAGCTGTGTTCTATTCTGTTAGGCTTAATTATAAACTGCAAACTGACTTCCTGGTAGCTACAACAAAATCAGAAAATCAAGTCTCTCTACAAGTAGCTGTAAACTGTTAGAAAAAAGTAAATCAGAGTGAGACAGAGAAGAAACGTGTAGATATATCGTGATTATGTTTACAATCCTTCTCTGCTGTTTGCTCCTCAGAATGGAGGTGGACGGCTGGGACTCCAATCTGGAGGAGGAGCTGGGCATTTCTCTGGACGAGCTGAAGAAGTGGATTGAAGAAACTGTGGAGAAGAGCGAGATCGTGCAGAAGAAAAAGGCTCAGCTGACGGAACTCAAAGAATGGGTGGAGCAGAAAGAGGAAGAGGAGGCCAAGACAGAGATGCTTCTCAAAGATGCCAACCAGTAAGATCTTTCCCCAAATGCTGTTTTATTTCATTTGTGGTATTCTATTGTCTTTTTTAAGAAGTCAATAAACAGTATTTCTATGCAGGTATGCAACTTTTTTGTTGTTGGTACGATTGTTTTCTACACCATTTGGATGATGTTAGAGACCATGATGCTTAAACCTAAGTGAAAACATTGAGGTGTTGCCAAACGCTGTCGTGCAAAATCTGAACCCATCCTCCAGAATTCTAGATCTTTCTTAGTGATGAAGTTGTATTTTAATTGGATGTCAATTTCTGGATAAATACTTCTCTAACCAATTTTAATTAATTTCTGCCTAAAACTCAAACCATCTCATATTTTTACTAACAAACACGAGACGAGTACCAATGATAACACCGTATGCCATCTTTACGTCTTACAATAGAAATTGATTTAAGTATTTAGCTGATTTTCAGTTTTCATTGATCATTTTTATTTCTCCACCAAACATTGTCTTAATGTTTGACAAGAGGAAGTCTGATTATTTTCACACTTTCTGCAGAAGTGATTCGATTTACAAAGTTCCATGGTTTAGGCCCAATGTGTGACTGAGCTGTGTTGTGGGGAATTAACTTCTTAATTGGATGCTGTCAGTTTTAGGATGGCAGTTATGGTAACACTCTTTACAAAACATTAATAGTAAATCTCCTGAGGGTTTTCTCTTCAGATACAGATTACATTAACTCAGAGGAACCGCCAAAAGAAGAGCTGTCTTTTCCCATTTTAGAGCCTGAAAATCTCTTTTTTTATTTCCATGGGAACTTTGAGCAAGGAAACCAGAAATTTGATGCCAACTGTGACAGTTGTGACAGTGAGGTAGTAGAAACACAGAATGTATACATTGATGAAGGGATTTTAATTTATTGGAATAAGTCATATAATGAGGGATGCACATCCTGCTTAGTCTTTGCAGTGATACAAGTGATTGTGTCTGACATTTCTCTCCCGTCTCTTCTCAGGTCGGTGTTGGAGTGTGAGAAACTGGTGAAGGAAACATACCAGAAGAACGGCCTGGTGTACCGTGAGAGCAGCTCAGAGGACGAGGGAGGTGGAGGAGGCCTGTTGTCCTCCGAGGTCATCGAGATAGACGATGACGACGATGATGATGTCATCGCAGTCGGCTGCTGTAAGTCGCTCTCTTGTGAGATCCATAACCATTTACTCCTTCTATGACATTTAAACATTTTTTTTAATACCTGCTTCACCTCTCTTTGTCACGTTCAGTGGTTCCTCCTAAGAAGACGCTCACTCCGAGCAAAGATCCATCGGTGAGAACAGTAAACGGCTTTATTACATTATTATGGATTTAAACTTTATTTGTTGAATGATTGATGTGAGCAGGTCTGAGGGGAGTATAAAGAGATGGCTTTTTGAGTTTGAATTAATAAAAAAAAAGATAGTCCACCGACAAAGAACATTTATGCACCAACAAAGACAGCAAAAAAATGATTTTAGTGTTTTTTATGTCATGTTTTTGGTACCTAAATATTCTTTGTCCAGTGTATTATGTTGTATCTTGACCGTTGTGGCAGCTGCTGTGACATTTTAATTTTGTACAAAGGATGGAAGAAGTCTCAATCTAAGAGTTTGTCTACACGCACTGTCTTACACATACTGGACATCATCTAAAACTGTGATTCCTTCAGATAACTTACAATACATGAAAATAAAAGTACAGTTTGTGCCATCCGAGCAGCTTTTAACCCAAGAGGACATTTTTCAATAAGGATAAAATGAATTGAATTATACCTAAGGAAACATTTTTAGTGCCCTCTCATTTTAAATTTCAATAAATGTGTATTTTGTATGTACATACTGAAAGTGTTTTTATAAGAGCTATGTACATATAAACTGAGTTGAAACTAAGTGTAGAAAAATCAAAGAAGGTGCCTATATATCATTACGGGCAGCAAAAGACAATGACCTCTTATGTCCTGAAATACGGTTAGTACCATGTAAGATAGTGTGCATTAGGACAGCGCTCACACATGTCCTCTCTCTCCTGTCTGATTTAATCATGGTCTGTTCTTAGAAAATGCCTTTGTTCTGTATTCTGCTGTCCTGCCTTATGAAGCACTATTGATGAGTTTTCCCCAAAACTGAGTAAGAAAAATAAAATGTTAAAGGTTTTGCTCACTTTTGATAATGGCCATGCAGCAGGTGTTTGACAAAGGTTTACAGAAATGCTCACAAGGAAACATTATTGTTGGTTTGATAGCAAACATCTATGAGGGGAAACTTTTCTCAGTATATGCCTTTATATGGATTTCTCCAGGTAAAAGACACCTCTGCAGCTCTACAGAAAACAGTGCAGCAGGTGAAGAAGTTGACCCAAATAGTCAACAAGCCTGGTGTTCCATTGCTTCGATCTCCAATGCAGTCTACACCCCTGACAAGTGAGACCACATACTCGGTCATGCATGTGTTACACCTGTGGCAAAGTATTTAATGTGAAGTACTAACTGTGTATGTGACTCTCATTCCCTCCAGGTATACATAGTTCAGCTCCAGCAGTGTTTGTGTCCCAGCTTTCGTCTCATTCCATGACCCAGCCGAACCCAAACATCAAAGAGGACGAGCTCAGAGTCGGGATGATCATTCTGGGAAAGAAGCGCACCAAGACCTGGCACAGAGGCACCCTTGTTGCCATCAACCCTGTCGGTGTGTAACCAGAACATTTCATCATACTTCAGGAGAACTTGAAAAATGATATTTTTCTAATCTAAAATCTAATTTCTATTTTCTAATCTGCCCAAATTCAGGAAACGGTGTTTTCAAGTATAAAGTGAAGTTTGATAAAGGAAAGAGTCTGCTGTCAGGAAATCACGTGGCATTCGACTACAACCCCATCCTGGAGAGCCTGTTCGTCGGGGCTCGTGTCGTCGCCAAGTACAAGGACGGCAACCTGGTGTGGCTCTATGCTGGCATAGTGGCAGAGATGCCCAACACCAAGAACAAGATGAGGTGGGCACAAATACTTTATCAGACTTACATCCGAAACATGAATCATTTTTACACCTAAAAATAAAATGTTAGTTGTCGCTGGCTTACAAAATGTTCCATTAGAGACCCTTCACATAAATCACAGGATGTAACCTCTGGATCAGTGGTTCTCCACGGGTCTAGCCTCAGGACCCACCACCAGCTCCTTCATGGAAAATTGTGACCCGAATTTCAGATATTTTTCAACCAATCAGATTTGTTCAATGTGAAATAGTGCAGTTTGGACTTCAGACAGTACAACACGTGACAGAACAAAGAAACAAAATAAAAACAAACATGTTGGAAAGCGCTTCATAGACTTTTTTTTGACACAATATTTTTTCCAGACACAGATTAGCGGCCCACTGAAAATGGATCCGCGACCACCGGTTGAGAAACACTGTTCTAGATAATAACTTCCGCTTTGTGTTTCAGATTTCTGATCTTCTTTGATGATGGCTACGCTTCATATGTTAATCTTCCTGACCTTTTCCCTGTTTGCCGACCATGTAAGCGCCCGTTTCTCTATTTAGTCTCTTTTTCTTTGAAGCCTGGAGAAATCTGTAATTTGTCTAGCTTTTAAATATGTTGAGGTTTGTTAAAGCTGGGAGAAGGTTTTTGGTGACTTCTTTAGTAAAAAAAATGTGTCGCTATAAGGGAGATTTTTTTGTCTTGTTTTTACAGTGAAGCGTACCTGGGAGGACATTGAGGATGCATCATGTCGAGACTTCATTGAGGAGTACATCACTGCATATCCCAGCAGGCCTATGGTGCTCCTAAAGGTTGGACAGATCATCAAGACAGAGTGGGAGGGAACGTGGTGGAAGAGCAAAGTGGAGGAGGTGGATGGAAGCTTGGTCAAGATCCTCTTTTTGGTATGTGGATGGAGACAACTAAGAATCAAACACTTTGCTGTAAAAGGCAGGGAGGGGTTGTGTTTATAGCCAGTGACAACATCAGTTTGGATGGTAGTGTACTTATCAGTGAAACACTTGATGTTGAGTGAATGTTTTGTGTTGTTCAGGATGATAAGAGGAGCGAGTGGATCTACAGAGGCTCCACCAGGTTGGAGCCAATGTTCAACCTGAAGATGACCTCTGCCAACACGCAGGAGAAGAAGCTGGCAGGACAGCAGAGGTCACGACCTAACATGGGTAACACACACACACTTATTACTGTGTATACACAAACACTCACACAATGAATCACCACGTGCAATTTGTAATGCGACATCTTAATGTCTTTCTGTCTGTTCTGATTTTTAGGGGCGTTAAGGAGTAAGGGTCCAGTGGTTCAGTACACCAGCGACGGACATGTCGGAGCCTCTCCTGTGAAATCACCACAGCCCTCACCCAGCCAGCCTTCACCGACACCACAACCTCCACCCCGGCCTCAGCCCCAGCAGCCCCAGCAGCCCCAGCAGCCACAGATCCAACACACCCCTCAACCTCCACAGCCCCTGCAGCCCCTGCAGCCCCTGCAGCCCCCACAGCCCCCACAGCTCCTACAGCCCCTACAGCCCCCACAGCCCACACAGCCCCCACAGCCCACACAACCTCCCCGTGTTGAGTAAGTGATACCTTCTGATCATCTAGCTCCAACATTTTCTAAAGGCATTTATCTGTGACGTTTAACTACACACAGAAAAACTGAAGCTTGGTCGATTTTTTTCTTTTGTTGGAGCCCTCCTTAGAATGCAAACAAATTATCAAAGCAGAGTCAAACCAAACCAACCATGGTGCAACTCCTCACCTTGTTTCTGGGATAATGAAATGTATCTTAGGGACATTGTGACGTCACTGTTTTGTGTTACAGTAGGAGCCGGGACTCACATTTTTGACCAAGTTAAGCTGCTTCACATTTTGATCCAGAGATGGCAGAAAAACGCTGCTACAGAGTGACTGTTTGAAGCTTCACTAATCGATGCTTTCAGACACCTGAGAGCAGTACAATGAGCTGTTACTTGTCTGTTAAGGGGACATATTGCCACTCTGTGGAGTATCTAAAGCAAACTTCTACGCAGACACTTCATTTCAGCACATATTGAATTAACACTAAGCCACATTGGTGTTCATTTGGAATTGGCCTGATGAATACATTTACAGAAAACAAGCTGACACAACAATGTTGAGGGGAAAAGCATAGTCATGTTTCAACTTCAACTAAACATTACACATGTAGTAATGTCACAGACACAACATTATCTATACGGCTAGAAATGTAAAATATGAGTGGTAATGACTGATCTTTTCTCCTCGCTGTCCTCAAGCAACAAGCATCAGATGGCAAAGAAGAGCACTTCTCCGTTTGTCCCAGGAGTTGGAGGCACTCATGCCTCCAAAGTCATGCAGTCTCTTTCCTCCAGTCCCAGCAACTTCACTGGGTGAGTCCACCTGATTCTTTCTGTCTAATAAGTTGACACAGGATAAAAGGTCTGTTGAAAGGGATATCATCTTAGTTATTTTTTCTCTTTGTCTCTTGTTTTGTCCTTCCACAGAGTGAGAATACTGAATACTCAAAATACTACTACACTAACTTTTGCACAACCGTATCAGAGACAGTTGCCCACTCTGGCTGGAGCCCCTCCTCCTGTCACCCACGCTGTGGCGACCATCCCACATCAACCTGCGTACCGCGCCCCCACAGACCGCATCTTCTACCTGACGCACACTTGCCAGCCTGCGTGTCTGAACAGAGTCCGCCCTGTGAAACCGGACCTGCACCGCGGAAAGAACCCGCTCCTCACACCTTTACTGTACGATTTCAGACGCATGACAGGGCGACGCAAAGTCAACCGCAAGGTACAGAGTGCCTCTCTGACCATTCATTTTTTGACATGTTTTGCTTTTATTATTTCAACATGAAACTGAACTGAACGTCTCTTTGTGTCCATCCCTCAGATGTCCTTCCATGTGATCTACAAGGCCCCTTGTGGTCTTTGTCTTCGGAACATGTTAGAGATCCAGCAGTACCTCTTCCAGACCCGCTGTGACTTTATATTCCTGGAGATGTTCTGTCTCGACCCCTACGTGCTGGTGGACCGGCCCTTCCAGCCTCAGAGGCCATTCTACTACATCCCCGACATCACAGGCGGAAAGGAAGATATCCCCCTCTCCTGCGTCAATGAGATCGATACCACCCCGCCTCCTAATGTAGCTTACAGTAAGGCTTGTTTTAGGATCAGAACAAAGGAGAGATTAACTTGACCTTGTGTCCAGGAACAGGGGAATAAATATCATATGTCTTCTAAGAAGATCAATGTGTCAGAAAAGGCATTCACAGAGTCATAGAGGGGAGCTTCACAGATTCATCCAAATCTGTTTATTGACACTTTTATATATCCTAGATTTATGACATAAAGGGAAATATTTTAAGACTGATTTTGTTTTTATTTTGATGACTTTGGCTTACAGCTCATTACATTTAAAAAAAAAAAAATCCAGGATCTCAAAATATTAGACTATTACATGAGATTTAGAATACAGGTAACCCTTCTGAAAAGTATGTTCATATACTCGGTACTCGGTCGGGGGCTCCCTTTGCATGAATTACTGAATCAATGTGGTGTGGCATGGAGGCAGTCAGCCTGTGGCACTGCTGAGGTGTTATGTTGCTTTGATAGCAGCCTTCAGCTCGTCTGCATTGTTAGGTCTGGTGTCTCTCATCATCCTCTTGACAGCCCCATCGATTCTCTATGGGGTTCAGGTCAGGTGAGTTGGCTTGCCAATCAAGCACAATAATACCATGGTCAGCAACCAGTGACTGGTAGTGTTTTGCAGTATTTTACATGTTTTTTT
The DNA here is from genome assembly GCF_963584025.1 of Labrus mixtus. Taxonomy (NCBI): domain Eukaryota; kingdom Metazoa; phylum Chordata; class Actinopteri; order Labriformes; family Labridae; genus Labrus; species Labrus mixtus. The sequence goes on along the minus strand of NC_083622.1, from coordinate 17,577,401 downwards.
ATATATATTTTTTACTTTACTGAAAGCTATTTTGGAAAGTATTTAGTCCCCTGTTCTACATGCAGGTGTTGTGAAACATATACCAAAAAAAAGGAAAAGATCACCTCTCCATGCAGCGGTCTGTTGCTGCCCTGACTGTGTTCAGAAATCCCAGTGGAATAAGTCATTATAGAGAGACTTATAGATTTTTCTTTTCTCTCTCCTTAAGGTAAAGAGCGCATTCCTGAAGACGGAGTTTATATCAACACCAGTGCGGACTTCCTGGTCGGCTGTGAATGTACTGACGGCTGTCGAGACAAGTCAGTGATGCTACTCAACTCTGAACCACCGCTCTTTAAAATTCTTCCACTGTTGATGATCTGAACACGTCTTTATGTCTTTATTAAAGATCCAAATGCTCGTGCCACCAGCTGACCCTGCAGGCCACAGGCTGTACACCAGGGGCCCAGATCAACACAAGCGCTGGATTTTTACACAAACGATTAGAGGAGTGTCTCCCCACAGGGTCAGACATGAAACACGCACCAAAGCACCTCCAACCTCATAAGAAGTTCATTATAATTATTGTCTCGTCTCACAGTAATCCATCCTTCTCTCTGATTTTGTTCCCTCTCTCAGGATCTATGAGTGTAATAAGAGGTGTAAATGCTGTGCTGAGATGTGTACTAATCGACTGGTGCAGCACGGCCTGCAGGTGCGTCTCCAGCTCTTTAAGACCCAGAACAAGGGCTGGGGCATCCGATGTCTGGACGACGTGGCCAAGGGCTCTTTCGTCTGTATTTATGCTGGTGAGGAAGAGGGGCAGACCTATAACAGATTTCTTCAGTTTCTTTAAGGGCAGAGGGGATGGAGAATCAGCAGTCATGCAGAATATCATTTTGCCCTCTCACCCTTTATCTTCCGTTTCTCCAGGTAAAATTTTAACGGACGACTTTGCCGACAAAGAAGGCCTAGAGATGGGTGACGAGTATTTTGCTAATCTAGACCACATTGAGAGTGTGGAGAATTTCAAGGAGGGCTACGAGAGCGAGGCTCACTGCTCAGACAGCGAGGGGAGCGGTGTGGATGTATCCAGAATCAAAATACAACCATCTGCTTTAGTATCTAATAACCCTGTGGGCCGACCGTCCAAAAAAAGTGAGTCCCAGCCCAACCATGAAGGATCTTGTTGGTCTTTTACACATGTGGTTTGAAGTCTTGGAAGTGTTTGTTCCACTGAGCATAGCTCATCAATGTCCACTTTTTCTTTTACTCTTTTTTTTTTCTCTTCTTTTTCTTCCTGCCGTAGCTCAAAGCCCAAGCTCATCGGGGGACAGTAACGATGACGACGACAAGGATTCAAAGAGCGAGGATGAAAGTGACAGTTCAGATGACACGTTTGTGAAGGAAAGCTACTTCAGCTCCAGCTCTGTGTGGAGGAGCTACACCACACGGGGGCAGGTCAAAGGCAACAAGGAAGGTGAGCTGGAGGAAGATGATGACACAGTTTTAATCTAACAGATAAATAAGTGTATTTGAAAGTTAGGTTTGATTCTTAACCAACCCTTTTTAAACACATTATAAGTGGTGTGATATTATGTGCTAAATAGTGAGCTGGAGAGTTGAATGTTAACAGAAACCTTTGGATAAAGCTTGGCTAGCTATTTGACCCTTTCCCTTTTGTTTATGCTAAACTGCCTCTAATGCCAGCTAATTTATAGTCCATCTACTGCATGATTCAGATTACTCTGAAGTTTATATCTTTGTTAAATGTTGATTATCTTAACATACATACATCTGTATGTCTTGGAAATTAATTGGCATTTGCCTGTTAATTTAACGTTTCAGATTAAAAGGATCATCAGTATTCATTTAAACAACACCCTGCTGCCCTAAAAAAACCAGTGTCAAAGCCAGGCGTACACTGTGTGAATTCAGGCTGATTTAGACCCGATTTCTCAGTCCAACGAAACACATTTAAGTTGAGTCGAACTTCAGGCCGATCTCCTGGCGTTAGTCGTACAGCTGCAGACACTCGCACAGTGTGGGCAGAGCCACAAGCCAACTCTGGGACTCTTTTTCGTGATTTGACCTGCACAGACTGACACGCAGCTTCTGAAATCACCATGGAAACATCAGGCATGCCTGTTTAATCTTATTCATATTCCCCCTCCTTTCATGGAAAAAAAAGGAAAGCAGAAACATCTGCAGACCTCAAGCGGACAGAGAATATTTAATTTAGCTGCCAGTTAGCTTGTGTTTATGGGTGATGCTAAGTGTGTGACACAGAGAGAGAGAGAGAGAGAGAGAGAGAGAGAGAGAGAGAGAGCTTTTTTACTGGTGTAAGGTGCACAGTGTCTGCTCTCAGGTCATGCCCTACAATGGGGTCGTATATTGTGATTCCATAAAACGTGAGCTCCACCTCTAATTTTAAACAATCGTACAGTGTACACCAGGCTGCAGGTGAAGTGTCAGACTTGAAGGTGAACTAGAGTTTATTTCTAAAGAGATTTCTCTTATAACTGGGAATATCTTCACTGTTTCTCCTGCATTGATTTTGTGAGTCCAGAGGGAGGTTTGTTAGATTTATCTTACCTCTCTTCACACACCTCTCCCCTTCCTGCCTCAGGGAGTCAAGACAGTAAAGATGGATTGAGTGCTTCAGTCAAAGGGCCTGATGATGATAAACCTCCGCCCATGCCAGAGGAGATGGGGAAAAGTAAAGTGGCTTCATGGCTTACCAGTCAGGGGATGAAGAAGGTGAGTACAGAGGACATAGAGTTTAAATAACATTTCCAAGAACTTTAAACTTGCACCTCTTAATTTTGTAATTTTCTTGCATTGTGATCGATAACGCTGCTTTTTTTGTTGTTTCTTTTAGGAATCTGGAGACAGCAAAAGGTGTGCTACATTTATGGGCTGTTTCAACATTTTAATAAACGACATTTTAACTCTTTAAAGACAAAGATAGAGTGTTGTTAAGATGAATTTGTGTTCCTTGCAGTCAAGTGAAGTCAGAAACAGGAAAGAAGCAGGATGTGATGACACTCTCTGACAGTGACGATGTTCAGACCATCAGCTCTGGATCTGACGACAACAAAGAGAAGGAGAAAGTCACCCCTGGTGAGGAAAAGGAAAAGAGTCAAATCAATTAATTCTACACCGCATTGATTATGATCACGTGATTTTGACCCTTTCTTCTCTCCCCGCTGCTCTTTCTTAGGCGTGACTAAGAAGCAGGTAGCAGTGAAATCTACCCGAGGCATCGCCCTAAAGGGCAGCCACGGGATGATGGTGAAAACGGGTCCACCTGGAGGTGGTGGAGGGCAGGGCGGTCAGGGAGGGAAAAAAGGACAGCAGGGACAGACAGGAGGAGGAACTGAAAATGCTCACAGGAACACCCGTCTGTTCTTTGACGGTGAAGAGTCCTGCTACATCATCGATGCCAAGCTGGAAGGAAATCTCGGCCGTTACCTCAATGTGAGTGTCATTTAAAGCATCAAAGAGTGTAACCACCAACAGTCTGCTCCTTTGTGGTTATATTTAATATTGTCTTCTCTGTCTGCTCTCTGTATTACAGCACAGTTGTAGTCCTAACCTTTTTGTCCAGAATGTGTTCGTGGACACACATGACCTGCGCTTTCCCTGGGTGGCGTTCTTTGCCAGCAAGTGAGTTTTGAAACAAGTTTGTGTAAAATTTCCTTCAATTTCCTTCACGTTTCATCAAACTTTTGGAGCATCAGAAGACTTATGCAAGACTTTATAGCTTGAATAGACCCCAAACTAAATGTGGGAGTATGTTTTTCAAGCAGAAATTTGTTTGAAATTACATATTTTAGAAACTTAAATTATGTAATTGATATTTTGAATGTGTTAAATGACTTTCTGAAAATTAGAATCTAGAGCTCACCTCTTATTTCTACAGAGCTTGAGAGGGAGTTTAAACTCACTATTCAATTCAAACTTTGGTGTTACCTTCACTTTGTAATGATCTTATATAGTATATTCTAAATAAAAAAACTACTCTTGACCTAAAATAAAACACAGTACAGTACTAGTGGAGTGGAAGATTTAAAAGCTAAAAGGACAGATATCTTCTTAAGTGTTGGTTGAAACTGATTAGAGCCAAACATTAGAAGGACTGGGTGGGGAATGGAAATGCAATTATCAGGTGGCCAGAAAAATAAGACTCCAGATGCAATTTTAAATATATATATTTTTAAAAGCTTTTAAGGGACGCCAGATAGTCTAGCTGCCCACCCCATGTACTGATGCTACAGTCCTCGTCACCTCCATCGTGGGTTCAAATCCGACCTCTGCCCTTTGCTGCATGTCATCCCCTACTCTCTCCTCCCAACATGTCCTGTCTCTCTTCAGCTGTCTTATCTAATAAAGGCAAAAAGTTCCAATAAAATAACTTTAAAAAAATCTGTCCTTGTTAAGGCGGATCCGAGCCGGCACAGAGCTGACCTGGGACTACAACTACGAGGTGGGCAGTGTGGAGGGGAAGGTGCTGCTCTGCTGCTGTGGATCAACCGAGTGCAGAGGAAGACTGCTGTGATCTTCATCCGTCATGGACTTCACTCCCTCTTCTGCATCTTTAAGCCCTTCAACACTGTTTTTTTAAAGTTCAACGACCGTTGTCATTTTTATTATATTTCAGCTGTTTTTTTTGCCTTTATTTTATATGAACATATTTTTCCTGATTGTCTCATTTTATCCATGACCAGTTTCTGAATAAAAGTTTTTTTTTCTTGATGGAACCAAAGCTCCTGCATCTGCACTTTTGTTGCACAAACACAGAACATAAGAAATCTGTTATAAGATCGAGTTTTGAGCTGTTGTTATTATAATGGGTTGATTATAAAGGTTAATATATAAAAGAACACTGAAAAGTCAAATGGCACATGTTGGGACAGAGGTTACTCTCACTAATGTAGCTGTACAATATAAACAGTATTTCTCAATTATTTAGTGCTTCACATGCATTTACTCTTCCAACCAGATGTTTCTGTGTGACTCAAACCTAGTTGTTACTCTTATTAATAAGACACTGCAAATCAATGTTTTCTAATTGACTACAGTATGTTTCATTTCTTTACAGCATTTGATCAAAAACATCTCTGTATTTGAAGTTGCCCTCTGGGGGATTAGCCAATCAGCTTGTCCCAAAGAAAGATTAATAAACCGACAAGCATCCAAGGATCTCACAAAGACAAAAAATCCGCTCTGTTGCTGCTGTAATTGTTCTATCCTTAAGGGCTAATTTCGAGACTTTTCTCACATCTTCGCAATAATGTTTTACTACCCCACGGTTTTAAAGCGTCACTCGGGATGCTTTTCTACAATCTGGTGAGTTAAAAGTCCGTTCACTGTTTTTAATCGATTTTAAAATAGAGGAAAATGTTGAAGATGTAGCCTTATCCGTTATGTTGCATGAAACAATGTTACCATAGTTTGAGGCTACGACGCTTGAAATTAAAAATGAAATCCACATTTTAGGTAAGTGTTAGTCATAAGTTTTACCTGCTAAATGTACATTGAGTAACATAATGATAGATGAAGTGACTATAAAGTAAGCTGTGGGGGTTTTTCCACCGCCTTTATAAGTTGGTAACAACGTAAGAAGTTTGTCTGAAACATTGATACTTAATATGTTTGCTGACTGAAGTAAATCATATTTCCATTGATCTGTAAGGGAGGTTTTTTTTTGTGTGTGTGTTTTTAGGAAATGTATTTTTCGCTGTTGTAACCATTTTATTCATTTAAAACACAATTTCAGATATCCACCATGTCAGTTATGTGCTTTAATGGTTTAATTAATAACTAATCCTGTAAATGTGTTGAAGCCTAATATTAGATTTTCACCCACACACTTTGGGTGAGTAACCTTCACAGTGCTTCAGAAAAAAAAGCTGAGTGCAGGTGCAGCTGAAGAAAGTAAAATAAATATCTTACAACATTTAAACGTTAACAAAAACACCTTTGAAGCCTGTTTTTCAAAAGAAACATGCTTTGAAGTTCAAAGGTCAAATAAGTCTCAATGAGAGGGGGAAAAAATCGTATTTTTCTTTTAAGATTATTTGACTGTTAAAGGACACTTGAAGGAATAGAGTATCTTTCTTACTTTAAAAATATATATATATATCCTTGGCATTAAGTAAGAGAATGTTGTAAGAGCAGATTGACAAAAGTTTAAAATAAAAAAATAAAAATCTGCCATTATTTATTTATTTTCATGTATTACTGACACCTGCAACTGACTAGCATCTGAGTACATATTTGGCTGAGTATGTGGTACCCTGTTGGTCGTTAATAACATTGTAATTATATAGGACTGAAAAAAATACAACTGTTTGCACATTTCAAATGTAAACCCATCAGCTGATTCAAGTTTACCCAAGAAATGTGTTTAAAAAAACACAGATTTTAGCCATCAAAAGGTTTTTTTCTGATTATTTCTTCAGTTTAGCCATAAAACACTAAACGTAGGCTATTAATAAAGAACTTTGATGTGGAGTCAGATTCTAAATGTATTCATATAAATCAGGGAACTTGAAAAAAAAGCTACAGTAATGACAGAACATGTTAGCAACTACATCAGTGTTGAACAATGCCCCCAATATCGCTTTTTGCCCTGATGAGAAAAAAGTCACATTGTATCCTTTAATTACTTTTCAGGCTGGTTGCTACAAAAGGCATCAGAGTTACTCGTCGTGACTTCCTGAAAGTCAACATCAAAGTGACCTGGTAAGAAGTGTACTTTGTCACTGTCATGTTACTGGACTGAGTTGGGATTTGTTCAATTATGATAAAATATCCCAAACAGCGATGACATCGTGAACTACCTGCTGGAGCGGGTACCACCACCTCTGCCAGATCTGCCTCAACCTCGCTTCTCCCTCTACCTCTCCTCCCAGCTGCAGTATGGCGTCGTCCTCGTATTCCACCGACAGTGTGTCATTTTCCTTGGTAAAAATTATAATAATCATAATAAATGATGGAGGAATGGGCTCTGGTTATTGATGTTGGCCCCATCTTCTTTCCAGAGGAACTTCAGTCAGTCGTGGGCCAGCTGGCGAAACAGAGGACTTCCCAGAAAATTGATATGGATGAACACAGCAGGTGAGACTAGGTGCTCAACGTGACCAAAATCGTCCTCCACTTACAAACCCATTAAAACTCCTGTTTCCTCTCAGACTAGCTCTGGACTTCCCAGACGCCCTGACTCTCCTGGAAGAGGCAGAAGGAGCTCCAGACCCTTTGTTTGGAGTGATGTCTATGCATGAATCAATGCCCAGTCCTACTACTCTGATACAGGTACCAAAACACACACATTTTGGGTGAAATGTAATGCATAGCAGTCATTGGGGGACTTCTTTAAATCATCTCAATAATTCTGTGTCTCTAAGATGGGAAAGGAGTTTCTGAGAGAAACTTCTCCGGAGCATCCTGAACGGACCAGTCCTTCTGTTGCTGCAGCTCTAGACAACGGTATGACTGAATGTTCTTTAGAAACATATAATGCTCATCTCTTCAGGGTGTTGGATTATTGCAGAAGGAAACAGAATGTAATACAGAAGCGAAAAAAATGATGATTGATTGACTGCCAGGTAAATTAATGAATGCAATCAATGTCTCTCACAACTGCTTAAAGGTACAAACACAAAATGAAATTATTGTCAATTGAGTTATAATTGAATAAAGGATCAAATGAACTGATAACACAATATTATGATGCCATTCAAATATGATGGTTTAATAACAAAAGACAAAGAGAAATTGAACAGCATGAGAAACTATTCTTTTAGGGATGTTCTCATCTCTTTGGTTGTTTCATGGTTTCTCTTTAATCACACATTATATTTAAAGGCAAGTTACAAAGGAGAATGTCCTGCACTTGTTGCTTGAATCAAATAAATAAATACTTATAATCCAAGAGGTCTCTTAAACCTTGTAAAAATGTATATCTATGGAATTCCCAACTTACCTCCATATTTTCCTAAAACTCAACCAAAACAGAACAATTGCTTCTACTGTCTCTCTGCAGTCTTTAATTCTAAAACTTGTGCAAGTACATGTATGGCATTTGCTTCACTGATCATATATATATATATATATATATATATCTTTAGGCTACATCTATATTTCTTTCTTTAATAGGATCCCCATTAGCACCAGCATATTGGCTATTCTTCCTGGGGTCCAACACACAAACAGTCATACACACTTATACAAAGAAAAAAAAAACCCAATCAAATTTCCTGAAATACTGATTTACTGTAAACTCCAGCTGCCTTGACTGACAAGCAGGCAGAGTGATACCTTATCCCCTGATTTGCATCTCCCTGATTAGAAGGCGCTTGAGTGCTGAACACGTCGTCATTTTTGGAATGTAAGTCTGGCAGTGGGACGGGATGGGCCACCAGGATCTCATTCAGGAAATCACATTTTGTACATACAAAGCATACAAACAAAACACAAAATGGTTAGTCCCATCAATGGATTACATTGTCTGCCTCAGTTGTGTTCAATTCACTGCTGGACTTCACTGTGTTTAAAGATAAAAAAGAAGGGATTTTGTTCGATAGATTTAGAATTCAATGTGTACCAGTTAAGCTGCAACATCCTGTGTGGAAAAATTAATCTAATGTGGAAAAATGATGGGCTTCAGTAACCAAGGGTAACAACACTGAGGCCATGCCAGTGTTTTATGCAGTCTGTGTTCCCAGTCCGTTATAATGCATTAAGAAATGTTGTTTAATGGTTCAGACGACCTTTGTGAAGTACAACAAGACAATGTGCTAAATGTGAGCTCTTGACTGTTATTCTTAAGCACTCCCAAAATGTTATAAATCTGATTTTAAAATGTAAAAAGCAGTTGTGTTTGTTGGTAAATTAGTGATTTATTACAAAGATGTCTGCCATCCATCCATGAATGAATGAAACCTTTATTGCCCCTAGGGGAATTTGCCTTGCACAGAGAGCTAAAAAACACAATACAAACTAAAATGTACAGGACAGCACATAAGAACACATAAAAACACATTAAAGCATCACATGATTCAATGAGGGATTTCAGCAAGTTAAATAAAGTGCAGAGTGCCGAGTTCGTCCTGTATAATCAGTTCTTATTAAGCAGCTGAATACTGCGCGGTACAAAGGATGTAATGCCTCTTTTAGTCCTCATCCTGGGCATTCTGTACCTGCGCACCTGAATTTAAGAGTTCATACTCTGACCAAAGGGGGTGCAGAGGGTCAGCTGTGATCTTGATGGCTAAATTCACTGTGTACCGGTCTGTCAGGAAAGAAGTGCTGTACATTTGCTTCCCAGTTATCTTGCTGCCTAGTTTAACAACTTTGTCCAGTTTGTTCTTATTTTGTAAGGACAGTGCTCCTCCCCAACACTGAATACAAAAGGTCAGCACACTTTCAATAAAAGTCTTGTAAAATAATTTCAGCATAGTGCTGTCAACATTAAAATTTCATTTCATCCAACCAATGAACAATAGTGTAAAAATATTGTAAATATTTGATACTTGATGAGTAATGCACAACTAGAATAAGCCAATACACGAGGTGTGTCCCAATTATTTATTATTTACTCATCTTTATAGAAATATGTAAAATGTGTCCAATTATGAACAGTATGTTGGATTCTGTATGTACAGTTTGTTGATACAGGTCTTAGGGAGACATAGTTCTTATAGAGCAGATCCAGGCAGTTATGCAGAGCTACAGAGAGATACTGAAGGTCAGGTCAGAGCCGAATGCCTTCAACAACATCCTCTTAATTAGGAGAGGCTGATGCTGCAGTGTCAGGAAGTGTTGTGAAGCTGAATGCACTCTACAGAAGAGCGCACTCTAATTGCAGCTTGATTATCTGTATACTCCTGCTGGTTTGTCAATTCTCTAAAGTAAATGTGTTTTTCTTTTTTTAAAAGTCATGACTTTTCTCATTAGGCATAACTGCATCTCCAGAAACCATCACTCTGAGAGAGATGGAGCCGGTCGCTATTCCCATCGCAGAGGTACAGCCGTCAGAAGACATCTACACACATTTTAGATCATATGCCCTGTAGTTCCTGAATTTCAATCATTTCCTCCTCTCTTTCTTCTTTTTGCATGAAGTTTGAGGGCGTGGAGCTCCTCGATCAGCATCCATATACTATTGACTTCCTCTTGGCCCAAACAGACCATTTTCCAGAAGGTTTGAGTCAAAAAATAGGAGCTATTTTTCCTCTAAAACAAAGGTGTCAGTTTGGGGGTTTTGGGATGGGAAGGAATTAGATGATCTCCTCTGTAGATTTAGAGATACCAAGAGAGGAAGTAACACCAGGAGACCGAGAGAGCGGAATGGAAGAAGGTAGAAGAGACGCAGACCTGGAGAGAGAGGGAGCAAAGGAGCCCACAGCATCCACTCTTGAGTAAATGATTCAGATTCATGTGGAAATAAAAGCAGAAACAGATGAACACGAGCACACACTGACTATGTCTCTATCATTATCAGATTACAGCCCACTACTACTCTCTCTGGTGAAGAAGCCATGTTGCTGCCTGATGAAGAGTCTGCAGAGATGCCTGGACCCCCCACAGACCAGCTCACCCCCGTGTCTGCGCCCCCTCTCCCTTCCCCTCAGCCTGCAGCAAGGGGACATGAGAGACCAACTCTGGAGTTAGAGGTGCAGGCTTGTGTTGTTTTTGTTGAAGAGACAGAAATATGGTACCTCTTTTCCCGGTTTATGGGTTGTAATAAGTATGAGTTCTTCATGAGAATGAGTTAAGAAAATGGATTGCCAGGTTGGTTCCTTGTTATGAATTGGTACTGAGAGTACAGTTGGAGAAAAGTTCTGGTATATTTCCTCACACACACACACACACACACACACACAGGATATTCCTCCTGCCGAGGTGAAGAAGAGGAGGAAGAGGCAGCTGATCTTCTTTGACCCGGAGACGCAGATCTCGCAGGCGGTGCTGCAGCAGCAGATCGACAACCCTCAAGCTGAGACCAGACAACTAAACCTCCCACCTCCCTCTCCTCAAAGGATTCGCCCTGCTGCTGAGCTCTTCAACAATCCCTGCACCTGTCAGTAACACACACACACACACACACACACACACACACACACACACACACACACACACACACACACACACACACGCACACAGTTGATCACTGAAGGAACAAACAACTTAGCAAAGAGTTATTGCCTCTCATATGAGTTTAGTATTAGTTTTGTGATAAATGTTATCCGTGAAAAAAGAATATTATTGTTTAGACATGGTAGAGCTTTGGTATGAAACAAAGGTGTGAATAAAAAACGGCACTAACTCCCTTAAAGTGTGTGTAACCTTGAACTAGGACACATTGCTAATATAAACTGCATAAATAGTTTATGTAATTAGAGTGAATGAATGCAAAGTTAAGTTCTTTGGATCAGGGTCCCGTTGGGTCTGATGCAACAGTATATTTCCAAAAGCACAGAACAGAGCACAAAACAAAACAATAACATTAAGAGTCCTTAGGAACAAATGAAAAACAAAGACAAAGAGTCATGTGAATCAATGTAACGTGATGTAAAAACACACCAGTAGGACATGACAAAAGGCAAAGCTCTGCATGAGTTACCTCAGTACAGATAGAGTCAAGCTAGTGACCAGTCAAAATACTTTATGACACAGTTTAGCATCTCACTGTGAGATATTTGACCTCAGCATGTCAGCATCATCTTTCATACTGACATTGCTATGAGTCACTCTGTTCTTCAGAGCTAAATGCTAACTGTGACAAGTCTCCCTTCTGTTTAGCACACATAATGTTTACCCTGTTAGTTAAGCTTGTTAAACATTTTACTACAAGCATTCATCACGTAGTACAGCGGCCCTTCTGAAATGTCTTTAGTCTTTATGTTTATGTTTAAGACCTGATGAGGTCACTGGATGACGGGGGGGGGGGGTACCTATACTCATTTTTTCATGCAGTAGTTTGTTGATGCATTTCAGTCAGGACGGGCGCAGAAATTCAACCAACAGACTGACGTTGCCATCTGTGTAGCCAAGCCATCAGAGTGTCTAAATATAAACACTGAAGTGTTGTCAGATTTATGGTGATTAATTCATTTAATTACCGTGAACAAATGGCTGAGATACCGGCCGTTACTCTATGTCAGGAGTATGCCGTGTGCAAGCTCAATGCTAGCGTCTAATAAACACTTAATAATTAGTGCATTACAACAGATTTCAAGCTGCGGGTAAATGTTTGGCTTGGACTGAGGCAGCCGTATTACATCACTTCACTCTTTTCACTCTTTGGTTAGACAATGACATACAGCATCAGCATCGTTACAATAAACATCAGTAATCCACCAAATAATCTTCACAAAAACACAGGTCATTGTATAATATAACCTTAAAAATGACAGCAATGTTTTTCATAAACCATGAGGAGTTTCCCTTTTTCTGTGTTGCACTTAAAACATATTGTGTTGTCAAACAGTCCGGCATATTTCCTGTAAAATGTGAAAAGAGCTGCTCATTCTCTCTCAGTGGGGTTATTTGTGTTTTAAGGTGAACATGTTTTTCTTCCCCAACAGTGCTGCTAGTTTTATATGACATTACTCAAGTTACCTTGTTCAAAATAAACCACAAAGATTTTTCCCTGCAGTCTTGCCTGAACAGGTGCTGTTTCTATGGAGACAAGCAGCGAATATCAGACCTGTCTCAGGCCCGGGCCTGCAGGTCGGAGAGCAAGGGCCCGAGTCCACCGACTCTGAGAGGGAACGACAGCGAGAGATGGAGGAGGCGGACCAAATAGAGGAGATACTTGAGCTCAGCCCCAAGGAGGTGTGGGAGTGTGTGTGTGTTTATTTGTGCGTCAGATCTGAAAAGCCTTTAAGAAAAAAAAATGACTTTGTGTGTGAATGCAGGTCCCCAGAGATGTGGCAGAGGCAGAGATGTTTGACATTTCAGGTAAACTTTGTAAAAGTAAACATGACACTGTATTCACTGTATTCAATTTAAACCAGCTGGTGGAGGTAAGTCGGTGTCAATGTGTTTCCACTGCAGTTGCATTCAGCCGGGTCAAAGGTCGGGGTTAGGCATGTATCACTTATGGTTAAGGGTTAGGGCAAGCCTTCAGAGAATGAATATGAGCCAAAGACCTCAAGTGTGTGTGTGTGTGTGTGTGTGTGTGTGTGTGTGTGTGTGTGTGTGTGTGTGTGTGTGTGTGTGTGTGTGTGTGTGTGTGTGTGTGTGTGTGTGTGTGTGTGTGTGTGTGTGTGTGTGTGTTTTCAGCCCATGGTTCCCTGCCACTGGAGGGCTCTGATCTAAGGGAAATGTCTCGGGAGATCTCCCCCATGCTCACATCAGAGAGAGAAGAGTATGTAACACACACACACACACACACACAGAAAGTTGTGTGAAGTGTGTGTTCACCATCATGCTCATATACACATCTGTGTGTTGTCAGGACCCCTGTCTCTAGGTCGGTATCTATATTGAAGGACATCCCAGAGGTGCCTGATGAAACGCTGCAAAGAGCTGCAGCAGAGTCTCCTTGGTAACGAACGCAACACTTTAACAGAGAAGTTTGTTACTTTAAGTCTTTTCAGTTGGTCTGGGATTGGAGCTAAAACCTACATGCTTGTGTGTGTGTGTTTGTTTGTGTGTGTTTGTGTGCAGGTTGCTGCCGGATTTGACAGAGCAAGAATCGTCACCTGTGCTTTTTCACTCTCTTCTCCCACAAGAGGCCGACCGCCGAACTGTCAGCAACATTTTTCAGAAGCTGCTGGGTGAGGCATCAGTTTCAGTTATCAATGAATCCTCCTCCCATCAGTCATGTTGAAACTGTGTTAATGTTACAGCATCAACACTAGTAGAAAGCTCTTTAATTTAAAGAGTAGAGAGTCAGATCTCTGAAAATCTAATCTGTCATTAGTGGGAGCTGCAGAAATGAGATGGTTGAGAAATGAGGAACGAGTAAGACCAGTTAAAAGATTTATGTTCAATAATTCAAGGACAAATAATTGTATTTAGAGTAAGAATAACTCAAACATTTAAACTGAAGTATGAAGTGCTATGTTTGTGTCTGTGGAGGTTGGATTAATGTTTAATGTTTAAGTTCTGTTACCTTTTAGATGAAACATTGAATTACTATTTTCCAGTTTTGTTGTTTATGTGATCGTCTGTTTTTCTTCATGTCTCATCTCAATATGTGTCTCTTCTCTGTAGAGACTTTATCGACCAGGAAGGTTTGTGTCAAGCAGGGCAAGCCTTATGGCGCCATTCAGATTTTACCTGGACCGAACTATGAAGAGGCGATCCAGACTTTGGTCTGATAGAAGATCATTGTTAAAGTCAAATGTTTTGTTCTTGATCACATCACAACATTTGTTCTTGGTGTGTCTAGTTAACATGTTTGAAAGAATTAAATCCTTTTTTTAAATAATTTAATCTGATGTTTAATACATTTTAATACCTAGAACTGTTAAACATAATTCTTCTTTTTTAAAACTTTGACCAAAATGTTGGCACCAACGTTATGAGATTTTACAGGAAGAATTAAAAATAACTTAATTGTTATGTTTTTATATTTAAGGACTCATGTTATGCACTTGACTCTCTGTTCCAGCTATGTGTCTGTCCCTTTAAACGTGAACTTCAAAATAAAAGTTTAATAAGTATTCTGTCGGTTATTTCTGTGAAGAGAGCATGCCCTGAGTGTTGAAAAGTATCTGCAGCACGCCGAGCGGGACAGGTGTGTGAAAACATATTGCAGGGGTTAAGGAGGTGCAAGGAGGACGGTTTGTAAGTTGAGTGAAACTGGATCCCTCCTCCTCTTTCTCCCCTCCGGCGCTCCCTCGGACCACATCTTGATTCTCCTCATGAAGACTTTCTCAGGGGGTTGTGACCAAAGTGTATTATTAGCGTCTGTCTCAGCTCTCTCTTTCACACTCTGTCTGTCTGACCTCCCTCCTCCTCCGTCATTTCATTTCATCTCATATCTCTTGTTTTTTTTTGTCTTCAGCGTTCTTGTTCATTTTTTCCTGTCTTTGACTTTTTCTTACTTTCCACCTTAGAGGTTTTCTTTTGCTTCTTGCTCTTCTTTTTTTTTTTTTTTGCCTGACTTTGTAGTTGTGTCTTGTCTTCTGGTTTTCCAGGACAACACATGTTACTTCCTAACATGTCCTCTGCTTTGTCTTTGCTTCAGTGCTGTTTTGTACCATCCCCTGTGTTTTTCTCTGTAAAACTCACCAGTGCCTAGTTTTTCTCCTGCTGCTTCACATTTTTACAACCTTCTCACATCCTCCTCTCTTCTGCCAAAACGCTCCTCATCTCTGAGTAGCTCTCTGTGTTATGGGAAAGACGGAGCTGTACTCTCTCTATAAAGCCTTTCTGGACTGTGTTTGCCTCTGCCTCCCTGTGAGTATCTACACCTCATGTGTTTGCATTTGCTGTGTTCTTACATCAATTCCAACAAAAAGTTCTGACACATCTGCATCAAGGTTGGTTTCTCACCTGAAATAATCTGCACAATGTTGTGATTCTAATTCTTTATACGCTCCTAAATCGTGTAAGGACACATCACCTGCAGACTGGATGTTTATATGTGTCACTTGCTCGTCTGTGTCATGTCCTGCAGTAAATGTCTCCTCAGCACATGCTGGGCTTCTGATATTAATAACAGTCTCAGTATGTGGATGGAAATAGAGCCTCAGCTCCTCCAAAGAGGCCAGAAGTCGCTTGACATTTCTTATAACCTCTTTTAGAAGAAGCCCAGGTCATCACACTGAATCTTGATGTGTGAGCTTTGCACTCAGCTGGATGTTATTTTACGACAGGTGAAATAATGAGTCTGCAGCTTGAAAGCCATGTGTCAAATAAAGTTTATGTTAGTACATACTTATTTTACTTTATGTATTGACCCGCATGTAGGTTTAAAAACATCAGGCTGAGCCAGCTGACCACCTTTTTGCCCTTTCAGAGGGCAAGGGTCAGAGGTCACTAAGTCAGTACTTTAGTTTGACAGTTAAGACGAGGTTTTTTCTAGACTTAGAATGTTATTATGGCAACTTTATTTCAATGAGGATGAGTTGACCATGTTTATCTTTCATTATATCGATAATCGTTAAAGTCCTCATGAGGGACTGTAAACCGTATAAATGTATTTATTTCATCACTCTTTATTGTTGTAGGGTGACCTAATGTTCACCTGAGCGACAATCAGGAATCACAATCAAGTTTAAGTGTTGTATTCAACACTAGTGTTAGGATTAATACATTTAGGATACTTAAAGTAAAAAACACTCATCATGTCTAATCTCACTTTAACAATAATCGTATTAAACTCCTGTGTGATAACTTCATGTAGAAATGTCATGTAATTTGTTATTTAAAACTTTGTGAGTACATTAGATTACATTTATTTTCTTTGTGTACAGAAACTTGAGCAATAAAGATAATCATGTTTATTGATGTGTTTCACATGTTGAAGCTTATAAAGGTAACATTTCTTTGAATCACTGTTTTTGCTTCATCTGCTGGATAGCTTTGTGCCTTTTTACACTTGATCATTAGTGTAGCATCTGAAGCTATGGCTATACATTATATGATTTTAAGTATTCAAATGAATGCATTGCAGTCCAAAGTGTGCCTCTTAAATGTAAAAAAAACGTGAATTGTTAAATTGTACTGGAAACAACTAAAAAATACTTAAAGTAGTTGAGAGTTATTTTGTCCGCATGTCATTCATGTGTTGAACTTTGTTTACAGCAAAGCAGCGATGAGGCAGAAGGTGATAATGAGAGGGACACTGAGAGCGGCCACCTGATCTACAGAAGTGGGGACGTCCTGGAGGACAGATGTAGGTATCAGTTCAGTTGGAAATGTTGGCAGAATATACAGAAATAAAAATAAAAAACCTGCTTTACTTTCAACGTAATCTGTATTTCAGATGAAATAGTCGACACTCTTGGGGAGGGAACTTTTGGGAAGGTGGTAAAATGTTTGGACCACGGCAGGTACATTGTATTCATGTTGTAATGAAAAGTTGACACATTTGTCAAATAGGCTAACGTAGAGCACTATCACTCCTTTAATACAATGTTTTGATTCACAGAGGACGAAGCAATGTTGCTCTGAAGATCATAAAGAACTTAGAGAAATACAAAGAAGCAGCCAAACTTGAAATCAACGTGCTGGAGAAGATCACTGAGAGAGATCCAGAAAACAAACAGTGAGTTGTTTCATCAGTGTTGGGATGTTGCTGCTCTTTTTCTGTCTGATTCTTGTCATTTCTGTGTTTATCCTCTCTCATCAGTCACTGTGTGCAGATGCTTGACTGGTTTAACTACTACGGCCATGTATGCATCTCTTTTGAGCTGCTGTCTCTCAGCACCTTTGACTTCCAGAAAGCCAACAACTTCCTGCCTTATCCCATTAACCACATCCGACACATGGCCCGTCAGATCTGCCACGCTGTCAGCTGTGAGTCCACCCTACTTTTTCTCTTGTTTCTCAGGATTAACTTCAGTGTTGGCAGTAGGCCTAAGCTTCTTATCTACAGCTATGACAGTGATACAGCAGCAAATAAGCTGGCTAAATGAAAGGGTGACTGCTACCTGAGGATGACAAACGTGTGCCTGATTTATGTTCCCAAAACAAAGTAAAATCAAACACAACCAAGGCTGTGTAATGAATGATTATTGTATTTTTTTAATGATCTAGTCTTAATATTCTTGATTATGTTTTGTTAATTGTGAATTGTTTCTCAGAAATGTTGAACACCTGATTCTAAAGAACTCAAGTTTTCCATGGTGGTCACTGCAAGTGTGTTATTTCTCAATCATAATGGATATATATTTGGACCATAGGGTGGGGCTGGAGTGTAAAACAGGGTTAGAAAACACTCAGTTTTTAAAGTTATGCAGTTGTGTCCGTGGCTAGTGGCCTACATGAACCTGCAAATGAGCTAACAAGCTAACAAGCTAACAAGCAAGACATGACAAGTGCAGAAACCAGACTTATTGGAAGGTCTGTTAGTAGCCAACAATTTACTGCAGTCATCATATTACTCATAGGATATTCAAATGAAAAGTTCTTCACAAGGAAACAACATCACAAACACAGCAGAAAGGCTGAATTTAGTTAGGCTACTCTTAGCTTAGCTGTAACAGCTAGCTGCAGGTGTCTAAAAATTTC
This sequence comes from Labrus mixtus, assembly GCF_963584025.1. Lineage (NCBI taxonomy): Eukaryota > Metazoa > Chordata > Actinopteri > Labriformes > Labridae > Labrus > Labrus mixtus. The sequence continues at coordinate 17,559,221 of NC_083622.1, read as the reverse complement.
ACCAGTACAGATTTGAAGATTAGTGGAATTAACGGGAGAGACCAAAACCATGGCTGTAAATGTGTATTTTTTTCTGCTGTAAAGATGGACTCTGGTGCCTTCAGCCCTTTCACCTCTGTGCTTATTCCCCCGTTGTGTTCACTTCTACTTGTTAGCATAAGATCAAATCATCCCTGTGTCTAAGTAGCCCATGGAATAGTCTTTTAACTTTTATCACATAACTAGTAACATCAAATGTCTGTATTTTTTCAATGCCTAGTAGTTACTCTTCTCTACCTCGTAAGATTAGTTTTTATAAGTTAACATCTTACTTTTTAACAAGACAGTCATTTTGACTCAGTAATAAAACAGCTCATACTTAGGTATTCTTTGCTGGTTAATAAAAGTCATATTTCAGCAGAAAAAGTGGCTTCCTCAAGGACCATTACGTTTAACTTTTTTATAACTGTTTCACTAACAGACATCTTAACCAGAGGAGGGCGTCTCGGGCCTGATATAACTCAATGTACCCCCCCCCCCCCCCCCTCCTTCTCCACTGCAGTTCTCCATGACAACAAGCTGACTCACACGGACCTGAAACCTGAGAACATCCTCTTTGTCAACTCAGATTTCTCCATCATATACAACTCTGAGAAGGTATGACAAAGCTGCAGGCAGGAAGGCTGGGACCTTTAGGGGTGAAAGAAAAGCAGGATGTTAAATAAGCAGGGATTAACTCAGGCAGAACAACCCTGGAGATTGCTTTGTGGTTGCCCATTTAGATGCAAATTTTTTCTCCGCAGAAACCGTGTGTGTGTGTGTGTGTGTGTTCAGTTTATGACGAACATCCAAGAGGACTGTGTGTTTTGTGTGGATTTTTTTTGGGACAATGTGCGGTACCTTAGAAGGAACAATGATGTGTTTCTAATTCTCTCTATGATAGAAAAATGTTATTGCTAAAATTTGGAAAAATCTGAAAAACAAATTGAATGAAAAATGAAGAACAAGGAGAGAAACTATGAAACCGGTTTGAAATAAACACAGGTGAGCAAATCACATTTTTTAAATAAATCAAGTGATAACGGCTGCTGGCATGCTGGCATGTTCACGACCTCTTTAATCTTCAGACACCTCATGTTTTCAGTGCCATGAGTCTTCATCATACAGTAGTTGTGTTGAAAGCCGTGAGCTTGTACTTTGCTGGGTATATGTCACCATAATGGATAGAACTGAAAGGCAAAGCTACGAAACCAGCCTCCGACTTTTTCCTACCCCAGTAATCCTTTAAATGATGAGTTAAAGCTCAGAACCTGTTCAGTTGTTAAACCCCTATCTGCTCTCAGAAGTGTAATGAGAGGAGAGTTAACGACACCTCCGTGCGGCTTGTTGACTTTGGCAGCGCCACCTTTGACCATGAGCACCACTCTACCGTCATCTCAACACGACACTACCGAGCTCCAGAGGTCGTACTGGGTGAGAGATGTTGCTTAAGACCGGGGACTCAGTGGGACCTTTCAGAAGGGTTTTTGTTGTTTGTGTAGTGTTTTCATCTGCTTCCTTCCTGTGCCACAGAGTTGGGTTGGAGTCATCCTTGTGATGTGTGGAGTATCGGCTGCATCCTTTTTGAATACTACAAAGGCTTCACACTATATCAGGTCACATGGGAGTTAATAATGGCAAAATGATCTGAAGTGTAGATGTTGACATGAGCATCATTATTCATTTGTGTGTTTATTTCATAGACTCATGACAATAAGGAGCATCTTGCTATGATGGAGAGTATACTGGGACCAATACCTCGGAGAATGATACAAAGGAGCAGGTAACACACTCCTGCAAATTTTAACACACAATATCACAAGTGAACTTTGTATTGTTATTTAACTTTACAGAAAGCAGAAGTATTTCCACCGGGGGCGTCTTGACTGGAATGAGTGCTCCAACGCCGGTCGTTATGTGAAAGCAAAGTGCAAACCATTAACGGTGAGCTAAGGAAGGGGAAAAGATTTTAGACTTGACCCGAGACCTTTAAGATCCTCAAACATGTTTCTCTTTGTGTTTTCAGAAGTACTTATTATCACATGGGACTGAGCACCACCAGTTGTTTAATCTCTTAGAGAGGATGATGGAGTATGAACCGTCAATACGCATCTCTCTTCCCTCTGTGCTGTGTCATCCCTTCTTCCTTAATCCAGGGAGGACTCAGGTCTGGAGAAACAGCTGTGACATGAGCAGATGACCCTATGAGGATCACACGTGTGTTTACAAGTTTTAGTTTTGATGTTGTCACACTAGCACAAAACTCCTGAAAAGTTTCCCCGAATGTCAAGTGAGCTGCATGTATGAACGCAAACAGGCAATGTTTTTCATCCCAACTTTACACAAAGGTTTTCCTGTAAAAAGTCGGGGCGAGATGATAGATGAACGCAGCAGGTAATATTAAGGTCAATTCGTTGCAAGGGAATGTGCAGGGTTGATGTTGTTCATGGCCAATGTGATCTTTGTGCACTGAAATTACTATTTTCTGCTTGTAAAATGTTCTTTTCCACTTAATTGATACTGTGAATAAGTCCAATTACAAGTAGCTTTGATATAAAGGCAAAAAAGTGAGAATATAGTATCGGACTCTAAAGCTTCATCCGCCTTGTTGGAGTTCCACATCGTCTTTTTTATGGCATGTCTTGCTTCCTGAGTCTGATGTGTGTGAATAAGCAACTCAGGAAGATTTCAAGGGCAGGCTGTCCTCAAGTGGAGTGCATGTGTGAAAACAGCTTCACATCCAATTTCAACAAGAGGACACTTAAAATGTATATATATTTTATACAGAGTGCACAACAGGAAAAGCTTGCTTATGCAATGAAACGCCTTTGTCTTTGGGGTGAGCATGCCTTGAGCCATTTGATTTAGAATGGATGTGATTATGAAGAGGATTTCTGATGAGCTCAGTGGAAGGACCCTTTGGAGATGTTGCTGTGATGAAACTTGAGGGTACTGGGTTGAAGTAGGTAATTTAAATCCAACACTGAAACCAAAAGACAGTGCAGCAGAAAGACAGATTTATATGATCTATCAGAGATGGTTGGGTTGCAGAGGCAACGTGCAGAGAAGCGTATTACATTGATTGAACTGTAAGTGGAAAAAAAGTATTCTTGGAAATGAAAACAATGTACCTGCTGTGGTCCAAACATCGTACCACCTTCCCAAAAGTTCCCTCCCCAAGAGTGTCAACAATTTCATCTGAAATACAGATGAGTTGAAAGTAAAGCAGGATTTTTTATTTCATTTCTATATATGCTGCCAACATTTCCAACTGATCTGGAAAAAAAGTATTCTTTATGATTAAAGTAAAACGAGTCCATGCTGTTTTATTCACAGTACTGTCACAAACTTCCAGTTACATATTGAATTGCCACTTTGTTTACTGGAAGCCCTTTGTATAGTCTTTAACTGATCGAATGTACTTGAAAACAAACATATGCCTATTAACACAATCAACAGAACAACATTATCATTAATATAGAGTCATGTTTCTATCCAATCTTTTAGTCTCTATGAGCTCTGATTTGGTCTCCACCTAGACTAAATACGCTATATTTGCAATACAAATTAGTCCACAACCATAAATATGTTAAGTGGAGATTGAAAAAGGGGCAACACATTGATTGAACATAAATAAACCAATAGAGGCTTGGCTCAGTGGAAATGTTAATGAATAATTCCTGGCTGCATGGTTTAAATAATTGTATAACTGATATTGTAAAAATACTTGAGTTTTGGTTAATGGGTTAAAACATACACCACTCATTTTCATCTGTACAACGAATACTAAAATACTTATCTCTAAAATTTAGAGGAGAGATATAAAAGCTTTAGCTTTACAATTAAAATAATATCCTTTAGTTTTATGAAATGAGTCAATGTGAAAATGATTTGTGTTTTTTGTATACAATTTGTATTTAATTACTTTAGTTGTAGTTTAATTCTTATGTTCTTTCTCGAACATCCTCGTCCTTGGGGATTTTGATTTAGTGAAGCGGAGCAGAGAGCACAGTCACAAGGCTGAGTGAGTGTGTGTGCTGGACAGTTTTCCTCTTCAGCCTTGGCTCAGCTTAGAGACTGTTTTGGGGGAGGTTGTGTAAACCACTGGTTCCCAAAGTGGGAGTCGCAAGCCCCCAAGAGGGGGATGCCTTCCAAAATAACAAATACAAATCTCAAATAAATTTAAATTTTATATTTTACCCATCATTGTAAAAACAGATCACTTAAATCATTAAGTGAAATGAAAATGAAATTGTGTAAAAAATACTTCAAATGTCAGTTTGCACATGTCAGCAACAATGTAGGTGTCTGTTGCACTTGTTCACATCTGTGTGGCTGTTAAGTTTTGTTTGTCCCCTCAGTGATAAAGTCTACTTGGAAATTACTTGTACTCTGCTTCTGCCTTTCTTACAATAAATTATGATAATTGTTTTGATTGTATGGTTTTTAGGCTGTTGTATTATTTAGTTTCTTTATTTTGTCTTAGTGTTTGGATAGGCCTATTAATGCCTGGACGTGGCTTTGCACACCAGGGAAGTGGGGGTCCCCAGTCTCTGGCACCCTTATTTTGGGGATGTGAATCACTGCACCAGTCCTGATCCCAAGGGGGCCGAAGAGTCCATGTGAGTGCAAAAACGTAATAAAATATTTTTCCCCCCTGGCAATAGACTTGAAACCTAAAAGACAAAATAATACTTCTAATAAGTTTTCAGATTCACCAATATTCATTAATTTTTTTAACTTTATTTATAGCAACAATTTCTACCTTAGTACTCGTTCACTGTCACACAACAAGCCACAATACAGCACATTCAGAGTGGATGGTCAAAAATAAGCTTCAGTACAATGTGGTTCACTTCATTTCAAAATGATCCACGTTTGCCTGATGTAAAAAATGGGAGAATATGAACATGTTTCAGATGTAAAGTCAATATTGTGCTCTCCCTCTTCTCCTTTATTCGATCTGATCTGTTGACACAGGTCTTACTTAGCCTCCCTCCCCTTTGTTGTAAGAGCATTGGATGAGCAAACTGATCCAGGATCTGTGACTGAACACACACTAGAGGTGACTTGGCTTTCTTTGGTAATCTTATTAAAGGATTAAGAGTTTTCACATGTCACAAATCAAAGTGGTGGGCAGCAGGGGGGGAGCGAGAAAAGGGTGAGTTGATTTTTAGTGGGTTTGTTGGAGGCCAGTGTTTGTTTCTGATGTTAAAGCCAAATAGGGCATTATAGTAGGTCATACATTGTATTTACAGTAAGATTCTTCAAATATTAAAAAATATACCAAAGGATATTCAGGAGAAAGGCTGTAGCACAGTTTGAGAACAAACTTCTGTAAGCCAGGAACAGGGGTTGCAAACTAGCCACAACTAAAAAATTGTATGCATGGCATCTACTTAGTTTTTAATATATGAAGCAGAAATCCTTATTTCTGTTTTCTGTTGTATTTATATTTTTGCTAATACAATATTTTGTTTTTTTGAGACTGACAAACAAAAAAAACCATAATGTGTCCATGAGAGCTGTTTGAGTCAGTAGAGAGCAAATATATAATTGTAGTTTATGTAGTTAAAGCCTTATACAGAAAGATGTGCCAAAGTTTTATCATACACTTGTATAAGTAAGACATAGCAGCTTTCTCAATTAAAGTGCAGTGATGTGTGCAAAAACTAGCGCTACACTGAGTCCACTTTTAATAAAGTTAAGATAGCCTGCAAATTTGAAAACTATCATCAAGAGCAAAGGTAACACCAAATTTCCCCCTGGGATTAATAAAGTATTTTCGATTCTGATTCTGATTCTGATCAATGGTCCTCTTGAACCTTGAGAAGCACATGTTTTTTTGTTTTGTTGGTATTGAGCACAAGCATTACTTTACAAAGATTTCTCTCTGGACCTTTAGGAGGTTGTTTGGAAGTATATATAATGATATCATCTGCATAGAAATGACATTTTATGTCAGTACCCTTTCTACACGAATCATTGATTTAAGAATAAAAGAGGACCAAGTATGAAACCTTGTGGGACAACTCTGTGTGTTTATCAGCCTCCATAAAATACAATGTCTTTGTCAAAGACTGCAGAAAATTTTAGAAAAAGTGCAACTCAGTGTTCTTCTTAGTGGATGGCTTTAACAAAGTAATTTAAGAACTTTATTGTAACACTGACAGACCTGTGTTTTCTTTTTCTGAAACCTGTCTGTAGTCTTTTAAGTTATTACTTGTGAGCACATCCAAAACCTTAATGCAGCAATCCTCAGCAGTTTTGAAATATTAAAACAAAGTTTCAAAAAAACTTTACTTAAGCTATAAACAAAAAACAAAAAGATTTATTTAAGTATATGTTAACTACTATACTCACCAGAAGAGGCTGGTGAATAAACAAGTGATACACTGTAAGTTTAGTCAAATACAGCAGCTTTGTTCTTTTTTTAAGGATTTTAATGACTCTTTCCTCCCAGGTTTCTCTTTTGTTTCATTTCCTCTCTTTGAAATCATCTCCATCTGTTTTCTTTATGAATACAAAACACACAAATACTTATAAGTGTCTTCTAAGGAAGTGACTTTTTTTTACAAACTGTGTTGCAAACCATTTTCTGCTGTATTTGGACTACCAAGGTGAGTCTAAATATAGGAACAACAGTGATGTCAGGAGGATGAATGCAGCATGTGTCACTCAACATGACATGAACCAGCATCTGTAAATCTTGATCACAAACACGTGAGTCATTGGGTAGATTCCCTGCCATGGCTAACAGGATTCCAGCTCATTAAGTCTTAAGTGGTAATCTGGAGAGTTGGGGGGTCAGAGCGGAGAGCGAGTCTGGAGTAAGAAGGCAGAAGAAGAAGAAGAGGCTGAAACTTGGACAGATTATTTACCTCTCTGAGAGACATGAGCACCATTGTAAAATCATGTAGAGAGTCCTCTGCATTTTCTTTTTGTTTACTTTGATTTGGTTGAAAGCTTTGGGGGATTGTCTGGTTGCTGTGGAGGCCATCTGGCTGGAGCTTTACCAGGATTTTATGCTGTGAGCCTTTGGCCAACTGTGGCCAACTGTGGCCACCTGCAGAGGTAAGAAAACTGCAGATTTGTCGATCATGCTGGAACAAGTCAATGTAGTGTATGTATAATAGGGACAAATGTCCCATTAAATAACCTGTCTAACATGTTTTTGTCTGATATTTGTAGCTTTTTGTCTTATTTTCTTCTAATTTAAATTTTAGATTTTATGTGATCACCAAGTCAGTGTTTGAGCTTTACTTGTGTGCTGTCCTTGTCCTTTGTATTTTTCAAACTGACTTATTTCCCCCTCAGGACCTGAGGCCGTGCGTATCCTGAGTTTGCCTCGTCAGAACAACACAACATGCCCAAAGGAAAAAAGCATATATTCACCTATCATCTGTCAGAGAAGTAGCAGCACTGTCATTATCTCCTGTCCTGTCCTGAGAGCTCCTGAGCATCATGGAGTCCATGGTGAGGGTAAAGAAGTCAATGAGGACGCCTATGAGGAAGCTGACCAGCTGTGTGTCAGGGGTGAAGGAGAGGAGGTTGTGTGCTAGCCACAGGAACAAGAGGGGCAGAGGTGGGGGAGGAAGATGCAACAGGTTGAGGAGGAGGTCCCCTCCTCTGCAAAAAGCTCACTACAAAGACTCGACAGTCATCCGATCGTACCAGACAGACCTGGAGAAGGAGAGGCAAGTCATTTAGAAACACTAAGTGGACAAAGTAAGGTTAAAATAGTAGCATTGAAAGCACCCTAAAATATGTAGAATACATTTGTAAGAAGTATTTTACCGTAGTTGATGAAGCTCGTTAAATGTACTTAATTAATGTAACGTAGTGTCGTCTCTGACAATGTGTCTAGTAGTAGACAATAGTTCTAGCTATGCATTTAAAATCTTCATCGGTAAAATAACAGGGAACTATTGCTGATTGAATGTAAACAATTAAACAATACCTCTCTTTTGTGGAGAAGAAGTTGCAAGAAATTGAATCATTCAAGTAAATGATATCAAAATAGTTCTAAAGAGTGAAGACGTTTGTTGTTACTCTGTCAAAGAAAATAAGAAAATAAGTGGAATCAGGACAAATGTGTTGAAGCTGTTTATATCAAGCCCAGAAAAACATTACAAACTGACTTCTATGCATTTAAACCAAGTTTCACTTTGTAGTAGTGATAATCGTAAACAAACAACATGATAAGATGTTTTCCACTCCTGGATGTTCATGCAACATTTTAGAAAGGGAAATGTACACATTGGGTTTGAGTTCAAAATGTGTGAATAAGATATTCTAACAGCTGCACTATATAGTGCAGAGTGTGATACTGCAGGAGCTGAAGTAACTCTTGTGCATCTGAGGAGCACTACTACAGTCAGTTCAACTATTTTAGCTGCAACAGAGAGATTACTTTATTTAAACTTATTCTTCTTTTGTTTTGCTTTTTTGTCTGTTGTGTTTACAGAAGGCTGAGGGAAGAAATGAATGCTCAGAAGAATGCAGAGAGAGCAGCTATGAGAGCTCACTTCAGGAGTAAATACAAACTGTCTGAGGTCAGTATTTTCTGCACAGAATCCAAGTTTCAAACTGTTTTTTTAAATGCTCTGAAATCTTTTTCTGTTTCAGTCTAAATTTTGTGCAAACTGTTAAGCAGACGATTGTTTTTTGTTGTCTTCTTGAAGCAAATTGTAATTTATTTTGAACAAATTTGGAAGAACTTTTTATATTGCAACTTTTTATACTTGCAATTGTCTTCTTAAAGGTAAAGCCATTTAAACAATACAAAGTATAATTCTAAAGAGACTTAGTTCATTCTCACTAGTTTGCAAATTGCAATAACTCAGTGAGCCTGTCATACTATGGAGCCAGTACAATGCCTTAATATTTCCAAACATAGGTTGGTTTTATTGGTCTGTTGTATAACAAAAATCTGTATGACATTGGATTATTTAAAGTGAGTGAATGAAATGTGTGTGTAGATATAGTAAAATGCAAACATATTAAAAGCTAAGCTTAGGCGAAAACATAACCAGACCAAAGTGTGGTGTACCTGTGGACAGGGTCAGTGCAGAGAGTGTGTGCTATACTGAAGTAATGCTGCATTCAAGTGTAATGCAGTTAGGAAGTTAGGAGTTGGAAAGTTGGTCTTCTGACTTCAGTGTGTTCACGTGCTGTAGATTTGGGAATTATGAATTTTGATACAACAACAACAACAACAACAACAACAACAAATAATGTGGATGCTACAAGAAAGATGTTTGGAATGACACTGTTATAAGTTTTATTTGAGAAAAAAGTTGCTGTTCATTAAATTAATTAATAAAAAGTTTCTTCACATTAACAAAACATATTTTGCCTGCCATGTTGATGACAAATATGTGGCATCAAATTCTTTCCTGATTTTCCAAGTTGTTGTTGTTTAAGCAGGCATTCATGTGCTTTTTCTAACTCGGAAACATCGTTTTTCCGATGTGTCCGACACCACGTGAATGCTGGGTAACTTCAGCACATTGGGCCCAGGTGTGCTGAAACGCAAGCCACAGGTTAGAGCCACAGCTCCAAGATATCAACTGAAAACACTACATAACGACACGAGTCAAGTCAACTTTATTTATTTAGCACATTTAAAACAACCATGGTTGACGAAAGTGCTTTACAGAGTAAAAGACAGGACACCACAGTGCAGCTTTTATGGAAATGTGCTCTGTTCCTTTAAACAAAATTCTTTAAATGTCAAACTTTACAAAAAAACAAACAATGAAATATCAGGACTCTACTGTAAACTGAGTTTTTATATCTACACTAAATGTTGGTGTTTCATGGGAATTATTGGTTGAAAAAATTAATTTGACCCATAACCTATTTATCCTTTGAGCCCTGTTCTTCTTTCTGTTTTCCCTCATAATTAGGACTCCAAGGACAAAAACCACCTGCGGTCTGTTGGAGGGAAAGTTTCCCTCTCCCACAAGCTGTCGAAGATAATTCACCCTGAAACCAAAACCAAGGACAACAGCTTCAACCTGCTGAAGTCTTTTCAAGGCCTCAGCTTGAGCAAAGCATCGCTCACAGGGAGGAAACACAGCAAGACCTCCACTCCTACTCCTGCGGTTGGGGATGCTTGTAAAGTCATGTGATCAATACTCGATCACAAGGATGAACAGTGTGTCGCCTTCTGAAGATCGTGACTGCTGCTCCATCACGAACTGTGCTCACATCCACATCCACATTCAGTCCAGTTGCGCACAATGAGACCGTGTCATTATGACATTCTGTTTGTTTTTATTCATTGTTTTTTATGTAGCAATAATAATATTTGAATCCTTGTAATTGTATTACCTGTATACTATTTTAAGATGGTTGATCTAACCTTTAAATGTGATTCATTCTCTGAAGATAACTTTGTTAATAAACAAGTCAGTGAAAGTGACCTCACAACTGTTTGTATATTTTCATTTAATTGATCAGATAACATGTGATACACGATTGTAAATGGCATTCATAATGAGGTATTCTCATTTCCTGAAGGGTTTGTCATGTTGTTAACCTAACCTAACCTAATATTGTCATATGCTAATTTTAATAATGTTTATTTTATAATATCATGTGGAATATCATTTGAAATGTACTGTAGCTAGTTCCTTTTACACAAGTAAGCAAACTCAGGGCAACACGTTCACATTTCATCTCACTGTTTCAAAAGTAACAAGACATCATTTGATTTACCCATCTATAGTAAGTAAACATTTGCTGTTGAATATTCTGGTCTATTTTTGTTGTTATGTGAGCAAAATCTTTTTTACACGAGCCAAGTTTTAGATATTAGGTTTTTGATTACCCTCTTGTTGTAATTAAATAAGTATTGTACAACATGAAGCAGGAACTCAACATTTGTGAAATTAGAGATACTAAGTAAAGTGACAAAAGTTTTACAGTGTTTCTATTTGTGTTAATTAGCTGTCACAAAAACGTGTAATAAAGACTTGTTTGACCAGCTGAAATCACGTTTTTACACGGTGTGTGTGCATGTTTCCATAGGCTTGACATTTGTGCTCTGTTGTGATTCTCTTGAACTTACACCTCGCTATCCATAAATCATCATCTGCTATCGGTTCATCAGGGTAGTAGAACACATTCAAGGATAGGAGGTTGTGGATGAAGAAGAGAAATAGTCAGTCCTGCGGAGCCAACAGCGAGGACAACAACATCACCAGGGGTGTCAAAACTCAGTTTGGATCATGAGGAGCATGTTCATCAGAGTGACTGTGTGTTTCAAAGCGCAGGGCGCATGTGGGTCCAGGAATCTTTGTGGTGTCGGTCTACAAAGATCCTTTTGTATGACCGCAGCAGGTACGGTGTTGGGTGGAAAGTCAGAGGGCAGAAAAGCATCACCCAGTGCCGGAGTGATTCAGAGAAGCGTGGATGGACTGGTGAGGAGCTTTGAGGAGATCCCTCACACGGGGCGGAGCGGCTGGATCAACCTGGTGAAGTTCTGGAGGGAGAATCGTTTCCAGCAGCTCCACAAGCACATGGAGAAGACCTTCATTGCACTCGGCCCCATTTACAGGTAGATGGAGAAATTATGCTTTAAACTGCTAGACCAAGAAAGTGTTGAATTAAGGTGTTCCATTATGCTTATAGTATATGTATATTTCTTGTGTGTGTTCGTGTGGAGGGAGCACCTGGGCACCCACAGCAGTGTGAACATCATGTTGCCGTCTGACATCAGTGAACTATTTCGCTTCGAGGGCCTGCACCCCCGGCGCATGACCCTGCAGCCCTGGGCGACACACCGAGAAACACGAAATCACAGCAAGGGAGTCTTTCTCAAGTCAGTGGCATTTCTATGTATATGCATGTGTACAGCTCATGTTGTTGTAATATCTGTTCTGCAAATCTCTTACAGCACGCACACTGAAGGGACCCCACTTTGTGTATAGATATGAATGTATGTAAGAGTCAGGTTTGTGTTTTTTTTTGTTAGGTTGTAGTAATTATGATAAAGATGACATTTCCTCTACTCTAGGAATAGATGAGAAAAGGAAGAGCACATCTTCTTTTTGGTTATGTGGTTATGCTCACGCTAAGGTAAGTTGACAGGGGCTGAATATAGAGACTTTAAAACAGGACCTCAAAATTAGGACTAGTCGACTAAAGGAGGAACACATCCGTCTGATGGGTTTTCTCACTTTTCATCCAACCCTTTTTTTACTTCACATTTTTTTTTTCATCTTCTTCACAGGAACGGCGAGGAATGGCGATCTGACCGTCTACTGCTCAACAAAGAGGTGATGATGACTGCATCCGTGAAGCGCTTTCTCCCCCTGCTTGATGAGGTGGCGAGTGATTTCTGTCGAATGCTGCAGGCGAGAGTGGAGAGGGACGGGAGGGGCGAGAAGGGGACACGCAGCCTCACCATGGATCCCAGTCCTGACCTTTTCCGCTTTGCATTGGAAGGTCAGAGGTGATCCTCTTTGGCAAGGACCGGCCGTATCTCTGTGTGATTGTTGAAGTTTAGTTGAATTCCTGTTCTATTATTCAGACATGTTTTCTATCCAGGAAATGAAAGTAAATTGTAGAGTGTGAAAGGATGAAGATCTGATGGAATGTCTCACCTTTTAATGTCATTTCTTGTTTTCATCCAGCCCTGGTAGACCTTCAAGTCTACACCCTACATATCCTCCCCAATCTGTGTGGGAAGGATATGGATTAATGTCTCCTCTCCCCTTTCGACAGCCTCTCATTCACCCTTATTATCAAGTTGACAAACAAATACTAACGTAGGCTGTGACGGCATCTTGCGTCAGAGAAATTATACACCCCCCCTACCCCTCTATTAAATCCAATTTCAACCTTAGGCATAGCTATCATGAACATAAACATGCACCTATAAAAATAGAAACACCAACAAACATGATCAAAGCTTCAGCAGTTTTTCACTAGGTCTGCTCCTTTCTGCAGCCAGCCACATTCACAAGTATGAATGCTTGTGTGACTCAGAATGCTGCACACTTGTATGCATCTGTGTGCCTATGTCTGTTTGTGTGAAGAGGGGGGAGGTTTTGACTTTGAGTCATGCTGCTTTGCTCTTAATGGACCACAGCACACCAGGCCAGGTGCTAAGCCAGGATAGGAATAGATTGCCAAGAAACTCTATTCCACTCAGTGCAGTCAATATGACACAAACAGGTCTGATAGTTTCTGGATGTTTTCCTGGGTCCAGATCTGTGTATGCTTCCATTCCCCTGACTTGACTGATTCATCTGCCATCATGGCATGAAACAGGGTTTTTTATTCTGTTGAAAGGGCAATCCATCAAATGAGTGCAGCTGGGGGGCGCTAATGATTAGCCAACCAGGGCCAAGGGGGCTGAAACCAATGTCAACTTGGTTTCTAGTATTTTTAAGCTTTCCCCTCCCCCTGGAGGATAAGTTTGTCTCTCGTGGTTTTGTAGGGGAATAAGGAATCTCGCTCCCAAGCAAGCTGCGCAAGGCTTTCAAGTTTATTTGACCAAGTGGCCAAACTTTGTTGTAACCAGCTTAGGGTCAATTTAATGATGAACACTGGCCCAAATAGACTATTTCCCATCTTATTACATTGATTAGAAATACCTCTATAAATCAGGAATTTTTATTTTTTGTTAAAGGATAGAACAGCTTTAGGTTCTGCCCAGTGTAGAAACTTTGCTGTAGCACTTTTGGCTCTGTGTCCCTTCCCGCCTAAGCTACTGTATCTAATTCTCCCCACACTCATGTAGTGGGTGCAATGTCAGACTGAAGATGGAAACTGACTGCAATGAGTTGACAATTCTGTCAGATATCAGTCAAGGTAGATGTTTGGTGGAGGCGAGGCAGCTCCCCTGAGACAAAGTGTACTCAGAAAACTAAATTGACTTTCTGATTGGAGCTGAATATTTTCTGGCTGTGACAGAGAGAGTCTTGTGGAGGCTTTTTTTTAGAATATGTCAAATCATAGTACCATGTAATCCTTCAAAGCTAGGATTTTAAGCTTGAAAATATAGAGTATTTTAATCTACTTAGAAAACTGTCAACCCTGAGTTATTTTTCAGCCTCAGTATGAACAGATTCAAAATGAGTGTTGAGCCTTGGCATTTTCAAGTGTTTGTTTGATGACCTTTACACACTTGACTTACCCACACCCTACCCCCCCCCCCCCCCCCCCCCCCCCCCCCCTGCAGCCAGTTGTCATGTGATCTATGGGGAGCGTATTGGCCTCTTCTCCTCGTCTCCCTCAATGGAGTCTCAGAAGTTTATATGGGCTGTGGAGCGAATGCTGGCAACCACCCCTCCTCTCCTCTACCTGCCCCCTCGCCTGTTGCACCGCATCGGCGCTCCCCTGTGGACACAGCATGCCAATGCATGGGACCACATCTTCAGCCATGGTAAAAAGAGATGAGGGCATTTCTGGACTCATAAGGCAGGGACATTTTTCTTTATTTTTTTGTAGTCTGAACAATGTCCCTGTTCTGGTTTTCCTCCAGCGGAGGCAAGGATCAAGAGGGGGTTCCAGAAGCTGTCATCCACCCAGAGGAAAGGGTCTGAGGCTGGGGCAGTTGAAGGACAGTACACGGGGGTCCTGGGACAACTCCTGGAGAAAGGGCAGCTGTCTTCAGACCTCATCAAAGCCAACATCACTGAATTGATGGCCGGAGGGGTTGACACGGTCTGTCTGCATCGTGTGTTCTTGGCTTGACTATGTGCCACACTGTAACTGATTGTTTGTCCCCTCTCATCCATCTTCTCTGCAGACAGCTGTGCCCCTGCAGTTTGCTCTGTTTGAGCTCGGTCGTAACCCAGAGGTGCAGGAGATGGTGAGGCAGGAGGTGAGGGCGTCATGGTCCCAGGCCGGGGGTGATCCTCAGAAAGCTCTGCAGGGGGCACCTTTACTGAAGGGCACAATCAAAGAGATTCTCAGGTACAAAAGACTCAAGAAAAATCATCTTCTGGCATGAATATACTTGTGCACCCCTCAGCTTTTAACACCATATCTGTATCGTTACATACCCTGTTTTTCTTTGGCACCTTCATTATATACCAAGTAACCAAGGAAAAATCTTTACCTAAATTGTCATTACTTTATGACTTTTCTTTACATTACTTTTACGTTAGGCATGAACTTCCTTGTTGACCCTGGGTGTTGTACTTTTGACAATTCTACCACAAGGTCTTCTGACTAACTTTGAAGGGCTTTCAACAATGTCCCCAGGTTTGTATTTTATCATGACATGAAACCTCAGTAGTTGTTAGGTTACTGAACCTATATTTAGCTTGTATTTTTACAAGTACTATAGATGAAATTATAAACTATTAAGCTCAACATAGCCATAGTTGATACTTCATCAACAAGCCAACAGATTACATATTAATACAACACTTCCATTGCTTTGCAGGAGGACTATGAGAAAAGTTTAGCTTTCCTTCATGAAACTTGACTTTAAGCTCTGTGCAGTGGTGATAGATGGGGGGATAAAAAGCATTGGTACTAAGAGTCTGTTCCCTTCACAAGCGTTCAAATTCTTAAAATGAGAATTGATTTTCAGGCATCCTGAGGTCATGTAAAGAACAGGCAAAGAGTAAAAGGTGACATCTAAAGAATCCTATTTGTGTGTGTGCCTGTAAGTTTATGTTGACTCTTTTTGTTGTATCAGGTTGTATCCGGTGGGAACCACAGTGCAGCGTTATCCTATCAAAGATATCGTACTTCAAAACTACCACATACCTGCCGGGGTGAGTGACCAAACTGTGACCATTATTTTCTCTCAAATTCAAACATATTCTCATATCTGCACACATATTTGAGCATTCAATGCTACAGATGACTTCAGTGTAATGACCACTAACTCTCCCTCAGACGATGGTCCAGGCCTGTCTTTACCCCATGGGAAGGAGTTCAGAGGTCTTTGAGGATCCACTGCGCTTCAACCCCGGCCGATGGGGCAGCAGCAGAGGGGAGGGCCAGAGCGTGGAGGGGGCAGGGTTTCGCTCTCTAGCGTTTGGGTTTGGGGCGAGGCAATGTGTTGGACGGAGGATTGCTGAGAATGAGATGCAGCTCTTGCTAATGCATGTGAGTTACTGCAGACATTAAGGATGAAGGAATTGGTCACATAAAAGACAGTTATTTTCTTCAATAAAAAAGACTTCATTTCAGATTTGCAGTTAATACACTTTAAAAAAATCAAAAATGGTGGCCGATATATTATTATAATGCAAATGTAGGAGGTCATGGCCCCTTCAAAGATGAGTCAAGGTAATCCAGGGAGCTGTGAGAAAATTTTGAATAAACAACAAAGTTCTTTCACAAACTTTTTATTATTTTCACTTTTTAACATTTATTTCGTGGGCTTTTTTCATGCATGTTTTAATAGGACATGAGAGTGGATAGAGTCGGAAGTTGTGATGGGAGATGAGAGTGGGGGATGACTCGGGTGGGAGTCGAACCCGGGGACATGGCTTCAATGGCTATTGCCTCTGTCCATTGGACACACGATGTAGCCACGGAGCTAAACTGGTGCCCCAAATTTAGAGACTTTTTTTGTAGTAAATCCTTTCTTGAATGGAACTTTTTATTCTCTTTTTTCCTATACCTCTTTGGGCCTCAAGCAAATTCTTAAACGCAACCGTGTGATCAGATATTTTGTCATCTGAAATGTTATCCTGCTTTAAGGAATACAAAATCAAAGAAATAGTGGAAATCTCTTGGTTCAAACTTTTACAATATTGTATTCTCTATGCTTTTTAAAGTACATCTGCAGATTACCTTGTTCAAGGTTCAAGGTTTCTTTATTAGTTCCTAACAAGGTACATTTGTTGTGTAGACAGAAAATGTAACATTCCAAAGACAAAAAAAAAACAACACATTACAACAAAAGAAAAAATGAAAGTTATAACAGAATCTATTTGATAAAAAATTCAAGATCAGTAAAATGCACATTTACTTAGTCGCCTTCAAACACTGTTTTTAAGTAAAGTATAGCTATGATCCTTCTTAACATCTGATCTGTTCCTTCTCTTCCTTCCTATCTTCCTTCTCCTCCTCCCCCCTTGTCCCCCTTATCAACCCCTCTCCTCCCACTCTGTCCTCTGTCTAGATCCTGCTGAGCTTCCATCTCAGCGTGTCGTCCTCCGAGGACATCAAAACCACATGCACCCTCATCCTCCAGCCTGAGACTCCGCCAATGATCACGTTCAGAAAGCTCTGATGCACACACACACACACACACACACACACACACACACACACACACACACACACACACACACACACACACACACACACACACACGGAGAAGAGATTCATGGAACACAATACAGCCTCTGTTAACTCCCATCATACATAACCATTGGATTCCTGATGATACTGACTGAAGCTATCAGTAAGCTGATTAATAAAGCAACATTCATTCTTCATGTTGTCTTCAGCGTGACTGAATTTGCAAAAGCAACAGTAAAACTTCTGTCCACCAGATGGCGCTAAATCTCACAACAACCAGTTCACCAATATTTGTCACTCTTGTCACTCTTGACCCTCCCCACCACCACTCTGTTAGTCCCGGTCTGCTTCACGCACCCAACAGGTTTGTCAGTTACTTTGTAAGATCTCATTTTAAACAGCTCATTTCATACTCTGACTGTGTGCTTTGTGTTTGGAGCAATCTAGACCACCCTGTGTGCTCCCTGCTGTTTTTGTAACATTCTTTGTAAGTGTTTATTTTCTAGCTTTTTAAAAAATCTGTCCTGCTGTTTGTTCACTTTCCAGGTATTAATCAATCTACATGTTTATTTTTTTTTCAGTTGTTTGCAAACAAACTCCATAAAAACGCTTAATTTTGTCTCGAAATAGGCAACTGGCATAGTGTTTAAAATGAATTGCTTGAAGTTACAAAGACTGAAAGTTTTTGTTTTAAAGCTGCAACTTGCCTTGTGTACTCTTCTGTTGCTTCATTTCAAGTGATACAGATTTAAGTTTCCAAATAAATTATTGCACTCCGGTCTTCATGCGTAAAAGCGACCTTTACTCCAGGATAATAATTATTGCTGTGCTATTATATCATACCAGGTGTGTGCTACACAGAGCAGAGGGCTGCAGGGTAGATTATCATGTGTCAACTCAGGAGCAAAGGTCTGTTTGTCCTTCGGCTAACGATTTACACTCTCTGTCAACCCCCCCGGGTTCATGTATGGCATTCATTGACCGCACATGGGAAGTGGATGGAGCTTCTTGCTTCCCAATGTAAAGCCAGTGAGGAAGTCCCTTAATACCAGCAATATATCTAATGGCCAGCAGGGGGTGACTACAATGGTTGCATGAAGTCCAATTTTCTTTAAGTCTACCAGTAAACTACTTCTTACTTGGTTTAGTCCCTCAGTAATCATTTTCCTAATGAGCTAATGGCCTAAATTGATTTTCTACAATAAAGCATGAAATTCACCTTTTAAATTATCATCCCATTTAGAATCAAATAGGAGATAAAGCAGTCGAAGCCTTTAGGATGTGGTTAACTACGATAACCAGTTTGCTACGTTGCAACCTGTCAATAAGGATTGAGGTGTGGCATTCATACCGACACTCTTGACTTTTCCATATATGGGCATTTTGGACTCAAGATAGCGTTGGCAAAGAATGCCAAACCCAAGGCTTTGAGAGGGCAGTTCATGAATCAGTAAATTACATCATACCCACTACTGATATCCAGTTTACTGCACAGATACAACTCTGCAGAATGCAGCTCCATGCACCTTTTCCAGACAAGACACGTAAACTGTGTCACTGAGTTTAAGACAGATCATTTCTATGTTTGAACTTCTTTGTCAAGTCTCAGATTTCAATTACATCACATCAGCACTCCACAGGTGTCTGAAAGTGGATGAATCAAAATATGTATAAACATCTGATTACAAATATTACAGACTTTTCATAGGTTCAGATACATTAAGAACCTCAGACTCAAACTGCAAAACATTCTTTTTGATTACATATCCTAAAAGGGGCTCACTTTCTAAATATGTCACCCTTTTAAAACTAGATTTTAAGCTGCAATTGAGATGCACCGGTTATGATAATCAGGGCTGAAACTTATAAAAAAATAACAATTCAGCAGATTTTTGTTTCAGATACCAATGACCTTTTCATTGAGTAAGTAGTGTTTCTTCATGGTTGTTTTTCTAATGAGATATGAGATTGGATGTACTTAAATTGTTGTTAGAAGTCCCACTTCTTGTTACTGAAATATATCCTACAAACTGCATGTTGAAGGTCATTGCCAGAGACTTGACTTATTATTTCTACTTAAAACTAATCTGAATCAGCAGGCAGGTACACAAGCTCGCCAGCATCAAATTGATGCAACACAACAGATAGACATAAACTACTGACATCGGTGTATGCCACATTACTTATTGATGAACTGTTGTCTGTCAACATATCCCATATCCCTAGCTGTAACTAATGGCTTACAATTAAAAGTAAATACATAATTAATAACTGCTTTATAAGAACCATTATAAGCACTAAATATTAATATCTTTTTGGGTTGCTGCTGGTGTCTTTGGAGCTCTTTAGTTCAGTTCCTTCAATGAACTGTTTGACCTCTGATGTTCAGAAAGCGCAGCAGGACTTCTGAACAAAGACACATTTATGAATAATTTATTAACATCTTTAACTGCTGACCTGAATTATTGTTAGTACGTTGCAATAGAACATAATTAAGCTTATTAATTAAAGGGGATTTACTTCCTGTTGCTATGAGAAGAAAATCATTATAACTAAGTTCTAACACTCCATAGTGTTTTTTTTTCTTCAAAAGATAAGTAACCAATTGTTTGCTTGTTTTAGCAGAATTTATAATGATGTGGAAAGTCTAGTAAAGTAACTATTTACTAGACTGTCTAGTAACTATTTTTAACAGGGTCAATGTGTCAAACTCCAGGTTAGGATGACATAATGTGCAGTAATGCATTAAAAAAAGACATATATCACAAAGTCCTGTGGTTTACCTTGATAGAATAATAACATCAAAACTTTTAGTGTCTTCACTCAAAGTGTTTTACATTTTTAAGGCCCGTCAGTGACCTTTATTTAATCTTAAATCAGGTTTGTGCTGCAATAGGTGGTCTCACTCCAAATAGTGCAAGTGGGAGGAGAGCTGAGAGATGAGAGGGCAACAGAGGGTCAAAGAGTCAAAATGAAAGAAAGAGGCTCAGCCAGGCATGCTCAGGTGACATAACTCTTAGAGAATGACAAGTGCACAACCTGGGCACGAACAAGGATAACGGCAGAGGAGGTAACCCTGCATTTCAGTTAAAATTATACAATTAAGTCTACAATACTCGTAAAAGGCCAATAGAGGAAGAGGAACCCAGCTGTGGATTTTTATCTTTTGAAAATGGAAAAAAATCTCAAATCTGGTAAGTTGTGTATTAAAACTAAAGCAGGATTCAAATGCCAAAAGTGACTGTAGCAATTGATTTCCTCTTGTGGATTTTTAAATTGATCTATGATACAAAGGAGCTTTGTGTGCATCTTTTTCTGGTGGCTTATAATTCTTATAAAAAAAATTCCAATGTCAGTGGTCCAATGCTGATAATATGATCATCAATATCAATATCTCAGCGTTTAACTAAATGGTCAGGTAATCAACCACTGTTTCATTTGTCGGCTGCCTTTTAACTTGGTGCAAAGTCACATTTGGACAAAAATCTGTTCCCCTATCGATTACATACATGCACACTGACCTGCAAACGTTCATGCAGGAATGGGACCCTCTGCAAACAGGTCCCACTAATGACCTGGTACACCTCTCTTATCAGTAATAAAAGTGTGCATGCGCTGATATTGTGCAACTGTCTTTGACCTGACTGCTTTATTTATAGCCTGCCTTCTAGTAACAGGTACCTGCACATGTGCCTATACGTGTGCGTGCGTGTGTGTGTGTGTGTGTGTGTGTGTGTGTGTGTGTGTGTGTGTGTGTGTGTGTGTGTGTGTGTGGTGTGTGTGTGTGTGTGTGTGTGTGTGTGTGTGTGTACACCTTTGAGATGTGTCAGAGGAGGATCTCAGTGGGACACATAATGATGTGTGCAGCAGTGTGGCAGAACTAGGTCACAGGGAGGTGGAGAGAGAGAGAGAAAAAGAGAGAAAACACAGAAAGCTACCTAATCAACAGGATACAGGGGCTGTGCATGTTGACACTATCCTGTCACCAGTTTCCCCTGCAGACTTCAAGCTCTGTTAAATTTACTATTTCTGAATGTCCACAATGGGCTTTGATTTATAGGAAATGATTCAAACATGATACCTAGTTAAAGACATAAAAGAAAAGGTGTGACAGGTGGTGAAAATTAACAAATCATCCTACAAAACGAAAAAGAAAATTTAGATTCCGAATCTTTTCCATCTTTAGGAATCTTTTCTGAATTCTTCCTCCCCTTCTCTCTCCCTCCTCCCTCCTCCATCCTCACTTCTTCCCTCTCCCCTCTTGCTCCTTGTCTCCGGTCTTCTCTCCTCCCCTGTCGTGGAAGAAGTTGCAGGCTTGATTGACTGTGATATCCTCTATTGTCCTGGCTCAGCCCTCAGCCATGAATCATGATTCTACTGTATGCAAGGTTTTTACTCTCACGTTTAACGCAGCAGTCGAGACATGTGTTGTAGCTTGATCAAGGTGTTAGTAAAGGCAATATGCTGCTATTCCTCCCAATTTCAAGTTTTATAATCCACAGGTGGAAGGTTAAATAGATTTTTGAAGTTAGTTGAAATGTGCATGTTTGTGAAGAAATTGTTTCCAATTTCTGTTGTTGTTGAGTTTGATTTTAGTTGGATTGATTGTGGATAATTTGATAGGTAAAAAATATAAGATAACAGGACATTACATTTTCTGTGATTATTTTTTTTAAAGTAACAATGGTCTAAATCAGTGGTTCCTCATCTTTTTTCCTTGGAGCCCTTCTAAGAAAAAAACATCTAAGAAAAGCTGGGACCCGCTGGGACTCTATCGGGGGAAAAATAATACGTGGTTTACAAAAATGAACATTAATCTCAATAGTTTACACTGATAAAATCCCAACAGAGTTGGTATGGTTTTATCATGAATTTAGTTAATATGTGCAAACCTAATTTTGACAACCTCAGAGCAGATAAAGCCTGTTTGCTAATTCACCATAAACATAGAAAAAAGCCACTGTACAGGTTGTTGAGCTTAAAGAACATATTTAAGAAGTGACCTAAACATGGGTATAATACAAACCTTTTTTTGATGTCGGTCTTAGTTTGGA
This sequence comes from Labrus mixtus, assembly GCF_963584025.1. Classification (NCBI taxonomy): domain Eukaryota; kingdom Metazoa; phylum Chordata; class Actinopteri; order Labriformes; family Labridae; genus Labrus; species Labrus mixtus. The sequence continues at coordinate 17,536,920 of NC_083622.1, read as the reverse complement.
CTCTGTAGCCCATTGACTAGCCTGTGTGGAGAGCAAAAGGAGCAAAACACTTGAGCCATATAAAATCCTTGAGTCTCTATAGGCCACGTGACACTTTATATTTCCTCTGTATGGTTCAATATAAGTCTGCCTGTTTTGAAATGTCTTTTAGTTGCTATCAAAAAATATTCCCTATAATGCAGTGGTTTGTTTTTTAAATGACCAACTCGTGTGACAGCTTATCGCTGCTATAAGTCTTACATGAGTCCTCCATGCCTTAGTTTGTCAAGTCATTTGTACATAAGTCTATGCCTATCTCTGCTCTGATATGTGTGTGTAAATCTGTGCTATTTGCCCTGGTAATTAACACAGAAATTACACTATTTTCTGTTTTATTTAGAACTGTTTACACATGTGGAGTTTGCGGTACAGTTTTCATGACCGGCTTCAACCCTGCTGACAACATTTCTCTGTCGCTCTAGCTCGCATCAGGCGCTACTCAGAGGCGATGACACTGCCAGACTCTTTCATCCAGCGCCAGCAGCTGGACGCCAGCATGGCTGACACCTTCCTGGAGCATCTCTGTCTGCTGGACATTGACCAGGAGCCAATCACAGCGCGGAACACCAGCATAATCTGCACCATAGGTGAGTGTGAGCAGCAGGTGCAATCAGTGAGTCTCAGTATCAAGTTTGTGTTCTGCAGTGTGTTGGAAGTCATCACTGGCAGCGTATTAGACTGGGTGCTGGGTGTGCTGGCAGGGTTTGATTCTTGACTGTGGTACATTTGAGTTCAGTTTGCTCTTCTCTGCCCAGAAAGAAATAGAAAACAATTAGAGGAACAAACAATGTACAATATTCTTTTTGAGCTGTGCCAATACTCAGAGTCTCCAGATATGGCCTGTGTTGCTTACAAACACAGTTATTGTACCTGCTAACTGAAGGACTTTTTTTTTTAATGGTAGCTGGTAGATGGACCAACAATGATGATATGTGTCTACTAAAACAGACATTTACTTTCATCAGTACTTTATTTCCCAATATCTGCCAGGGTACCTTTATATTGATCCAATAGAAAAACTGACCAGATACTTCCTCAAATACTTTAAAGGGGTGTTGCGACGATGAGGAAGATCCAGATTGATCTATTCAATGCATTATATTGTTGCAATGCCAACAAGTTCTTCGACATGCAATATTTGCAGAACCAACGTATGATTCATCTCTATAAATAAAACATAATTTCTGTCAATCACCTCATTCTTTTAGTTCACTTTCGTTCTAAAATGTCATTTCTCTCACGTCTGTTCCTTTAAGGTCCAGCATCCCGATCGGTCCCAAAACTCCAGGAGATGGTCAAAGCAGGAATGAATATTGCTCGTCTAAATTTCTCTCATGGCTCACATGAAGTACGTACAGCACGTGAGATTCCTTTGTACTCACAAAACAGTTTGTGTTCCTTTTGCTCTGTCTATCAGTAAAGTATTGATTCACTGTCCATCTCCCTCCCTTGTCTGTCAGTATCACGGGGAAACCATCAAAAACATCAGAGAGGCGGTGGAGACCATAACCTCTGACCCCTTGTATTATCGGCCGGTTGCCATCGCCTTGGATACGAAGGGTCCAGAGATCCGCACTGGACTAGTAAAAGGGGTAAACAAAATATCTTGCATCTATCAGACAAAGGAAACCGAATGAAACAGTCACATTCAGTCAGGTGTAAGAGGGGCTGAAAATCTGCAGATTGCTTGATGTCATCATTATTTAATCAGATTAAGATCTGGTCGTGTGTCTCCTTTTACTTCCTCTTCATCTTATTGTGATATTTGTTGTGTTAATACTGATTCACGCCGGCTGTTAAGCTGAACAAATATCACCAAGCTGTTGGAAACCTCTTCATGCTTTGATTAGCTTACAGGATGCTCTGCATGATGTGCGAGATGAACGCTGATGCTTGCTTGTTTTGTTTCTTGTAAAGTCTTTTAGCAGCTCTACTCAAAGAAAAAAAAGACACGGTGAAGTTATTATCTTTTGATATTTTATATTATCTTTGTACAATAATCTTATATGTTGATGCTAATTTCTTTGATCACCAAGTTTATTTCTTGAGTGTTTTAACCATCAACAATGAACTCTTGGGGGGCGCTGGTGGCGCAGTGGTTAGTGCGCGCTCCCCATGTATGGAGGCTGTGGTCCTCCAAGCGGGCGGCTCAGGCTCAAATCCCGCCTGTGGCTCCTTTCTCGCATGTCATTCCCCACACTCTCTCTCTCTCCCTGATTTTCCGACTCTGTCCACTGTCCTATCTCTCCATTAAAGGCACAAAAAGCCCAAAAATAAATCTTTAAAAAAAAAACCAATGAACTCTTGTAAGGAAGCACTTGACATTTTAGTCTAACGATTATAACCCCACAACATCATTGTCATTGTTATGTCATAGTTACAGTCACTAGTCTTGACAGCCTGTGGAGTGAATCAAACTCTCCAGCTCCACTGCAGGTTGTTGATTTAATACAACAAATGGAGGGAGGTTCTCCCTGTACTAGAAAGACAAATATTTGATATGTCTTGTTTTTTTTTTTTTGCACAAGCCCCATGCTTACAGATAGAGGTGTTTCAGTGCACTATGAATGACAATAAGAGGATCAGGAGGAGTGCCATGTTTTAACTTAAACATGACAATTGAGAATATGTTTATTTAGAATAATAGCATGATCTTTTTTCATCCTAATGTTTCTCATGCTCAGTTTATATAATAAGATGTTTGACGGTATGTTAATTTCTGTATGTAGAAATATTATTTTAAAAATAGTAGAAATAATTCTGAAGTGAAATGCCTCCCTTACACCACAACATTCACCAACAGATCCATTTTCTATGTAACAACCAGTGATTACACATTCAAGGACTTTGTAAAAACCACAAAAATGTGTTGACTTAAAATGCTATTTGACTTAAGGTATGAGCTCAATAACTCCTTAGTCATTCCTTCACATCCACCAAGCTTGACAAATGTGTAAATAAAAGGTAATGATGGTGATAACAGTCTTCTTTTCTCTCCACTGTGTCGTGTAGAAAGTAGAGGAGGAGGTGGAGCTTGAAAAGGGCAGCCGTGTCCGTGTGGTGACAGCAGAAAGTGACAGAGACAATACAGACGGCAAGATTATCTGGGTGGACTATCCCAGTCTGTCCAAAGTCGTCAAGAAGGGGGGTACGATCTACATTGATGATGGCCTCATTGGACTCAAAGTTGTAGAAATAGGTAATATACAAATTCCTGGCACATTTTCATTGAATGCATTTGCAAAGCTCTTTCTAACTTTACTCATCAATTTCCTTGTTTTTAATAAATATACATACAATTAATTTTGCAGTGAAGATTAACATGAAAATCCTATACAACAACATAAAACAAAAACAACAAATATTGTATTTCCTAATACATACATGAGAATATCTAAACAGTTATATAACAATATGAACTAACTAAAAACTTCTACATAATGCCTTCTTACCTGCACACACAATATTAACAGTCCTTATTTCTACAGATTTCTTTCTTCCATTATTATATGCTATTCATTCACATAATGCTCGACCCTGTCTTTCATTCTGAAAAGACTTTAAACAATATAACCTTGGTTAGCTCAAACACCCTTTTCATAAAAGATGGTTCCCTTGGCGCCTTTCAGTTGAACAAAATATGCTACCCTCCATTAAAGTAATAATGCAGTCTGGATCATATCTGAGGCTCCCAGACTGCTATAATTAGCGGATCACCATATTGATAGTCCAGGACTGAAATAAAATCCCTCTAAGGACCTTCCGCATATAAGAATTCAATGAAGCGTATGCATTCATTTCCTACAGATCTTTGATATTATGTAGGCCTAGTTAAAATCCAAACTGTGAACTTAATGAAAATCTTTCTTCAAATTATTATTTTTTTTCATTCCATGCCTGTAAAAGGAGAGACTCACTAGAAAGGTTTAGATTAGAATTAAATGTTGTTTTGTTTATCCTCCATTCAGGGTTTTTAAGTCTCTGGAGATAATTGAATTGACATGTTCATTTCCCCCTTCCCGGCAGGCTCTGACTGGGTGGATACGGAGGTGGAAGCCGCCGGGTTGCTGTGTAGTCGTAAAGGAGTTAACCTCCCCGGCAGTGACCTGATCGGCCTGCAGGCGGTCAGTGAGCGAGACGAGGCCGACCTGAGGTTTGGGGTTGCTCAAGGGGTGGACATCGTGTTTGCCAGCTTCATTCGCTCTGCTGAGGATGTCAAGGATGTGCGGCGGGTTCTGGGGGCACATGGGCGAGATATCAAAGTGATCAGCAAGGTGGAGAGCCGGCAGGGGGTTCTTAAGTGAGTCCAGGAAAATGGTTTTAAATCAAGACCATTAAAGCAGAAATGTGTTATAGCTGGAGGCAGTGACAGTTTCATAATGAGGCTGTGACAAGACTTATAAATCTAGTGCTGATGGCCGTTGTTCCCCCCCTGTGGAGAGCCTGCTGCCAGTGATGGATGCACATATGTCAGCTCTATATGTTACATATCTATGATAAGCAATGTGTGCAGCTGAATGTGTGAGTAAGAGCTGCCACTTAATATATCTGACACAATTAATGTTTCAGCTCTGTCATCCTCATTATACCTCTCACTTTCTCCTGCGGCTCGCTGACTAATGAGTGTTAAACTATGCATCTGGTTTAAATGAATATTTGTGGATTGGATCATATTAGATTACACGTATGATTTTATGATGCTGTGTGTCAATTTAATCGATCAAACGTTTTGTTTTACATCCACTGCTGTTCTGTTCTTCTTAAATATGCATCCTTCAAATCCTTGTTACATTTCTCACATTTGGATTTTGTTCTAGATGATGTTGAATTTTGGTCACATTGCAACTTATCCTCAATATGTTTTCATCCACTAAGAGCAGTGACTAAATTCTATTTCGGCAGATCAAAGCTGCATTTGAATGTTTCCAGGATAATGGCACACACACGCACGCACACACACACACACACACACACACACACACACACACACACAAAAAAAAAAACAGCACTGTCATTGGTTTTGTCCTTCCTGGTTCTGCTTCCTCGTTTTCTACTCCAACTCCCTCCTATTTTCTGTCACCAAACTCTCCATCCTTCGCCTCCTCATATCCCCTCTCCCTAATCCCTCCCTCAGTTTTGAGGAGATCCTGGCAGAGAGTGACGGCGTGATGGTTGCCAGGGGTGACCTGGGGATTGAGATCCCAGCAGAGAAAGTTTTCATTGCCCAGAAGATGATGATTGGTCGCTGCAACTCCGCTGGCAAGCCCGTCATCTGTGCAACACAGGTCAGGGACGCACAAATACACAGGCATTCACACACAGCTACACACAGAAAAAGATGCAGATATGATGACATATGCAAATGAAGACTCAAGCAACAGTTTAATTTATGCAAATGTCAAACGAGTCCAAGAAATATTAAAAACCTTACAAGCACACATTAACCTCGTACTCCCACATAATGTACCCACACAAACACACACTCACTTGTCCAATAAACTCATGATCAAAGACACAAACAGTTCCTCTCTTTTACACTGCTCCTCAGTTGAACACACACGCCACATATGCACACACACACACACACACACACATACACACACCACATAGCACACACACTCCTGCAGCCATGTTGAGTCACTGTGCTATATCATGTTTATGCTACGTCCTCCTGACTCAGAGTGACAGTGTTACAACAGGTTTGCTTCTCCAGACCTGAGCCAACAAAACACACACACACACACACACACACACACACACACACACACACACACACACACACACACACACACACACACACACACACACACACACATATGCAAATCAGCATTAGCAACAGCTTCTTAACTACTACAAAGATTCAATCTCTCTGGCAATGCTGCCAGCTATCCCATTTTCCAACTGTCTGCCAAGCTTATTGACTCATAACACTGGGTCTCTGGCATGCCAATAGAAATCACACAGTCATCGCCTGCCTCAGTCTAAATGATCTCTCATCTCTCCTCCACTACTGTCCAACCATCCATAAGAACCATCCTTCCTCTTGTTATTCTCCCCCTAGACCTGTTACATTTAAGATTGACATACAAAAATGCATACTTTTATAATAAAACCTCCTCACAGTGCCTTATAGAGATGTTGGTTGGAGTTAATTGTGAAGCTAATGTATTGTGTGTGTTGTGTAGATGCTGGAGAGCATGGTAGCCCACCCACGGCCAACCAGAGCGGAGGGCAGTGACGTCGCCAACGCTGTGCTGGATGGAGCAGACTGTGTAATGTTATCTGGGGAGACCGCCAAGGGACTGTTTCCAGTCAAGGCAGTCGCAATGATGCACTCGGTGTGTGTTTCTGCGTGTGCATTATGTCCACTCTGTTACATCTGACTTAGTGCCCTATGATAATCCCCCTCTCTGTGTATGTCAGATTTGCAGGGAGGCAGAAGCAGCCATTTTCCACCAGCAGCTGTTTGAGGAGCTGCGTCGCCTCACTCCTCTCTCCTTTGACCCAACGGAGGTCACAGCCATCGGAGCTGTGGAGTCCTCCTTCAAATGCTACGCTGGGGCCATCATAGTCCTCACCACCAAGGGCAAGTGGGTATACCAAACCAAACACAAGCAAACATGGATATGGTTACCAAAGCAATAGTTGAAATGTTGGGAAATAGGCTTATCTGCGATCCTGCTGGGAGTTTCGACAATGAGATGGATACCTCTATTTTAAATAGTTAATTAAATATTAATCTACAGACAGAAACAGTTTTCTTAGATTTTGGGTAATTGTGTCATTTTCTTTCTCATCTATTGTTTGATGAGATTATGGATGCAATCTGAAAATATTAAACAAAATAAAATGACAAAACCATAGCCAGCAGCAGTAAGCTTAGCTTGGCACAAAGTCTGGAAAAGGCGTTCCTGGCTCTGTCTAAAAGTCACAAAGTCATTTTATCTTAATCTCATGATGAATTCAAAAAGAGACAGATAATTTTACAGTCTGAGTGCAAAACTAGCTAACATGATGCTAACTGGAGCTATCATCCATCTATCGTTAAGAGAAAAAAGAATTTCAAAAATATCTATTCATCACGTATTGTAAGGCGTTATTAAGATGCATGTAAATTTGGGGTCTGAAACAGTATGTAGACTCACGTCTCCTGCATAAAAGTTAATTGCTTTTTATGCAAATCCACCACCTGAGTCTCCTAGTGGTCTAACATAGTCCAACATAATGAGAGCCCTTACCTTTATCTGCATTACATCAAAGAAACACTTTCTACATTTTCGCTTAACAATAAGAGACAAAGAAATTAAGTCATCCAATATAAATGTAATTTCTACGATACCAAGACTTATTCTTGGAATAGATGGACCTTTGTAAACGTATCCCTGTGAGTTTCTCTTCTTCCCCCTGGACAGACATACTAGCTTTTTAAAGGATGGAGTTACATCTGTTATCTTTTATATCCCAGAGCATTGCTACAGATTGAATATGGTGGTACTTTTTCCTGCCTTAGAATCCTCAGGTCACAGTTTTATATTGACTGCAGTGTTTACTGTGTTCACCTCATGTTTTTTGTGTATTTATGTGGATTCTGACAGCCTGCTGTTTTAACTAAGTCCCCTACAGTTCAAAACACATACACCAACATTTGTGCAAACACAGGTAACACTCAAAGGGACTACAAAATTAAAGACATATGTTGAATATTTCAGAAGCAAAACATAACAACAACCAATTCTTCCATGCTACTTTGTGCATGCATTGAAACACATGCAAATCCAGTTGAGCTTTATTTTTGCAAGAAAACAAGACAGTCTACAACCATGCTTGCAGCCAGTTACAATGATAGCTTGCTAATGCCATGTTTAATGTTTACATTGTTGAACTTATGAGCTATCTGTGTGGGAAGCTTACATTTGCTAACCAGCTTAAAAAGTACAGTTTAGCCTGAACACCTCAATCCAAATCTAACGACAATCTATCAAAGGAAGTTTGTTATTAGGATAAAATACTAATGTTACCTCTGCATTTAGATTTTTAGGAAAGACATCAGTTATAAATGTACTTTTTAACTCGAACACCTTTAAACAAGATACAAGGGGATATGTTTCCGTAAGGATTTATTTCCCATATCTTGATGTATAAGGAATTAGTGTTTTTATGTGCCAACACTGATAATATATTTTCCATCCATCTGTCCTCCCCTCTCTCCAGGTCGGCACACCTCTTGTCCAGGTACCGCCCACGCTGTCCCATTGTTGCTATCACCAGAAGCCCTCAGGTACAGTCAGCTTCTGGGGAAACAGCATCAGTGCAGTTTGTCTTGCTTCAAACAGAAAGATTGTCTATGACTCACACTTTTTGAGAAATAACAAAACATTGGTCTCTCTGACTGAATTAATTTATGTGTAATATTTTATTTTTGTAATGTCGACGTCCACATGCTTTATGGTCCATATGGACATGAAGACGTCAGGGTCAGTTTTAGAGCAGCGCATCTGGACCTTGTGGACACTTTCAGCACAGTTAATGGCTGCTTGCATCAGGGCTTTATACTGTGACCCAATTCACATTCTCTTCAATCAATTATTTAAGGAACCGAGAGGAAGTGTTTTCATATAGAAAATCAAAGGCCTAAGGATTGAACCCTGTGGTATGCCACAAGTCAGCGAAGATGACGAAATGAGGAGACACAATGACTACAAAAAAGTACTTAATTGCTAAAGCAAGAGGATGAAGTAAGTTGTCAACATAGTGTCAGAAGCTGTGCTTAGGTCTAATGTCTCTTTTTTTCTTGATTCTTTTGATGTCTTGTGTAAATCACTTTGAATTGCCTTGTTACTGAATGTGCTATTTAAATTAACTTGCCTTGCAAACTGAAATGGTTGGGAACCACTGCAGTAGTTCTTGCTGTCATGAGTAAACAAAGTTTGCCATGGAACAAGACTCAAGCTCATTTGTGTATTTGTCCAGAAATGGCAGGCCAATGTTATGTTACAACACAAATTAGATCATTTCTCAGCCTTCACAGTCTTTGTTGTCTTCACCAGGTGGCCCGTCAGTCTCAACTGTTGAGAGGAGTGTTCCCTGTCCTCTTCCACCCCCTGCCTGCTCCTGTCTGGGCCGATGATGTAGACAACAGGGTCAACTTTGGCATGGACATAGGTCAGTGTGTGTGTGAGCTGTTTGTCTGTTTGTATGCCTCCATTATGCTGCTCATTTGTAAGCTATAAAGTATCCTACTCAACCTGTCTCCTCTCCTTTTATTCTTCCTCCTCCTCATCAGGAAAAGCAAGAGGATTCTTCAAGTCAGGCGACATGGTGATTGTGGTGACAGGCTGGATTCCAGGGTCTGGTCACACTAACATAATGAGAGCTGTCAATGTCCCATAGAAACCTTGGCTCTAAATCTGACTGATATGCTGACCAGTTTTAAAGCCTCTTTTCAATGCATATTCTTATAAATTGGACACAAAACCTGAGGCGTCTGCATATATAAAATATTTACTACTGTCAAATATTTTAACAGAATAATTTTGGTAGCATTACACGTGTTATTGAAATTCAAGGTATGGTGAGGAAACTCATCCCACAAGAACTGAGAACGTGTCTTGAAAGTAATGACTCCCTAGAAATAAAACTTGAACTATTAACTTTAAGCTTCATTAATGGAACCACCAATCCTCTTATTTTCATCTTTTATATATTTTTTGGAGTGATATTATAACTGCCTCGTTGCATGCCACTGTTAAAAAATAACATTATTGGAAGTCTTAAGATATGGTTTTCTGTCCTGTCCTAAGCTTATCTGTCAGGCTTTGATTCAATTGGCCATTACTGTAGAAGCTTTGCCAGTAGATGCTGAGATGATGGTGGGTAATGAACTACACCCATTTGTCCACAGAGATGATCCAGATGCCAACATCTGACTACTTTTCTCTCATAAACTAATTATATCTGCTTTGAATTGGGCTTTCTCCTTCTTGATAATCTTTACTGTTATATTTTACCCTTGGGTTATCAAGTCTATTTATGTCCGTACCATCCAAATTCACATCCAGTAAAAAAGAGCCTATTGAGTATGTGGGTGTTGTTGTGGTAAGTGTTAGTAACAGTTTCTCGTACAAACTGTAAAGACTACTCATAACAAGCACATTGAGACTTAATAAAAGTCCTTAAATGAAAATTGAAGTATATGTAAGTATTGTCGCAACGATTTTCTTGTGATGAAAGTTTTTGACAAAATTACTCCTTTCAGTGTTTTACTTCCATTTTTAACTTTAATGATTGACATTAATATTGCATTCATGTGTTGCTTTATTGTCTAAAGTAATGTATCATAAACACAAAGATCAAGATATCGTAGCATAATTTTCCTGTGCCAAAAATGTATCTCTAAAAAGTTATCTTTTCATGAACACAAAAACTTAAATTGCTTATTTTACTTAAGAAATCGATATAATTTCAACCTTTAGACAATGAATAATCTTAGGCTATTTAGCAAAAATGGATATGAAAGAAAAATATTCACCTTAAATTTGTATTTAAATACTTTTGTTAATGTACTTACAGTGTCTCTATTAGTTGTTGTTGGAGAAATGATTAGCAGTTAGAACAGGTCAAACGAGTAGCCTTTACTCTTTTATAGACCATATTTCTCGGGGTAACTAATAACTGTGTATTAACAGAAATAATTTCTACAGGTAAGCTTTTGACATTATAAAGCTTGTTCTCTCTTCGATGTGTAAATAAAGTTTCATCATCAAACTCTCCATCACGCGCTCCCTTGTTTTATTGGTGAGAGAGGATGACGCGCGAGCTGTACCTGTGAGGGATGCGTGCGTCTTGCCGGCCGGGCGTGCAGCCTTTGGGGGACGTATGATGAGGATGCCATGGCAACAGGCCGATTAGATTCAAACCTTTGTGTGCCCATTTATTTATTTAATATTCCATTTGCATGCGCCGCGCGCCTCTGTGGCCGTACTGGTTCGACCTCTGTGTGATGTGTCAGAGCGAGGAGTGAATTTCTGCTTCATACTGGAGTCTGACCAGTCTCATGAGCAGCAACCTTAAACGCTCAACAAGTTTTTTTTTTTTTTAAGGAGGCATGAGGAATCATCAGATTACAAGGTTCTACTTGGAGCAGCTTATTCCTCTGTAGAAAAAATGATCCAAAAATAGAGCCTATTCTTCTCCTCGGTGCGAAAGGGAAGAAAGGACACAGCTGTATCCGGAAACAATGTCATTTAAAGTCGGCAGAAGTGGGATTACATGGCAGCTTCTGGAGCTGATTTTGGGCGTCACTTTAAACATCTGATCAAGTTAATTCCGGCTTCATTTTTTACAAAACAGCGCCTATTGTAGAGCTGTCTGCTTTGGCTGTCTGAGCGCTTCAGTCACGGGCAGGCGCTTCTTAAATCATGACTGTTTTTTCCATTCGGAGACTCAAAATGAAAGCGTGCCGTGGAGTCTGTGAAAAACATGGGATAGATTTCGCGTAATGTGACTTGTTTCAGGCGTGTTGTATGTCCCTGTCGATCTGTTTTTCTGTGTGCGTGTTTCCAGCGCGTGTCAGAATGAATCAGTGCGCCTCGGAGTGTGAGCGCCCGCGTGTGCCATTATGTGCGTCCCTTATGTCCATTAACTCCCCTTCCCTTCTGACAAAGGATCAAGTGTCCTTGTCATTCATCCGCGGATGAATGCACTCTGCCACTTTACCGCTCAAATAATCTCTTGCAAAATGATGTGTGTAGAAAATATCAGAACTGGATGAGCAGCCTGGCCACAGAGGCGACAAAGGCAGGACACTGACGGCAAATGAGCGGCGAGCTTCGTTATCTTCAAAAGACCGGGGATCTGGTGCCAGTATGACCGGCGTCGGAGCGCTGACGGCGGCTGTAAAAAGGAGAGGGAGGGCCTCAGGGGGAGAGAAACGTTTCAAGGACGAGGAAGGAGGACAACATCTGTAGAAGAGAAACATCTGTAAGGAAAAGGGGACCGGTTAAGAAAAGCTGCTGGGTGAATGATTTCATGTCTGGATGGAGCTTTTTCCAAGGGCACTGAGGTAAGCATGGCCACATCAGCGGAGAGAGGGCGGAGGTGCGAGCTGTCAGCTCCAGGAGAATGACTCCAGACAGAGACCACTTTCTTTAAGCTTTCTCAATTTAACATTCAGACTGGCATTAACCCTCTCACATGTGTAATTTAGACTGGTTGATACAGTAAACAGTAGTTTTCCTAAGAGGGGAGTCACAGGTTATATTCACCCTATTCTCACCCTCCTCCTACCCCTGGAGCTGGGATGGATGGAGTTGCTGGAGGTGCAGGTACCCCCAGTAGTGCAGGGGGGTCTGGGGGTGACAGCCTCCCCAGACGAGGGGACTCAAAGCGGCGCAGTAAAGGCAGCCTGCCCTCCCCAGGCTACAGGTTGTCCCAGGCCTCTCTAGAGGGGGAGAAGGGCTCGTTCGGGGCAGACAGCTCTTCCTTAAGTGGACGTGGCCGCCGCCTCTCCATCATGAGCTCCTCCACCCGGGATGGCCTTCCCTTCCGGACAGCAGGCACCCCGACAACCCCAGTGCCCCTGCCACCTCCACCCAGCTCCTGCTCGACCGCAGCCCACCCTCCTCGCTCAGTGGGCTTTGCTGCCTCCCGCGCCGCCCTGACCTCCACCTCCTCCACTGGGACAGGGGTGATGGTGGTGGCTACTGGTCCAGAGACCACTACCAGCACGGCATGCAACACCACAGCAGGGACCCCTGAAATGATGGGTCAGTCTGCACTGGGGGGGTTTGGGATGGGGCTGGATGGGGAAGACTATAGCGCCTCCAACCAGAGCACCTTCATCCAGAGACAGTTTGGAGCCATGCTGCAGCCAGGGGTCAACAAGTTCAGCCTGCGCATGTTCGGATCCCACAAGGCTGTGGCTCTGGAGCAGGAGAGACTGAAATCAGCAGGGGCGTGGATCATACACCCCTACAGTGACTTCAGGTATGGAGTCCCACACAAATACACACACACAGCTTTCTCTGCATTAAGCCTGTCACACTGATGTTGGTTTCAATTACTAGAGCCACTTGTAGTGCATAGAAGACATATAATGTTCTTTTAGCTGCAATATGGATGAAAGCAAGGTGGAATTGAGCTCTTTAGCGAGTTCACTTGATGCATATTGATACAAATTAAAGTAGTGGGAGACACATCAGCCTTAACAGGGTAAGAGGGAGGCGAACATCTGAAAGGAAACAGAAACATGCAGCAGAGTAAAATACAGTATATATTGCTGGAGACCAAACAAAGGAGTATATTAAGTTGTGTGAGGATTGGAGAACACGTCAAAGATGCAATGGGAGAATGAGTCTCTGTAGGAAATATAAGCAGAGGGTGTTTGATGAGCTGAAAAGCTGAATGAAAAAAGGGAGTGGATGAAAAGTCCATGGGGGGGGCATGACAAAGGCAGTGAGAGAGAGAGAGATGTAGTTGTGCCTCTGTGATGGACACCATGCAGCTGTGTCACAGCTCCATTTTGTAAAATTAATTAAGTGATGATGAATACTTACTGTAGTATTAGTTTCCAGTAGAAATAGTCTCAGAGTCAGGGGTGAGGGTATGCAAATAGAGAGGACAAATTTAGCCACAAGGCGTTTGGCTGATGAGAAAGCAGCGAGCGATGCTTTCCATGTCAATTAGGGAAAATGTTAAGTTTGTTTTAATTTGATCAGAGGATGAACTCAGCACACACACCCCTGCTGGTCACTTCATGCAAGGACATGTCCTTTCAAATGATTAGCACAACAATCAATCACACCTGTAGGGACAAAGACTATTGACCTTTTTTTCATTTTTGGTGTTTCTTAAGTGAATGTCGTCCAATGATGATAAAAACATCAACTTGTTAGGCATTTCAAACAAACAAATTGCACATATCCTATCAGACTTTAAAATGCACTGGTTGACTTGTAAAGTGTTTGTTGTCATGCTTTTCATTGGTTTATTTAGAGACAAATAAACTCCAAAAATGTGCAGGTGGACAGCAGAGAGGGAGGGACAGCATCCATAAACTCCAGACAGACTGCAGCAACAATGGATGACTTTATCCCCAAAGCTCCTGGCCCACTTATGTACATGATCACACACCCCACAAACACACACACACACACACACACACACACACACACACACACACACACACACACACACACACACACACACACACACACACACACACACACACACACACACACATTAACACACACGCACACACACCAGAGTGAAACACAGCCGTTTCTTATTGTCTGTCAATTTGATGATCACTCACAAGTGCTGCGTATGAGTCTGCTCACAGGAGGTATACTGTGAATGAGGTCATTAAGAAATGGGTGAAGGGGTGTGTGCACAAATAAAATTCCTCATAGAATCTCAGCCTTTCAGCCACTTACTGATAGCCAAGATAGATAAAAATGTTATAAGTCCTAATTAGCTCGTCGCAGAATAACAATTGAATTGTGAATAAATGATGTATGGCATACTTAAATTATGCAGGTTAAGTATGCATAATGCATCATTTAGTCATCTAACTTTTCAATTAAGCACCTGTACTTTGGAGCAGCATCTGAGGTGAAACGTAGTGAGGCCTGACTGTGAGAGAAGGATAGACAAATGACTTCTAAAGCCCCTTTATATGTTTTTGTCCATTTATTGACCTTGAGTGAAACTTCATGTGTGCACACAGACACCACCTGTATATATTCAAAGAAACTAATTATCTGTCTGTATTAAAAAGTGAAGCATATTCAACACATGGCCTTGGCCCCCCTGACGTTGCCCATTGTGGAATGCTGTTTTGAATCCTTGAGTTGGACATTTTTGCTTTTCATTATCTTGTTTCTTTAGAGCCAGAAGCAATCATATTTGGAAAAGAGGGTGGGGCTTAAGAATGGCAAAGGTTAATCAAATGCTAAGTTATTAGCTATCCCTATTGTGCGCTTGGATCATTAATTGCATCCTTAATTCATGCCTCCTATTAATTTAAAATCCAAATTCAACAGAGACTTAAAGTGGACTTAAAAGCTAATGAGATACATTTGGCCTATGTCACCTTTGACAACTCCTGTGGATCTCTTACATATGTATGTTTTCTGACAAAACAAAATAAATCTTATAATTAGTTTTATTTTAAAGGTCTAATGTGCTTTAAAATGTGTGTGTTTTTTTAAGTCTGTTTTGTCAGCTTGTTGTTAATTGCCTTGTATGACACCTACCTCACTGACAGAGTGACAGCTACATTAATAAGCCATGTAGACATAATAATTTGTGTTGACGGTCTGCTTTGCTTTTTATGTTGTGTAGAGGCATCAGTAGGCCTTTATCAGTGTCAATATAAGTCTCTGTTTCATTACTGGGTAAAACTCCTAACAGGAACTGCTAGACTGCTCTAAAACACATCCTGCTTTATCTTCAATTTAACTCTTAATGAATGCAATGCTGTATTCAGGAGGACATTAAACTAGCCATTTATGTCACCAGTTTATTAGAAAAATCTTTACTAAAGTATACATTCAAAGAGAAAAAGTTCTACACTGGAGCAACAAGAGGCATGCAGAGTGGAAGAGAGAGGTGAAAACAGAAAAAAAAAAAAAGCGGTTCAGCTGTCACCACTGAGGAGTCGTACAGCTACAGGGCTGGTGACATAACACATATAGGAACAGAGATTTATTATGTAATGGCCGGATGCTGTTGTGCTTGTTTGTCTGTAGTTTGGCAGGATGATGGGTGGAAGCATGCTGGGAACTGACATCTGGCAAACAGCAAGTACTGTAACCAATCAGAGGCTTCTCAGGAGACACTCGGCCTCAATTAAAGTAGAATTAGTGTTCGGTTTGTCAACAGCTGAGCAGGTAGATGCAGGTCAGTTCTCCGGCAACACCTCTTAATGTTCAAAATGGAATTCTGATGAGTCTGTGGAAAACCACGCTGATTGCATTTGCAATTCCTATGTGTGTATGAGTGTGTATGAACCCCACACAAGACACATCCAAGGGCTGTGTAAATCCCCAGTTAAGAGATGAGAAAGTGGGCTTCGTCTGGTATTTAGCCCAACATGAAAAACATTTTTGTTTGGATAAGATGTCTGTCTCTTGTCTGCTTAGTTGTTTAGCTTGTTTGGCAATAAACTGACCTTGAATTAGCATTCAAATCTCAGCAACCACAGAAGAATCTAGTTCACAGAGGTGGATTAAAGTGCATCGACATGTTTAACAATCAATTAAATGCATTACTCTGAAAGAAAAACACTAACAGGGTCATTAACCTCACTTAAAATGTAAATGGGTAAAAGTATGTTGTGCAATTCTAATCCATTACACTTTTTGTCAACTTCAGTGAATATCTCCTCACTGTTGGGGTGCTGGCGGCGCAGTGGTTGGTTCACGCACCCCATGTGTGGAGGCTGTAGTCTTCAAGGCGGGCGACCCAGGTTCAAATCCAGCCTGTGTGTCAGTCCCCGCTCTCTCTCTCTATCCCTAATTTCTGACTCTGTCCACTGTCCTATCTCTCAGATAGGGGCACAAAAAGTCAAAAAATTAATATTTAAAAAAAAAAATCTCCTGACTGTCGGCTAGCTGAGTCATAGCAACAGGTGGCAATGGTTTCTACTAGCTACTCTGCCTCTTTAATATCCTTATATATAAATATTCAACATGCTATATATATATATAATTTACTCACAAAAATACAAACAATTTGTAGTGTGGTATGATTGACAGAATTCACCAAGTGTAGCTTCAAGGTCAGGAATAAATTGCCTGCCTCTCTCTAGACTGAGCTACAGATTCTCTGAGTCTGTGTTGCTGACAAATAATCCCTGTATTTATTGCAAGTGATTATGAAGTGATACATTTGCTAGTATAAGTGACAAAGTCAGGCTGAAGAGTGTATGTGTGTGTAGCAGAATGATGACTCATACTTAATCTTCATCAGTCTAGCGGTAGCGTCACACCATGAGGTTGTGTTACTAAATTAGCGCTCAATAGCAATCGACCACCGAGCTGGAGTGTACTGTCTCACAGAGCCAGAGTGAAGAGAGAAAGAGAGACGATGCAGGGAGGAGCGAGTCATTGATCCGGGTTGAGGTGATGGATAAAGATTGGGAGGATTAAGAGGAAGTGGACAGAAAGATGACAGGAATCGTCTCCAGATGATTGGATCGCCTCTTCTGTCAGACTTTAATCACTCACAATATCTCAATGACTGTGGCTATGTCATCCAGTAATGGCCACCAGCATGAAATATTCCCAAGGTTAACGATTATTTGCTTCCCCATTGTCTGTCTCTCTTTCTTAATTCAATTCTGCTCTAATTTTTAGATTTTAAAGATAAAGGATGCTCTCTAAATTGCCCGAGCATTTGCAAAGGATCAAACTGAACCATTCATATGTACCAGTCCTGCACTTGGACAAGGCTACAAAGAAGATTTGGCACCATTAAGCATCATGGATGATTCCAAAGTTATTATACTCAAAGTCTAGCCCAAAAAGAGAAAAGGTACCATATATAGCAAAAACATTAACATATGACTTTTTTTTCAAGAAAAGGAAATGTTTAAAGGATAAGCTGAAAGAATGATGGGGCTGGTCACAGGAGAAGTGAAAGAGGAGGTCTTAAAAATGTTCGCACATTTACATTTAAAATTCTCCTTTAAAGGTCACTTCATTCATTTCCAAAAAAGCAATTTAGTCTTCAAGAAAAATATCAACCCAGCTGATATGATATGCAACATTTTATCCTCCAATGGTCTCCACATCTTTCTTAAATCTTCCAAAAAATAAACCCTGATTAAGTCATCAAGGTTATCTCAGAATGGACGTGATATTTCAAATGGGGACCCAACTTATTTAGATCTTGAATGACACTAGACCCTATGACTAGATATCTCTGCCTCTCCTTTTTTTTTAGTCACAACTTTATGGAGCAGGATGCTGACTGTATGAACTAAATCACCTTTCAATGTAAACTTTATAGATAGATATTTAATAATTGATTAAATAATACAATACTAATCGTTTTGTTTTCGTATACATTTTTAAAGTTGCTTCAAGTCCACCCATGATTTATTAAATATTTTCCAACAGAGACGTTGCTGTATCCTGCAGGCTTGACAAGTTAGGCCATTTCCAAAATGTCTTCAAACCTGCATTTGTTCTAATAGACTCCACTGGTTTTATAAAGAAATCCAATTGTAAAGATTAGAAAGTCATTAGAAAAGGCCTGCCTCTCATTTGATTTACCACATCACATATATTTTCTTGTAACTTTTTGATTTCAGTTTCTATACTTTCAAGAACAAACCAATTTTATTTCTGTGTTCTATGGACCTTCATTTGATTAAGCAGGGTATGCTTTAAGTTACCTTCCTTATGATGGAAGTATTTGAAGTCCGATGACAGTGGCCTCTCAGTCAGGACAGGGGAACAGAATGTGTTGGCCTCCATGCTCTGATCCCTTCTGGCTCCTTAAAAAAAAGAGGAAAAGTGTTCAAATCAAGGATTTAATCTGAGTTGAACATCACTGTTTCTGTCTGTCTAGATTCTACTGGGACCTGGTGATGTTAATGTTGATGATGGGGAACTTGATCATCCTTCCAGTGGGCATCACTTTCTTTAGAGACGAGAACACACCCTCGTGGATAATATTCAACGTGGTCTCTGACACTCTCTTCATGGTAGACCTGGTTTTAAACTTCAGGACCGGCATCATAAAGGAGGACAACACTGAGATATTACTGGACCCAAGGTGAGCAGAGACATTTCGACATGTATATGTCTTACATGTCAAGGGTGAGGGCATTGGTTATGCGTCGTGTGTATACTGTACAATATCAATACAGCTACTGTGAAGACAAGCATTTCAATTTGCGCCTCTGGCCTTCTGCTGGATTTTTTCAGACAATCTATGAGTGTCATGTTAAAAGGTGACATCCAGCTGCCGGCAGAGTTGCAGTCCATGTTCCAGTTTTGTTCCTGTTCAATACTGATTTAAATTCCTTCATGGGAGCCAAATGTAGATCACAGCACTCTCACATGTTTTCTCTCACTCAGGGCGATTCGTCAGAGGTACCTGAAGAGCTGGTTTCTTGTGGACTTTGTGTCATCCATCCCAGTGGACTACATCTTTCTCATGGTGGACAGTCTGGACTCTGAGGTCTACAGGACAGCCAGGGCGCTGCGCATCGTCCGCTTTACCAAAATCCTTAGCTTGCTTCGACTGCTTCGCTTGTCCAGACTCATTCGATACATCCACCAATGGGAGGAGGTGAGAAACAGGAAATAGAAAATAAGAGCTCAAAAAGGAAATAGAGATTTTTATGTGAACACAAGCAAGCTGATTTAATATTGGATTTATCACTCAAAACAAGTCTTTTCTTTCACAATTTAACAAGTGAATTGTGCATTGAATAATGCGCCTTGATTTAAAATATTAAAACCCAGTTTTAAGGTTGAACTTAGTCACTCTATCCATTATTTGCCCCTTTCTTGTATCCTGTTTTTTTTTTTCCGGCTCATTCCTTTTGCTCTTCCTCAGATCTTTCACATGACCTATGACCTTGCCAGTGCCATGGTGAGGATTGTTAACCTCATTGGTATGATGCTGCTGCTGTGCCACTGGGATGGCTGTTTACAATTCCTGGTCCCCATGCTGCAGGACTTCCCCCCTGACTGCTGGGTCTCCAAGAACCTGATGGTGGTGAGCTCTCAAACCAGTAATCTGCATGATAAAAGGATAAAGTCATGCAAGTTTTTTTTTTTAGCCAAAAATGTTGAACATCAATAGTTAAAAACACAAAAAAAAATGTAGCCCTTGTTTCCATCATGTTGATGTGAGCAGGATATGTTAGATTGCCTTGAGGGAATGCTTAGGGAATTTTTTAAGGTTGAATGTGAATATCACTAGCTTCTCAGCCAATTCACCGTTACTGAAAAGAGGATTTGATTGAAAAATCTCTCACAAAAAATTATACCAACTGTGGAAATCTCCTTGCTCCAATCAAGAACCTGATCAGTCTGCAGTTATAAGATGTGTCTGCTAACAGTTGCATTCCAAGGTGTTACATCCCACTGCTTCATGCTTGTGGAGCATGTCTCCTGTTATGAAGTTATAGTAAATTATTTTGTATGTTTCTAGGCCTATGTCTTCTTTATTATTTTAATACACTAAAATGTACCCCTGTTCTGTTGGAAACACAGGGCTTAATCTTAACTGCAGATGGCATTTTCTTGTGTGCAGGGAAGAAAATAGGTGACATTCGGTTTTAGCTGAACGTGATGCAGAAAGTGCTATCTCAGTTTCTTTGAATAAGGTGCAAAACATTTATTTCTCATCAGTGTGAAGCAGCGATTCAGACAGGCTCTGTGTTCGGTTATCTGTGTGTGTTCAGACTGAGGACGTTTATTAGATTCCACATTGTTTGCTGCTTCTCTGTGTTAATTGGCATGTCCAGTTGGAATTCGATTGACAATCATCATCATTATCATCTTCACAAAAAATTAAAAAGATTTTCCAAGTAAACAAAACCTCAACAGAGATCATGTCGAGGTGTGAACACACTCAAACAGATGAAGGCTTGGGGACCTGCTGGAGATTTTCTTCACGTGTGTGCAGGCACAAAGACATGGACACAGATGAATGCACACAGATACACAGTTGTATGAATAGCTGAGTCATGTCTCTCAGCAGTTGCCCGGGTGACTGTTGCTAAGCAGGTTGATGCTGGGATCTTCCCTAGAGTAAGTTCCCTCATCTGTTGGACCATTAACATCTTAGTGTAATTGGACTCACTCACACGACACCTTAAACAGGAACACGTGCGCACACAGGCTGGTCTTTTACTTATTCAATTATCCACTTGAACTTCCTTTTACTGCCTGTGTTATGTTAAACTTCCTGTTCTGATTTGCTGCCGGGTTTTGACGGATAAATTGCTCTATTGTTACATGTTATGATCTCATCTGTTTTCTGAAGTGGTGAGGCTGAGAACCTCTGGGGGGAAACAGTCCATTTAACCTGACTGAAATAAGAACAGTTCAATATTGCCGCACCTTTTAATTAACACTTGAAACTTGTTTTAATCCTCGTGTCACCATCTCTGTCTGCCTCCCACGCACAGAATGACACATGGGGTGTGCAGTACTCCTATGCTTTGTTCAAAGCCATGAGCCACATGTTGTGTATCGGATATGGTGCCCAGGCTCCAGAAGGCATGACTGACGTGTGGCTGACCATGCTCAGTATGATCGTAGGTGCCACCTGCTATGCCATGTTCATCGGCCACGCCACCGCTCTCATTCAGTCACTAGACTCCTCCCGGCGACAGTATCAGGAGAAGGTAAAACATGACATTCATCCATCTGTACTGAGTCTGTCTCTCCTTGTATATTTCTAGGAATCAAACCGGCTCCTATTGATTTAATCCAGCAAGCATGAAATCTTTTGTGCTTGCTATTCTGGAATGGTTGAATTTTCTACTCTTACTCAATATAGCGATCATTTCTCATCAAAACTGTTGCTGAACATTTTCTCTAATAGACAAATCAACAGAGCTATCAACACAGGATAGAAGAAGAGGATACAATAAACTCTAGGGGTCTCAAGATGAGTAATGGAATAGAGAAAACTCTTTTACTTTGACATGCTTTTTTCTTTTCTACACAGAATGTATTCTGGTTAGTCCTCTGCAAGCAAACACAAAATGCACATTATTTAAAGAAACAAGAGTTTTCCATGTCATGTACACAATAATGTAAAATACTGATTAAAAAAAAGCCTCTTGTGTGATTTCATTTTCACTATTAAGACTTGATAATATGGAGCCCTGAATATGTGAGTTAAGGATTAATTGAAGATGCAGTTGTATAAACATAGTCCATTTTTTTTATACAAGGGTCATATGGAGAAGTTGCATTGTTTAAAGCAGAAGACTGCTGGAAGGATTGGGAACCAGTGGACTTGATTTTTTTCGCCATCTGATTTCGCAGACTGTTTGCAGATTGCTGAACTGTGCATGTGTGTGTTGTGTTATCGCAGTACAAGCAGGTGGAGCAGTACATGTCATTCCATAAACTTCCTGCTGATGTTCGTCAGAAGATCCACGAGTACTATGAGCACCGCTTCCAGGGGAAAATGTTTGATGAGGAGAACATCCTGGGAGAACTCAGTGAGCCTCTCAAAGAGGTAATACATTCACTAATAACACACACAAACTGCAATTATCTGTCCAGTGAATCTCTCTTTTAAATCTTCTATTCTCTTTTTAACTGTTCTTTCTCATTGTCTAGGAGATAGTCAGCTTTAACTGCCGCAGCTTGGTGGCTAACATGCCACTGTTTGCAAACGCTGACCCCAACTTTGTGACTGCCGTGCTGACCAAACTACGCTTTGAAGTGTTCCAGCCTTCAGATTTTATCATCCGTGAGGGCACAGTTGGAAGGAAAATGTACTTCATCCAACATGGACGAGTCGGTGTGCTTACCCGTGGCAACAAGGAAACCAAATTGAGTGATGGCTCTTACTTTGGAGGTGAAAACATGCAGCATTGTATTGATGTATAAGTTATTTAAGAAAGAGCATCATAAGAAGACAAGGGGAGATGTTTGTGCATATGTACAGCGTGGGGTCAATTACAGTATATCACAGCCTTTCTTATACTGCCTATTCTGTTGTTCCTCTTTTCTTCTTCTTCTATTGTCTTTCCTCTCATATTCAGAGATCTGTTTGCTGACTCGTGGGCGGAGAACAGCCAGTGTTCGTGCAGATACATATTGTCGTCTGTACTCTCTCAGTGTGGACAGCTTTAATGAGGTGTTAGAGGAACACCCTATGATGCGGCGTGCTTTTGAAACTGTCGCTGTTGACCGCTTGGACCGTATCGGTAAGTGTGTCATGAACGCAAAGGTTGTACTTTGCAAAAAGTATCTGATACTTTAAGCCCCAAGGAGCTTCTTTTAAAGGACTCCTCCAGCATATGTTGTCTGTCTTTACTTCCAGTCCTCAGGTCATTTTTTGTTATCTTCTCTTATTCATTCTTCAGGGAGAAAGAATTCTATGCTCCTGCGAAAGTCCTCCCAGGCTGGTTCTTTGGGGGGCAGCATAGGTCGTGGTGGAGGCCGGGGTGGAGGGGGTCCAGGAGCCGGAGGAGGCCTTGCAGCAGGCAGCCTTGGCTCATGTGACAGCATGCTGGTGCAACAGATAGTCAAACACGACAGCATGCCCGCCATGCAGGATGCCATTGCAGCTGCCACTGCTGCAGGAAGAGGTGGAGTCATGGGAGGAAGTGGCACTGTGTCTCCTCGACCCCGCCCTGTCATCTGGGCACCACTGGTTCATGCCCCTCTGCAGACAGCTGCTGCCACAAGTAATGTAGCCATCACACTCATGCACCAGCAGCAACAACAGCAGCTCCAGCAGTTGCAGCATCAGCATGCACTTGGAGGTGCTTTCTTCCTGCCCTCTCCTCTTATCTCTCCCTCTCCCTCCTCCACTTTCCCCCTCGCATCTCCTCGTGCCCCTGTGTTACAGCCGCTCCGCCCCTCTGTGAGCTCTTTAATCGGGATGATGGCAATTGGTGGGATGGGTGGTTTGTCCCCGAGAGGATTTCCTCTCTCTCCCTCGACCATGGGGCCTTCTGGTGGGGTCACATCACCCCCTATCGCTAAGACTCCACCCATGCCAGCCCCCTCGGTCCCAACTTCTGTCCAACAGGGTAGGACTCTTCATTACAGCCTCCGCCCCCAGGCTGATAATCCAACAGGGATCACTGGATCACCGGGAGCCCCTTCAGGCGGAGGGCCACCAACTCCATCCATCCACAAGGTACATACCACAAACCCCCCTGCTGCATCTGGTGTCCCTACAGAAGGTAGCACCTCTGCGACAGGCCAGCAGGGAGCAAAAGAAGCTCTGCTACGTCATGGAGGAAACAGCTCTCAGGGTCTGCCTGCACTGGGCAGACTCACCCAGGAAGCCAGGCTGCTGTCTGCTTCACAGCCCACTCTGCCTCACCGCTCCTGGGCTGGACTGCAGCCTCACCCGCCCCTTCACAGGAAGGCCTCTGGTGGGAATTTGCTTGCAGCTCCCTTTCTGGCAGGGCAGTTAGCCAGGGGAAGCAGTGCGGGAATGCTGACATCGAACAACCCGGTTCAGCTAGTTGCAAATATAACATTTAATGCACAAGCACATGCCACAGTGCCAGTCCCGCCCACTTTAGCAAAGGTTATCGCTGCAAACACCAGCACACAATCTGCCTCTCATACTGAACCTTTACCCATACCTATAGCTGCACATCTGCCTCCCGCTGCCTTGTTGCCGTCCTCCTCCATTCCAAAGCAGGTTCAGCTCTCTTCTGCCACTGTTTCTCCTACACCCACCCCCTTGTCTCCTATTCTTTCCCAAACCCCTCGCCCTAAACCAATCTCAATGACTCCCTCTGGCTCCTCCTCTCCTCCTATCTGCTCCACACCTTCTTCAGCAGGAACAAACACACTGTTGCTGTCATCAACTCCGCGTCCCAAACCCATCCCAGCACCCTCCCCCCGCTCATCCTCCCCCTCTCCCTCCTCCACACCACCTCCATTTTCTGTTTCTAGCCCTGTTCCTTTGCCTCAAACTTATGGGTCCAAGTCGTCTCTTACCTCTTCTTCTCCACCTTCACCCTTGACCAGCTCTTCTCCACCACATCCCCAGAGCCCGCGGGCCAAAGCATCAAACACACCTCCATCTGCTTCTCCATTGTCTGGCTCGAGTCCTAACCACACCCCAATACCTTCTCCAATATCAACTCCCAATCTCCGCAGCCGCTCTTCTACCCCTTCCCAAACTCCGACCCTAACAGCTACCCCTGTAACTCCCACAAAGACACCCACCCCTACACTTTTCTCCTCTCCGACCCC
This sequence comes from Labrus mixtus, assembly GCF_963584025.1. NCBI lineage: Eukaryota > Metazoa > Chordata > Actinopteri > Labriformes > Labridae > Labrus > Labrus mixtus. The sequence goes on along the minus strand of NC_083622.1, from coordinate 17,511,949 downwards.
TGCTACACCTGTCCTCCCCCTAAGTAAGTCCCAGAGCCCAACTTCTCTCCAACCCTCTGTCTCCAGAGGCCCGACTTTGAGCCAGATCCCAAAACAGGCCTCACCTCTGACCCCAAACCAAAGTGCGTCTCCTTCCCCAACACCAGTTAGCACCAGTCCTTCAACTAAAATTACTTTTTCAGTTCATCCTGTAAAGCAAACCCCTGCTTTCGTTACTGTAAGCCCTTCTTCGGGCTCAAGTCATTCAAACAAACCATCCACAAAGACAACGTCATCCTCATTAACTTTAAGCCCAAACCCAAGCTCATTTAACCCCTCCTCTCTTAGTAACACCCTTTCTGCCATCCCTACCTCTCCTGGTATCCAATCCGCCTCCTCCCAATCCCCAAAACAATTACCTACCACAGCTGCCCCTACTCACTCATCAAAACTGAAATCACCTTCTACACCTGCCAATACTTCTCAGGCATCCACCCCTACACCTAACAAGTCAGCACATGCAGCCGCCCCTGCCAACAACACCTCCTCTTAAGGTGGTAAAAAAGACCCTCAGATACCAGAGGAACTAAGACACTTCTCCACTTCTCGCCAACATGTAAGACAGAAGCAGTCTTAAAGGATGTTGATGAGCCATGCATATACAGTTTTACCAGAGTTGGCATCAGACATCAAATGATCTCATGTGGACAGGTACATCTTGTTCGCATTCACTCTAGGATGTGATTGTCTTAGAACATCAGGTGTTCATGTGACTCTCCACCAAGCCATCGATTAAGAAAAAGACTAAAGCGTCTGGCGACAGAAGAGTCCAAAATACATCTAAATGTATACATACATACAGTATCTGTGTGAGCGATTGTTGGAGCAAGCAGGGGAGCTGAGGTGGAAACAATATACGCAGAAAATGGGATAGAAGCAACAGTTGAGTCAGAAAATATTCAAGTTCAAAGCCTCCATTTTCTGGACAAAAAGCAATATGTGAAAACAAGTGAGGCTTTTCAAATGTGACAAAACAAATGATCCTGACGATAATAAAAAATGTGAGACAACAGCATTTATTCCATATTTCTCAAAGATCATGCTCAGGGTGATAACCTCAAATGATGTTAAAATACTGTACTACTGTGTTCCAATTTGTAAGCTGAAAAGAAATATCAAAATCTGAAAAGATAACAGGCCACAGCCGAAAACAACATTAAAAATGTGTTAGCTATGACTCATGTGTATTGAAGTGTGACTTCTGATTTGAATTTGTCCCCGAAGCTGACTGACAACCACTGCTGCGTATCTGGTTAGAATAAGGATGAGATTTTGTCCTTCACTAGGGGTAATTAAATAAACGCCAAACAAAGTTACAGTCCTCTTCTCTGGCAAGTGGTTAAATGCTAACATTAGCTGTTTACTTACCATAACCAATGACTTATCAAATGTGTTTTTAACATGAAATAAGGCCTGATTATACTTTTTTGTTTGTTGTAAATAATCTTTTTAATTGCTGGCTTACAAATCATAATTAGTTTAATGATGATTTGCCGGATCCCCAATGTTAAACTGACTTCAACCAGGTTCACAGCAGAATATAATAACATTTTTAACAACAATTGAGTTTCTCATCCTTAGGACGCCATCAGAGAAAAATGGCTTCCATTTGAATATGATGAATACAAGAGAGAATGGTTTCCAGCTCCAACTCCCTCTTGCCTCCCATTCTGCACCAAAGTGTAATATTTTCTCATCCGAATAATGATAATATAAATATATAGAGTTTCAAAATCATTACGAACTCAATATTCATATGAATTTGAAAAATTAGGACCAGTCCACTGGTAGTTTTGTTGTCTAAGGTGTGTGGTGTTTAGTTTTTGAACAAAGACAAAACTTTTAAACTTTTAAACCTATGTGTTCACTCTCACTCTGTAAATTTTTTTTTTTTTTTGTGCAACACACAATATTGCTCTTCAGTCCACTGTGGCTTTCTTGATTTTGTCCCTTCCATCTACCTATACTGTAAATATGTGTCTCTTTGTGGGTCCGTTGTATGCTTTCTCACCCTCAGCCTCTCAGTCTTTCATCTCTTGTCTGTCTCACAGCCTTTCATCTGATTTCACAGCCCTGGTGGCTAACTGTTTCTTTGACGTTCACACACTCTCTCCCTTTCTCTCGGTTTCCGCGACGCTTTGCTCTGTGCTACCATCAGCCTCATGTTCATTTTGCTGCTCCTTCTGTTGCTCTCCAACACTATTTCAATGCCATTTCCAGTGATGTTTGATGTTTTGTGTGGGTAGCAACAAGGCACTTTTGTCTTAACCCTTGATACCATGTTGCCTAGATGATACATTTAAGGACCAAATGTTTTATTTTGTATTTATCACAGCTATAGCTTTTGAATAGAAAAAAAAACAGCTAATAATGGTAACACAGTGATGATGTTGAGTGTGGTGTTGTTGAAGGTGCTGACTATGATTATGATGATGCCAACCATGATGATGATGATGATGATGATGATGATGATGATGATGACAGTGGTGTATATCTGGAAGTAAGAATAAAGACGGTTTAGATATCATCTTGTGGAGTTTGTTGAGGCATGATCTCATTACATGCACAACATATTTAAACACATTAACAGTAACCTTATGTGAAAACAGACAACATAGATAATGTTAGCTTAAATTTAAATGTTGATGAGTTGGACATTTTGGTTGTTTTCTGAGCGGATCAGTGAAATCACTTCTAAATGTGTGAAGTTGCAAAGAGACCATTAAACCACAACGCTGTTAATAAAAGAGTCATAGGACGTCCAGGAAAAAAAAACATCTGAAATAAAATGAGCTATAATGACATGGACAAGGACTAACATGAGGCAATTTTTTTTATTCCCAATGTTTTTTTACATACTATTATTTATTGACTTCTGCTATTATTTTTACTTTACTTTGCTTCTCTTTAAATGTAGAGCTGTCAATTAACTGATGTTTCACACACATCATTTCCTTGTTCTGACTCAAAAGCTTCTGTCAAAATAAAGAATTATAGATGAAACAGAACTACAGGATTTTACAGACCCCCTTTAGATATTTCTGACCCAAAAAAAACTACAAATAATCAATCAATCAATCAATCAATCAATCAATTTTTATTTGTATAGCGTCAACTCATAACAAGTGTTACCTCGAGACACTTTACAAAAGAGCAGGTAAAAAGACCTTACTCATTGCTATGTTACAAAAAGCAGGTAAAAGACCTTACTCATTGCTATGTTACAAAGATCCGGCCTATCCATCATGAGCACTTTAGCAAAGCAGCAAAAGTTACAGTGGTAAGAAAAAACTGCCTTATTAAAAGACAGAAATCTTCGGCCGGATCCCCGGACAAATAAAACGTGTTCACATTTAATTGAATCAATTATACTCACTTACCTTTCTTATATGGAAGCGATTAGTGATCAGAATTCAAATGATAAAGCTAATTTGAAAATTCAAATGCATTAACAGAAATTATTTTTAACTTTCAGAATATGGGTGTATTATTTGACTCAAAAATAAAATGATGATTAATTTATCTATTCTATCTATCTATTAATTTGAATTTTAGTTTTCAACTTGCAACTTTCAAAATGCACATTCTTTGACTAAATTAAAATGAGGAAGAAAATGACATTTGCTTTATCATTTTCAAAAAATGCCCCGCTAAATCAGTATCATAATTCAAATGAAAAAGCTAATTTTAAAATGAAAATACAGGAACAGAAACACGTTTTAATTTTCAGATTATAGGTGCATTATTTGACCTATATTTAAAATGAATATTCAGTCATCCAGTTTGCATTATACTTTTACTCTCTATGTATGCATTTTGTATGACATCATTCAAATGAAAACTAAAAGGTCTTTGGCTTTTCGTTTTCAAACTTTCCGTGCTAAAAAGTGATCAGAATTCAAACCAACTCGAAAACGAATTGGCAAAGTGGACGACAGTCACGCAGTACTGATGTACGATGGGTGGCGGGGTGAATCTTTAACACTAGGGCAGCTCGCTGAATTCTGATCACTAATCGCTTCCATACCACAGTCTTAGTTTTTCTTCTGGATCCCTTCTCTAATCCTGTAGCCTTACCTATCACCTCACATCCAAGGTTAAGCTTGTGAATTTAAAGTTAAAATCTCTCTAGGACTTGGCTTAAACTGAAATTAAATCTGTTTTCATGAGAAAAGATTATAGGCTATCCTGCCCCCCCTGGAGGAGGATTTGTCAGTAAGCGTCAGTAAGCTTTGCTGCTGTAAATATTTGATGTTCTGATGCACTTTGGGAATCACCCTGACCTTTTTAATTGGGAACTGATAAGAGCATGTCATCTTTGACATAAGAGCACATGAGGGTTTTCATCGTATACTTTATGTTTCTAAATTTAAACAGTGAAGAAATAGCGTAGTTTTTGTTGAAGAGGCCTCAGCTTATTAGACACTCGAGATTCAAGCCTGCTTTCTTTGCAGTGACCACTAGATGGCGATGACACTTTAAAAATCCAATCACCACAGCGTGAAGAAAAGAGGCAGCTTCACAATAGTTGCTTTTATATTTCTCAAGTAAGCCTATGTGTTTCTGCAGTAACATGAGAGGAAAGAAAATCAACTAAAACGGTGGGAAATTTGAACGTGAAGAGGTGAGGCCATTGTAAAGCAGGAAGACATAGGACCACATGGGAAGAGGTTAATGATGACAGACGAGCCTGGATTACAATCCATGAATAGAGGTGGGAGGATAAATAGGTCTGTAATTGCTGCCTATCATTCTGCCTCTTAAAATAGAGTTAGAGAGAAGTCTTAGGCTGTACTGTACTTTATACTAACTGGTTTGCAGGCAGGTAGAAGGTAGCCTAAAAGAAGCCTTTATTACTTTAAATTGAATACATGCACAAACAGAAGGTTTTTGCTCCTGCATGTCCAATCACTGGATTGATTGAAGATGAATCCAGGCACAAAATGATGGGCCTTTTTAACTATATAGTGGTTTCCAAACTTTAAGGGCCATTTATTTGCATGACTCTTTGTAACATGTTAGTGGTTACTCAAGAGCTTCCACTTAAGCAAAAATACAAAAGTACCCTCTTTTCCTTGATTCAGAATGTTTCTCAAAAATTGTAGAAAAGTAGGCTATTAGCATTACAATGTTTGATTTTTTTCAGTCCCAAAAGTAAGAGATCTTCTACAGAAAGGCCCAATCATATAGCCTATAGGTCATGGATATACCATAGTATCACAATGGATAAGAATTGATGTTCCCTTAAACATCACAGTCAAATTACAGCCTACAGGCTAGAGGCTGCACCTTTAAAAAAACAAACATTATGGATTCATTTTGGATTAATAAGCGTTATTTGGGGGCCGTGATGGCCTAGTGGTTAGGTCGCGCCCCATGTACGGGTGCTGTTGCCCTCCAAGTCTGGTCTGCGGCTCCTTTCCTGCATGTCATTTCCCACTCTCTCCCAATCTCCTACTTTATCGACTGTCCTAGAAAAAAAGACAAAAAGCCCAAAATAAATAAATAAATAAAGATTAGAAAAAAAGCGTTATCATAATAATATAATTAATCCTTTATTAATCCCACGAGGGGAAATTCAGTTGTACACTCTGTCTAATGAACATGAACACACACATAGGCCGAGATACACACACATGCACAAACAGGATCCTATGGACATGCGTTAATGGAGAGGTCTCAGAGTGAGGGAGCTGATCACAGTGAGTTAGTTGCCTTGCTCAAGGGCACCTCGGCAGGGCTCAGGAAGTGGACTGGCACCTCTCCAGCTACCAGATCAACTTCCGGACTTGGTCTGTGCCTGGACTTGAATCGGCGGCCCTCCGATTCCCAACCCAAGTCCCTACAGACTGAGCTACTCCATATACATAGTAACTAAATATGACATATACAACTATGTAGTTGGAATTGGATTAAAACAAGCTTAAAATGGGACTGCCCAAGAATATGAGTATTTAGAAGTATAGACAAGGCTACTTATTACAGTATTTTTGCATACATTTTTAGAGACTTTCCACCATTGGTCACACTTTGTGCTACCGGTTCCACATTATATTCCCTTCAATAGTTTCATCAAGTGTAGAATCCTGAATTTAACAATCAAAGTAAAAAAAATAAAAATAAATAGAAAAGATTACATCAAACATAACTACGAAAGAAGTCTCGACTCCCCTGTGGTTGAACAAAATGTAACATTTAGTAACGCAACATGTGAGCCTATAAAGTTTTACGTCTTTGGTAGCTAAACCGCAGAATAAGCACAGATTTCAGGTTAGGGGAGGCGGTAAAAGGTGGGCTGTCAGAGCTCACCGCAAAATTATATATAGACTTCCTGTACCCTCACTTCAGAACCCACCAACACACACACACACACACACACACACACAGACAGCCTCCTCCTGCAGCAGCAGTCTAGGATGAGATTCAAACTTTGAAACGAGGTGATTCCCATACCAAAACCACTTCAAATAGGACGCATGTATGCAAGTGTTCAGAGTTGAGCTTTTTGCAGTGATATTAGACTTTTTTGCTTCTCCGCGTCTCTGCTTGTTGTGTCACTGTTTTCACTGGGGAAAAAAACCCATCATATTAGTATGTGCGCACCTCAGAACTACCGTGTTTGAGTCTACACTTTCTTCTTCACTGATTCACTTTTAGACTACAGTTAAAGTCGTTTTTAAAAGTCCCTCGTGTTGCCCTTTGCTTCTGCCCTCACACTGGATGTGACACATCCTCTATCACAGTTTCATTTAGCACAGAAGCTTGAATTATGTGTCAGCCTCAGTCCTGCAGCGTTCTGAGGCTGTACGCACTGACTCCCACCTGTCCATCAGCGCCGGATGTCTGTACAGGGAATAATGCTGAGTCACGATAGGGAAGAAGGGGGGGGGGGCACAAAGTCATTTTCGACCAAAAATGCTTTTTTTCATGTGACAGGTAGGCTAACAAAAGGGCAGATACCGTACACTTATGGCTGTATCCTACTCTGCCCTTGCACCTATGTGAAAAAGATGCCCGATGGAGAGAGTAGCAGGAGGAGGAGCGGGGTCTCGAAACCTGTCCTCCCCTCTTCTCCTCCTCCTCCTACCGCCACCGGCACCTCGACTGACATCGCTGCTGGCCTATCGCACCAGAGCGGGCCCCCTCCCTCCCTCCCCCTGTGCCCTGCCCACCCTGGCGGTCTCCTCTCCAGCCCTGCCAGAGCCAATCCGCGGCTGGGCGTAAGTAGGGCAAGCCGCTTCCTGGTTCTCAGAAAGAAGGAGCAGGGAGTCAGAGTGGGCCAGCGGAGGCAGCAGACAAGGGGGGGGTCAGTGCAGTCAAGAGAGCCGGTCTGCAGAAAAAGGTGGAGCGGAAAAACGCCGACGCACGACTGGAGGAGAAAATTAAAAACGTCCCCTGTGCGGAGCTGAGGACGACAAGAGTGGCGACCCCCTGTGAGGAAGAAACACTCGAGCTGGGGGAATAAAAGAAGAAGAAGTGAAAGAAGTTGTCAGGGTGGGACGGAATAATCCAGGAAGTGTTGAGCCCAGTCAGGTGGGAGGCGACCGGTCTGAACAGGTGACACACCGGCGCTCAGGTAACCACTTCACCTGCCTGTTCTCCTTTTGAAACAAAAATTAAAACGCATATGTGAGTTAAATGGGACTTAAGGACATGTCTGTTTGCCATGACAGCACCGACTCTCGTTAACCTATAGCCTCTCTCCTTCCCGGTTTGAACGGGGTCACGGGAGGACAATCCCACGTCACGGGTGTTCGGTAACTCCTGTCGACATTTATTCCCTCTGTATAATGCAGCCAGTGGGCGCTCCGGCTTCGCTTTTAATAAATGAAACTCGGACTTTTATTTTTTTAGGAGCAGGTGCTTCGGCTTCTGTTTGATGTATGCGCCCAGGTGAGGAGGGAGAGAGAGAGAAAGAGAGAGAGAGAGTGAGTGTGTGTGTGTGTGTGGGGTCGGCGGGTACATTTCTGGAGACTGGGCTGCTAATTATAGCAGAGAACACCGGCTGACATCCAAAACCTAACCTGCTCTCACGCACATCACCTGCCTCTCTGCTTCCATGAGCACGCAGAGCAGTGCACCTATGGGATTTAGCTTCCTGCACCCAAATCATGACCAAATCATGATGTCCCCCCTACACTCACTCATCAGTGGTCTGTTGATCATCATTATCATCATCACTATCCTCCCCATGGCTGCACCCAGTGTTTTATTTTAATCCTGCCCACCATCCTGTGTTACAATAGGATGTGCTCAGGCTGTGTAATGTTAGGTTAAGGCATCTTTCTGCCTACCTCATGGGTGGGGAGGGCTGCCATGCCAGTGGGCTTTTGTGTGTGTCATTACAGTCTGTGTTGCTGACTCGCCCCTCTGGCGGACCGGCCTAACAAGCTCAACTGGCTTGGGTTTGGTTTCCCTGTCTTGGGCACAGCCTGTTTGGTTAAATCTTTAGCTGTCCATGAAGGTAGTTAATGTCTTCTGCCCTCCAGGCTCAGGTGTCGTCGCAGCTCCTTCAGTTCTCCTTGCCTTGTCTCTGAGGGGCCCGGACATCGTCTACAGGGACCTTTTTTGTTTTTTTTTGTGGGCTGAGGAGGGGGAAAAAAAGTTTTAAAGAAGAGCAGTCCCTCTTTGTCGGATCTAATAGTTTTCCTTCCTGCGTGCCAGAGTTCTTCATGTGAGTGGACGTGTTTAGTGCTCTCTCGTTCTGGGCTGGTTCATCACACATGGAAGAGCCATCAGGGTTTTGAAATGAATTCTTAATGCCAGCTCTGTTTGCCCTATTCTGTCTGCGATATAATTGGACAACTGTGCCTCATTCCTCGTTCCTGCCGTCCTGACACGACCTGCATCCTGCTTGCCTCTCTACAGGCCGTGTTCTCGCAGCTGATGCCTGTTTCCTTCGTCATTGTATGTTTTGCCTTTTTTCTTGGAGAGCTAGTTATCACTTCTGTACAGTATGTTGTCATTCCATTCATCTAAGGGAGGTTTGTGTAAGCTTGTGTGTGTGTGTGTGTGTGTGTGTGTGTGTGTGTGTGTGTGTGTGTGTGTGTGTGTGTGGGGGGGGGGGGGGTCATGTATGCGTGGGCTTTCCAACAAAATACTGTCTGTTGGGAACATCTTTCTGAAGAAGTCAAAGTAGGAAGTGTTTGGTTTCTATCTGTCCTTTGTATCTCCGTCCCTTTTCACAAGAATCCCCCCCCCCCACACACACACACACACACACACACACCATCTCACATCTGATGTATCATGTGATTGCTTGTCTGTGTTTGTGATTATCCACATGCACTGTGGCTAGAATCATAAAAATGAAAATAACACGAGCCCCAATTAGTCAGCGCTTTCATACTTATATTCTATTTAATAGAATAGTGCGTTGCCGTACATGACTCGCATCTTGCCTTTTTGTAAATGAATAATTTGAACTACCAATCAGGTTTTTCATACTAACTCTCCTTTTTCACACAGGTGTATAACCTCTGCTGACATCTGAACACAAGAGGAAGGGGGGTGCCAGAGGCAGAGGAACGCAGGCAAACATCTTCTCCAGAGTTTATGGACTGGAGGTAGGAATAATTACAGTGTAGATTATCTCATAAGCTGATCTAGCTTTCCTTTCAAACACACTTTTAGTGATGCTTCTACCTGTCTTGGTGAGTCCAGAGATGTAAAGAATATAACCTTGGATTTCAGTATTCTTCAAATCTTAGAATGAAGAAGTTTGTCGTCTAAAGGTAAAGTTGTTATTACCTGTTTCTAATGGCCACTCTTTAAGGTGAAGCAATAGAAGATAACATCTTATGATCTTATATCTTATATATGATCTTTTTGTACATGTCAAATAATGGTGCACACTTACATACATGTGTTGATTTTCCAAGTCTTAATTTAATGGTGTTAAAGTCAGCTCAACACAAGAGAAATCAAAAATGTAATTGTGCAAAGATTGAAAGAGTTTGACTTAAAGACCTCCAAACATGCCTTTTCCGTCACACTGCAGCCGACCTCTCGCTGCATGAAGCCTGACTGTCCTCTTTGAAAAGCTACTTTCTTGTGCTGCTGATCACTTACAAATGACATCTGAAAGTTGTGTGGGGACCGAGAGGCATCTTGACATCTTCACGGTACTTTTGGTGAGAAGCCAAAAAGAGTGAAGGTTAAACAAATGCAGCAGACGAGTATTTAGATGTTTGGTCACAATGAATGTCGGTTTATTCTCCTGGACTTTCTTACATCTTCCAACATAACTCACTTGTTATCAAGTAAATACGTCATCTTATAGAGGAGTCGGACAACTTTTGATCTTTCCCCCCTGGTTTTTAAATTGATCTTTTAATCGTCGATGCTGCAGACACAAAGGCAACTGCATCATTTCAGTTTTCAATAAATAGAATGTAAGTTTGAACTAGAGATCTTTCTCTAAGTTAGATGTGGAGTAAAATACCTGGAAGAATTCAAATGTAACAAGGTTTTGCTTTGCTCTTCCCCATTTCTTTTCTCTGTAAATCTGTCTTCATTTTCAGTTAGAATGGCAAAATGTAATGAAGGTTTATAGGGACCAAATCGTCACACTTTCTGGTCAAAATTTGTTTTGAAATAATAAGCAAAAGCAAAAAAATGTCATTACCACCTCAAACTCATGTTATGCATTATCATCCCCAAAAACTAATGAGGAACTTGAAATGGCTTTTTTTCACCATCTATATGAATACAAAAAAACAGCTTAGAATATATGTTGAAACAATTCATGAATGACAGAAAAAGCAAACTTCTGTGCTTATAGAAGTTTTATTTCCCTGTCATGTTTGATCAAAACGTCCACTCTGTAACTGTTTTATAGCCTGACAACTTTTTTTTGTGCTTTTTTTTTTGCCAGTTTAAAGCATAAACCCACTGTTGTGAAGATGAGACCACATTAAACATAGTATTAATGGGATGAGAGGTTCTCATGAAAATATTGTTGTCCTTGGAGAATATTTAAGCCAAAGAAACAGTTTAATGTTTTATAAGTAACCTGTATGTTAACACCTCAGAAGATGCTTTATTTTCTTATGAGGATGGCTCAGGAGTGATGCCAAAAATAAATAATTCCAATGGGCTGATGGGATTTTTTGGTGCTGGTATGTGATATAATCCCCACAAAGAACGATGACTCTAGAAAACTTTAAAGATTAATTCATATTTAGTATAACAGTAATAAGCCGTTTTAAGAATTTGATTAAGCAACAGTGCCTTAATGAAGCTCTGTCGTCATTATATCTGTTTACATTCATATTGATTCCACCACGCTTTAATGTTACTGTCCCATCCTGTGAGTTCACAATGCATCAGGGCGTTGTGGAAGCACAGTGGGGGATCCACATACATACACAGTACACATGCACACATTCTGTCTCACCCTAACACCTCTGTTACTACCTCCAATGGCATCACAGGGACACATCTTTGTGACATTCATATTGAAGGCAGGCAGAGGATTCATTTCTACAACACCAACAACAAAACGGCTTATTAAGCTGCAGATTCAAACAATGCTAGGTCGTGTTTAAACCTTCTATGCTGCAACTGGAAAGAATATTTATTTTGTTAATGTAGCGTGGATTTTTGTTTTGTTTATTTTGGGGCTCTACATTTATGAAGAGATAGGACAGTGCCAGAGCCAGAAACCAGGGAGAGAGAGAGTTGGGAACGACATGCAGGAAAGGTGCCACAGGTCAGACTTGAACCCGGGCCGCCCGCACGGTTGACCACAGCCTCCGTACATGGGGCGCGAGCACTAACCACTAGGCTACCGTCGCCCCATGTAGCGTGGATTTTATTACAGTTTTCTAGAGTGTTTGTTTTTTAAAACAAGCTAAATTTCTAAAAACTGTAACTAACATTGTTCTAAAAGAGTATGGTGGCTGAGAAGTGCAAATGCTGAAACGTCTCGAATTAAGAAAAACAGGCAGCGTATGCAGAACCGATGCAAATTGAAAAGCACATACAAAAGTCCAAAACAAGTGCAACGAATAAAATGTGATGCAAATGATACAAATGTTGTGCAGGAAGTAGAAACTACTTCATGAGCATTAAATGTGCCGCAAATACGTGAACCATACAATATAAAAACACACAAATCCAGTCTTAAGGCCTTTGCACACTGAGTATGTTTTTTTCTGATGAGTTTTTTGGATACGTAATCTAAAAAAAAAACTTACGCACAGACACCTTGCAGACCGAGTCCGGTCCGGTGTTGATTGTGGATTACGCCGTATGAGAAAAACTGTCTAGCACTCATTTCCAGTGATCAAGCTGTGCAGTTGATTTTGTGGTTCTTTCACTCCAAGAAAAAAATAATTGCTCCCAGGTGTATTTCAGCATGTCAGTGGTCCAGTTTGATATGCTGCTCTCTGTACTGGAACCACACGTTAAAAAAAAGAACAACAATTTCCGTGAAGCAACTGATCCTAGACAGGCAGTATGCTAGAGACACTACAGGGCTCAATGTGACAAAACACAGAATATTGAACCTGTTCTGAAAATATTAATAATGGATAAAAGTTTCGGAGTCAGTCTGCGATCAATATTGACATTACATGAAATAGAAATTGATGCACATCAAAAAAAGAAATACGGACAGAAAACAGACTCAGTATGTAATGGCCTATAGAAGAGGGTGCTCCAGGCCTGTAGGGGCGCGCAGTGGAACAGTTTATTATTAACAGGAAAGAGTGAGGGAGACAATGATGTGAATTTAATGTTTCACCCTCAGGATGCATGTTGGCCACCGTAAGAAGGAATGTTACAACCTTAAAAAATAAGAAATAGCGGATGTATTTCTTTGTATCACCAATCTCCAAATTTAATGGAGAATATTATTGAAGGATTTGATCAATTCAATGATTCTTTGTTTCTGTAAGGACAGTGTAAATGTCAGTACGCTAAAAGACTGGTTTCTAACTGCAGTGTGTGTGTGTGTGTGTGTGGTGGGCAAGTTCGAGTCACATCATGTGACCTTGGCTTTGTCTGGTGACAACCATGTGTCTGTGAACTGATGGGTAGGGGGAAGTTACAGCTAGTGGTCTATCGAACAAGGAACACACACACACACACACAGATACACACACACATACATACTTACCCCACACACACACACACACACCTACCCCACACACACACACACACACACACACAAACCCACACTCCAACGTAGGCATGAAGACATACTGTATATAAATATATACATGAATGAACACAGTTCCAGGAAATGCTTTAATCAGGGCATGTGAGCCCATGTAAATTCCCCCTTTTTCAGACACGGGTCTTTCAGTTTCATACGAACCCTGTGAGTGGGAGGAAGGTGGGGAGAGAAAGTCAGAACAGGGGAATGAGAATGGGAGTCAAAATAACTTTAGGTTTTGTCTCTGACCTTTATGTGTGAAGGCGTCTCACCTTTTTCTCAGGTTCCCCATCACCCCACCTGTGAAACAACCTGCGAAAATCTCTCAATTTCAGATTTGTTCTTATGTTCACCCCCCCCCCCCCCCCCCCCCAAAAAAAAAACTTTTAACCCCAAATGCAAGAAAATGGGTAAGAAATGTGGCTTTGACAAAAAGAGAATATTTCAAGAAAAGGTTTTGTCATTGCGATTGTTACAATGCCGTAACTTTGTTTATGACTGGTAGTCACCTTTGACCTCTGTACAACTGCGCATTTTCACCATATATGGCAGTTGTTTCCCCACTGATAGAGGCAATAATGCCTCAGGGGTGACTATACAGTGTCCGTAATCCAGACTGCTGCTACTACAGTTGAGTCTTGCCCCCACTCGATCTGTGTCAATAGAGGAAGTTCTGTATCTGCCATTTCCTCTTTTCAGTCATGAGTTTCTGTAGCATTTGACAACCCTCCCTCGCTCTCGACCACCGGCTGCGCAGCCCACGCCACCCCTGCCTTAACCAATCAACAGGTGGCTGTGACTCTTCTTCTTGTAAACAGTCGGAGAAGATGAAAGAAAAAAAAAAGTGTTTAAGAAAAAGTGATCATGATTCAGCTCTTATGGTAACTTTTGTTTCTGTACGCCCTGAGGGGGCGGTTATTATAAATAAGTACAGTGAGACAACATTTCAGGGAAAATGCGAATAATTACTCAAACATGAGCTGGAGATGGGAGCTGAAACTGACCCTTTACATGTGTGATCTTTGAAAGGGGAACCCTAGCAGCTCACCTTCCCGTTTGGGAAAAAAAAACATACACATTCTGTGGGTTCAGGGCAGAGATAAACAGCCCCTCCCCCTCCCCCAGATGATCCAAGTGATATCTAACATTGTGCTACAAAATACTTTTGTTGCATCATTGCACAAGCAATCGTTATTGTATAAGGACATGTGAAACATAAGTATTTTCATGGTTGAAATCTTTTTCTTTTTAAACCTTCTTTTGGACCAAAATATCATCTTTTAAGAGACAATCATAACTGGCTCTTGTTGTCAGTTAGTTGTACGTCGGCTTTTATTTTTTGTGTTGTTAGTCAGCTGCACCACATGTCAAGATGGTTCATGAAGTTATTCTGAAGTTCTGAAATAATTGATGGATTATAGTCACAGTAAAACAGAGTCTCCTCCCCCTCCTTTATTTCTAACTTGTTGTCTGGCAGATTTGTCAGGATGGTGACACATCTAAAACTTGTGTCCTCTGATTGTGTTGTTCCTCGACGCGCCCCTACAAAAACGTCATATTGTTCTCTTTGCTTAATTCCTCTCTTAAGCTGTTTTTACTTGCTTTCTGTGTGTCATTTTATCTCTCTATCTGCTCTAGTGGTCGGCCATCTTTACTGAGCACAGGAAGAGGAAACTGATCAGGATCTGTTCGTTTTGCGACATTTCTCTCTGTGTTCCTGTGTGTGTGTGTTTGTCCAGTGCTTTTGCAATGTCTTCCTCTGAAATGGGCCGTCATCTGGGGAGGAGGGCAGAAGTTTTTGAGATCCTCCCATTGATTTGGAAAACAACTGCACACATACACTCGAACACCTACAATATTAAGCGAGAAGTATTTCTTAATTAATTTTCGAACTATACTGCACAGCTCAGTTGTCAAACTGATTTTGTTGTTTTCTGCCGCCTCCATTATATTTTTTGTTTGACATTTTCACCCATATTAAATTAGTATGTTTATTCTTTCTTCCCATGAATAATGTAATGTCTAGACTTGAATACACCATCTAAACACACTCTAAGAAATTGTACAAATCACACTTTACAAACACATTTCTTTCACCTGATCTCCAAATCATCCAACCAACCCCCCGATCTACCCATTCCCATCATCAAAACCATCCGGATTACAGCCTCGATATCAGGATACATTTCATATAGAGAGACTTCAATCTTTAGAAGATTTTTCACACAGAAATGAACCCACATTAAATAAAAGTACTCCCATAACCAATCAATTCAATGAATCATTCATGAATTAATTCACGTGCAATTTCTAGTCATACAGGTAGATAGAAATAGCATTTGAATGACAAACCCTAAACAACTTTTTATTTTAAATATTTAGCTTCAGATGATTTAAGTAGTTATTATTTTAGATGCAGTATGTGGTGTTTTTGTGTTACATTGTTGTTTCTGTAGTAATAATGATTTAAGTAGATTTTGATGTTGTCTTATAGTAGATAGATGCACATAGACAGTACATGCTTGAAACAACTTACTTTTTTTTACTTAATTTACTAAATTTCCAAATCTTAAAGGTAATTCCCACATACTAAATTTCCAAATGAAATTAATTTCATTAAACATTTTATTCAAAACCCAAACAATAATTTTACAAATCATATGTAGAAAGGACATAAGTTTAATAAGATCTTTTTAGTATTTAATGCAAGATTTAGACTGCTGGTGCATTTTTCAAATACTTACATAACCATGCACATTTTATAAATACATATATAAAAATAAATCCAAAAAGTTTTATATCTGCATCAAAAATATAACAGATAATATTTTATCTTAATATGTTACCTTCATGTTGAACATTAACATCTTCAATATTGTACCTAATATAAAATGTCTATGTATATTTTATGGTTATCATCGTACTTTTTTGAAAATCAAGAAACATTTAGTTAGTTCTCTTTATAAACGCACGACGTCAAATAACTGAACCAATTTGGATACAGACTTAGCCTCAATTTACTCAAGATGAACACCCACACAGTTCATTTGTTTGCACTGTCGACCGACGTTGAAACACCCCCGCTGAGCGACGGGGAGTGTGCTGATAAACAACTTTATGTTTGCCTGTAACAACATTTTATCACTCCTTCAATGTTTGCATTTACAGTTTTTCACTTACAGTGCAATCCACTCTCATCATACTCTCAAATACATCAACACGGAGAGCAAATAATTGTTACACACACACACCGACTGTTGTATTGGGGGAAGAAACTGCTGACCAGAAAAAGAGCTATGAGAGTTGGAGAGTTAAGTGTGAAACCACTTTGTCAGCATGCCTTCTCTCACATCTGTACGTGTTCTCCTTCTTAGGTTGAAACTCCCTTTTGATGATGCTAATGATAGAGCTGCCTGCTACCACATCTCGCACACACACACACAAACACACACCTGCAAGGACTTTTGCTACTTCCTGTAGCTGCGTGCATTTGTTCACCTCTTGCTCTTTTTTTTTTTAATCTCCCAGTTGTCATGTCACCGCTCCTCTCCCTCCTCTCTTTCGGTCTCCCCCTTCCTCTCCCCTTGTAACTTTACTCTGTCGACTCTTGTTTCATGTCGCCTCGCTAACACAGATTGTTCGAGGCCGGGACTAGATTTTCCTGTCTTAACCTCCTCTGTTCTGTTTTATCTTTCAGAGTATCTCTACACCCACTACCCCGTTCACTCACTCTCATGTTTTTCTCCACCCTCACAACCTGCTTTTTTTGTCAGATTTCTAAGAACATGTGTGTTTTTAGAAAACATGCCTCCCTCATGTTCCTTTTGTTGTCTCTTTTCAAATCTCGTACTGTTTTCCTCTTTCCAACCTCAGATTGATTTATTTTCCTGCTTCAGCTCGTTCCTCCCTTTACACTGACAAACATGGCACAAACTAAGGCTCCATATTGAGCTGATTCTACACAAAAAGATACTCCAGACTTTTTCTTTTCTATTCTTGTTTGTCATCAGTTTCAGAACGTTTACACGTTTCTTCAAAAAGACACGTCTTAAAAGAACCCCCCCACCAATTGGGTCCATCCTGCTGTTTATTCTTCAAACTTGGAGCCCTATCACCAAAGTTAACAAGAAACATACCTGTGTTCATTCATATCTGGGATTTAAGAAAAGGAGAGAAAGATAGTGAGTATATAGTGTTGAATGTATATATAGATATTGTTAAATGAGGCAAAATGTCATTCAGGAAATGGGAGCTAAGGCTAATTATTCTAAAGTAGTTTGGTTCTTTGTTGTCATTTAAAAGTAACAACACTTATTTAACTTGTTTTGTTGATGTTCAGACTCAGTGAAATCTGTACATTTATTTAAGGTAACATTGTATTTAAAGATTCTTTTGGGGGGCTTTTTATGACTTTATTTTGGAGATAGGAGAGTTGAGAGAGAGAGAGAGAGAGAGAGAGTGGGGAACAACATGCGGGAAAGGAGCCACAGGTCGATTCGAACCCGGGCTGACCGCTCTTGAGGACTTAGCCTCTGTACATGAGGCGCTCACTAACCACTAGGCTTCATGTGACCCGTAACAGCTTCTTTAATTTTGGGAAACTCTTTTGAGAAACATTAGAAAACGATATCTCAGAGAGAGGCAAACTGTTACTGTAACTTGCAGCTGTTTCATTCGATGAAATGGCGAGACATCAATGACACTTCAAATCTAACTTCTTCTTTGACCATCTATGATTTCTTCATAAGTCATGCCAGATGGATTTTCATCAGCACTTGGAGTTGTGTATAACAAGAAGACAGCAACTCCCATAATCCCACACTATGTAAACCTGTTTTCTTTTTAATAAAGTCCAAGCAGCAGGAATAAAATGCTGTGCCTTTAACTGCTGATCATTTCTTTAATTTTGTAAGGGCAATATCCTCCACAAAGCCGCCATGCTTCTCGTAGAAATCCTCCTTATTACCCATTTTACTGAGACTGTGATGAATGTTCAAAACAAAGAGAAGTCCATTTCTGTATAAAAAGAAAATACTTTATTTAAGTGAGCTTCAGGTAGGACTGAGCCACCCAAATGTCTTGTCCCATATGTTGATAAGCTGATAATCCTGCAGCAGATTCACGCTGGTGTTCAGGTCTGGCATGCAAACGTGCTGCTGCTGGAGCTCACAGTGGAGTGTTTGTGGTGTGGTAGGGCGAGGGGATAAGGGCCTCTGCTCTGCCAGCTAAATGAATAATGTAATGTGTTCTTGGAACTAAGACCACAATGTGCGCATGCGTCCACACACACACTCAGACACACACACACACACACACCATAATGCCCCAGTTACAGTAAGGACAGAGGAAGGATTGGCTGCTGCTGGGTCGTCGTCTTGAATAAAAGACAGAACAAACCTCTGCTGAGCAACATCAGCTCACTGGACTTCTCCTTATTTTACTCCCTTTTGAGTCATGACAGGGTGCAATCATTACACCCATCATGATAGTGTCTCCGCTCTTGTCTTCGACAAATTCAAATGCAGATTCAAATTCTCCCTGGTTGCGTCTGTCTTTTATATCTCCTGGTGGGATGCAAATGTGCAGTCCAGAGGGGACTGTTTGGACGCAGAGCAGGTGGAGCTTTTATCTCCTGGCAGAGATGATACAAGACCTGAGTGCGTGCGCTTGTGTGTGTATTTGGGAACATTTAGTTCTTTAAATGTAAAGTTCTATGCACTCTTGACAGTCCTGAGAGAGTGTTCTGCCTGGCTGAGTGCAGCTTTGGTTTGGCAGATGTGACTGTACTCGTCTCTTCATCCCCCCCCTCGCTTCCTCCTCCCATACTCTTCCTCAGAGAAGGTGTCCCAGTGCCACACTCCTATCACTACCCCAAATAAGAGAAATGTAAAGAGGGCAAAAAAACTGTTCTTTCTTTAACCATTTACATTCCCTCTGTCATACAGAAGAAAAGTGGTGAGAGGAAGACAAATGTGTGGAGGAGAAACGGTATGAGCTTGATTTTACTTGCGTTTGGCTGCTTTGTTGTTTTTTCTGGCACAGTGGTAGTTTAGCCCTATAATGGGTTATGTTGTGGTTATGAATAACCTTTTAATTACTGGGTTTTAGCCAAGGGAAAACACTTTTAGCTGTGTTTGTGAATGTGTCAGTGTGTTTAAAGGAGTTTTAATTTGTTGCAGAGAATGGACAGCTGCTGATTATTTATTAGGATTTCAATGTATATTCTTTTTTTTATTATTATTATTATTACTATAACAGAAATGTTTCCCCATACACAGACTTTGTATAGCAGAGAATTTCAGACATAGAAAAAAATCTAGAATATATTTCTGCTTTTCAATTTGAATGATTTTTGCATTTAAGTTTAATATCCTGACCTTCACAAAGTTCAAGAATAATCTCTATTTTTCATCTTTAGTTATTTCAGTGCTAAGAAAGCTGTTACAACATATTCAACCGTGCATGCTCACTTTTACCAAGATTCTGCACACACACACGCACACACACACACACACACACACACAGTCACAAACACACATTCAGTCGCTTTGGAAAACATCTGACATCAGAATATATAAAAGCATTTCTCCTTCTCCCTCTCAGCCACATGCAGTTTTCTGTGAATGGTATAAAGTCATATTTTCCCCCTTAATGCTGGAGTCGATATAATTGAGGTGGACTGGGAAAACTTACTGCCTTAAATGGAAAATAAGACCCATAAAAATAATACTGACAGTTCTGGTTCCATTCATCACACACACACACACACACACACACACACACACACACACACACACACACACAGCACATGCAGAAAGATTTCAATACATACGTACAAAACTTTAACCTGCTTTTATGCTGAAGAATGAATCTTTGTGTGCAGGTTAGGGAAATGCTGCTGCTGCTCTCATTTTCCTGGCCTCTGAACACATTTGTGACAAGATTCTCTATTTTTAAGAAGCTACACAGAGTCATGTTAGTGGACAGTAACGGTTAAAGTTAAGTTTCCATTTCCCCATCCGTACTAAAGAACTCTGTGTTGGATCCCCTCTTAAACATGTTTGATTAGATGTTTGCTTCATTATTTAGTTTGTATTGTATGACTAAGGTAAAGCTTTGGGTTTCTGACCGGTATGGAAAAGCCAAATGATTTAAATTGTCTACACATTATTTGTTTTGTTTTTTTAATGCTACGAATAAAGTCCTTGTCGTCATGAGAGAGGAAGAGTGTGTACATAATGAAAGCAAGAGTGAGGAAATGGTAGCGTTGCAGAGGAGTTTAATTCCTCTGCTGTCGACAAAAGAGTAGGAGGTGAGGCTGAAAAACAAAGAAAGCGATAAGGGACAATTGCTGGAAGGATGAAAACGTTAACATCTGTAGTGTTTAATGCATAACAAGGAAAAAGATGA
Source organism: Labrus mixtus (assembly GCF_963584025.1). NCBI lineage: Eukaryota > Metazoa > Chordata > Actinopteri > Labriformes > Labridae > Labrus > Labrus mixtus. The sequence continues at coordinate 17,491,338 of NC_083622.1, read as the reverse complement.
GCAATTTGTGAGCGATTGAAATATTTTTGAGTTTTTTTTGTGGTTCATGTGTCATGCAAAACCAGTAGACTTAAAACGACACACCTAACAGACAAAAGTGATATCAGTTATTTAACTGTAAGGAGCGTAGCCCTAACTAACATGAATCAACCTACAGTAATAATGTGTCATAGAATACTTTGGCATGTCCTTTTGAACTTCTCGGTAAACAAATGTTACAATGTGTTGCAAGAATCAGCAACTTATGTAGATATGTCCGTAGTAAGCAACAAAAAACAGACAAGGTGTCAAGGACGGCAAAGAGGGGATGTGTGTCTGTGATCGTGAGTGCATGCCACGATGTGTCAGTATAAAGTGACTCACAGATAGATGTTTGATGGGAATCACGGCAACTTTTTTTGCAATTTTTTTTTTTTCCGAATACGTATGTGTTCTTAGGAATATGCCTAAAATAACCAACTCAAACCACCTACCACCCATAGTGCTTTTTCTTTTTTTTTTTCTCGCCCCTGCGCCGGAAATTTAATGTGCATTGTTGTGTGCTCCTCCTAAAGCCCTTATGTGTCCTATTTTTACTGCACTGTTTTTCTGAAGTTTCTGTTTTGTGTATTTTTATCTACTCTACTCGTATTACAGCACCTCAAAATCAGGTAAAAAAAACCATCAATTGTGATTCTATAATCATGATAATTAAAAAAACAAATCTGGTTAACTGTGAATGATCTGATGTAATAAATGACAATTACTGTATAGATGGTGAGTTTCTATTGGGTTTTTTTCCACTCATGTTTTTTTTTGTATGATGAGGGGCTGCAACTAACGATATATTCATATATATATATGTTTCAATATCTATTCATCCACAAATATCACAAAATGGTCAAAAATCCCATTATCCAAAACAGGCTGTCATCTAAAAACCTTTTATTTATCCCACCTGCTGTGGACACAAAGATAATAGTTTAACATTTAACTCAACCAAATTTCCGCCAGCATGTCTGATTCTGAACTTAAAGGTAGACAAACCTGTAGTGTGTGTGTGTGTGTGTGTGTGTGTGTGTGTGTGTGTGTGTGTGTGTGTGTGTGTGTGTGTGTGTGTGTGTGTGTGTGTGTGTGTGTGTGTGTGTGTGTGTGTGTGTGTGTGTGTGTGTGTGTGTGTGTGTGTGTGTGTGTGTGTGTGTGTGTGTGTGTGTGTGTGTGTGTGTGTGTGTGTGTGTGTGTGTGTGTGTGTGTGTGTGTGTGTGTGTGTGTGTGTGTGTGTGTGTGTGTGTGTGTGTGTGTGTGTGTGTGTGTGTGTGTGTGTGTGTGTGTGTGTGTGTGTGTGTGTGTGTGTGTGTGTGTGTGTGTGTGTGTGTGTGTGGCCCCTTCACTTCCTCCCTCTTATGTGTCTTTAGCTGCATAACACATGCTGAACAACGCAAACTTCATCGAGGATTGATAAAAAAAGAAATGCGTTGTCCGAAAAAACAAGCAGTAAATATCTGTGTTATTGGCAGTGATATTTTATGTAACACACTCAGAGATGTTAAGCATACTTGGTTTCAAAGGAAGAGTTTTGTGTACTCATTTATCTCCGTTGTTCGTGTAATATGGTTTAACCCTCATATTGCACCTGCCTTAGTGTTTGTTCCTTGGTGCTGTATGACTCATAATGACAATATGATTTTGATTCTTACGTGATTGTTCAACTTTGACATGAAGTTGACTAAAAATAAAAGGTTTCTGAAATGGTTTGGTAGAATTCAATAGTGTCCTTACCAAACTACTTAATTTTTTCTTTGTGGTCTACAGCCCCCAAAGTTTTTTTTTTTATTCTTAATGTCCTCAGACACACATAACCCCTTCAACCTGTCGGCCTCTTTTTGTAATGGGAGAGGTCGACGTGGAGATCGTGTTTATCGGAAATTGTTCGGAAAATGGGCCGTTGGTTTTTGGCAAGAGGGGGCGCGTAGGCGACTTTGGGGGGAGGGGTATCTCTGAACCTGCTTTCGTCACTAAGCACCCTCTTTTGATACAACAGGAAGGAGAGTTAGTGACAGAATGTGCAAAAGAGGTAGACATCCCCAAGGATCAACGCTTTACACCAACTTCTGACACTGAGATCGACCTTTACGTTACACATCTAAAGGAAGAGGGAAATAGGAAAATAAAGTGGTTTTCTAAAACAGCGAGGAGAAGTCGAGCGAGAGGAGTTGTAGAGAACAGAGAGATGGATGCCATGAGATTCACGCTGCCTCGCCTCCAGCTGACTGTGCCAATGCCCATGAAGATAGAGAAGGTAGGGTTAACGTTTGAGTCTTCTGGTTATTTTGACACTTCCTGGAATGACAATGGGAACATTTGCGACGCTTGATATCGATTAGAGCCATGGGAAGGATTTTGAAAAAGTGCTGGCAAGTTGAGAAGTATAGATTCGTAGAAGAATTTTATTGGCTGTACCTTAGACATTTTTGTTCATTAAAGGGGTGGAGTATATTAATACGTGTGTGTGTTTAAAATAGGCCGGGATTAAGATTGTCACATAACAGGTTAATTCGAACAACAGTGGGTGGGGGGAGCCACAGATTGGCACGCAATGTGTGCATGTGTGCATTTGTGTTTTATACTGGTGGTGTATGTACTCCAGTGCGTGTGTGTTTAATAGGGTGTGTTTTGGAGCAGGTTAGTCAGGTGGCTGTACCGTCATTGTGCAAAGCCCTCTGGGCTATGTGTGAACACTGTTATTGGATGGCCAGGGGGCTGCCAGTTGCTATGGGAGGGAGATAAAGGGCAGGGAGGGGGGATCTGGAGGGTGAGTTGTTTGTGGAAAATCTGGTCCGCTCAGGTGTGTTAAGAGATATTGTTGAGCAGGTATATTGTGGACTGGGTGAGGTGCGAGCTTAGGGAGCCAGAGAAGGGAGTTGTTGGGACTTATTAATGTCGGCCCTTGTAATGACACTGAAAGAGAAATAAAGTTATTGGCCTGACTTTGCAACATTTTATCTTTAGCGAAACACTGGCATGGGGTTAAAATAAGGACTAAGAAACTATTTTAATTTATATAGAGCCCCAAGTCACAGCAAACGATATTTCAGGACACAGAAATAGCAGGTCTATAATGTATTCTTTCTGAAATGATTTCCAGAGACCAAACACGAGCACACCAAAGGCAAGCACTTGGAAACAATGGCACGAAAGAAAACAAAAAGAAATCTAGCATCTTGCTAGACTGGATATGTTTAAAGTTTAACTTCAATTCTAGTTAATTCTAATTCTTTTTTTTTTTTAGTGCTGTTTTTTCCTTCCTCATTCTTTTGGTGGTTCTCCCCCCTTTGACCCAGTCTAGCCTGTCACTTCCTCCCTTTCCCTAAGTCGCTCTTCTTCTCTCTGTCTTCCCTTCGTCAGTCCCCTTTCTTCTTCAGGTATTTTAATTAACTTGCTAATGCTATAAAGGTTTCACACAGGAATTAACCTACTGCAGTTGGTTACAGCACCTTCAGCGCATTACATAATCCTGCATCCTTTTCGATTCCCTGCTATTGATCATTTGATTATATATAGAGTATATATCCTTGGTCTTAGGAATATTTGATCTTCTCCTTGTTGTTAAATTTCCCTCCCATGCTGGCTGTCATTTCGATCGAAATTGTCCTCCAGGGCCCCAACCCCCCAATCTCACTGGCCAAAATCACCGCCTCCTTATTTAGTAATCTGTAGAGAAAGTACTGAGAGTGGGGAGGGAAGGATAAAGGGGGGAGAGTTGCTGCTAAGCCTGGTTTAAATTGCCCTTTACGTGAACGAACCTCCTTGTCTCAGTCACGCTACAGTGGATTTACTTTTAAACACTTTAAAATGTATAAACAGCTCTCTGACATAAAGAAAGGCTGTTGATTAGTTTATCTCATTTATTTATTTAGAAACTGCAAAGTTATGTCTGACAGGAAACAGATTTCATGCCTATTCAAAGCATTATGATGGGTACAGACGATGCACCACACTGCTGTTGTTTGTAATTGTCACACCATAATTAATCTTGATTCTTTGGAGGATATTTGACTAGTGTATTAGTGCATTGACTGGTTTACTCTCTGATACCTGATTCATTATTGTAGGCAATATCTGAGGCTGATTCTGATACTTTGATCAGTACCTAAGCAACTCTTTACAAAGGGTCATTTGGACTTCCTCCCCTCCTCTAACCTCATTTTTTCTTTCTCTATCCTAGGTGGCGATGTCTCCAGGAGAGGACGGTCTGATTGGGATCCCCTTCCCGGAGCACAGCAGTGAGATCTTGGCCCACCTGAATGACCAAAGGAGGGCAGGGCTCTTGTGTGACCTCACCCTGACATCTCGTGGGGCCCGCTACCAAACTCATCGCTCCGTCATGGCGGCTGTCAGTCTCTACTTCCGCCGGTTGTTTGGGGCAGAGGAGGGCGGCGGCGAGGGTGGAGGAGGTTTCAGCGTGTGCCAGCTGGACTGTGTGGCACCGGACGCCCTGGACGCCCTGCTTGAGTTCGCCTACACTGCCACGCTGACCATCCCTAGCTCAGGGATGAGAGATGTGCTGCGAGGGGCTCAGGTTCTGGGCATTCAGTGTGTGGCTGACGCATGCAGAGACATCTTGGGGGAGAAGGCCGAGGCCGAAGGCGAGACAGCAGAGGAGCAAAGGTCACAACACATAGCTACAGAGAATATGGTGCAAGAACAGAGCAGGGTAGATAAAGGATCGCGAAGAAAAACAGACAGAAAGAAGGTGAGAAACATGTGGCCAACCTACATCAACTCGTCGTTTTCGAACCCATCACCTGCTTCGCCCATTTCCCACCCATCCCCCGCATCAGACAGCATCCGTTCCCAGCCGTCCACCCAGCCTCCAAGCCCAGAACAGGAGGAGCTTCACCAGAAAATAGTCCAGAATGGAGGTCCCAGGATGATCAGAGAGCCTAAACTTAACGGAGGACTCTTTCACTGGCTGCATGAGCGTCCCCTTATAGCCCACCCATCTCCTGTTTCAGCTTTGATTGACAAGCTGTCAGAGGATGACGACGTTGAGGGCTGTGGCGATGATGCAATGCTGATCGGAAGTACCTCCATACCTACCTCTGCATCTGATCGGGGAGCAGCTGCAACCGCGGCAGGAGGAGGGAGGAAGAGGAAGTCTCAGACGCCCCAGCAGTGTCCCGTTTGTCAGAAGATCATCCATGGGGCGGGAAAACTGCCCCGACACATGAGGACCCACACTGGAGAGAAGCCCTTCCAGTGCTCTGCCTGTGGAGTCCGCTTTACCCGGTACAGTAGATTAATCACATTTTATCCACCTATCTCATAATACCTACTGTTTAGATATAGAGCAGGCCAAACTCACGTTAATAATATTCACAGAGACCCAACACTGATTCACTATGAGAAAGCTATTGGCAACACTGACAAGTAAAAAAAAAAATATTTTGGCTCTGGTGAACAGATACCTGCCACAACCAGCTGAGAGAAGAAATTGTACTAGAGAAAAGAAGAGTACTTTACAGACAGGGAGACAGTAAGACAGCATTAAAACAACTCTTCCACATCTAATATCTGTGATGGATCAATTGTGTTGAGTGTTATATAAATGAAGTTGAGTTGAGTAATATGCAGAATTATTGCATCGATGTTTTGTTGCCTACTGTTTTCTGTATGCCTCTTCATTGTCTCACCTGTCTCTTCCGTAGGAATGATAAGTTGAAAATCCACATGAGGAAACACACAGGTGAGCGCCCCTACCCCTGCCCAAACTGCCCTGCCCGGTTCCTCCACTCATACGACCTCAAAAACCACCTGTCCCTGCACAGCGGGGCAAGGCCCTTTGAGTGCCCGCTCTGCCACAAGGCTTTTGCCCGAGAGGACCATCTTCAGCGTCACCGCAAGGGACACAGCTGCCTAGAGCTGCGCATACGCCGGCCCAAACGCGAGCCTGATGCCTGTGAGGATGGTAGTATGAACGGAGATGGGAGGGAGCAGTCCAGCCAACTTGAGGCTCTGTCCTTACAGGCCCACTCCTCAGCATTCCTTCCTCGTGCGTTGCTGGATGGTGGGAGTGGGTCTGGCACTGGCCCTCCGCTGATGTTTCCAAGTGACATTGAGAGGCGGACTCTCGCCCTTCAGGCTTTGGCTCAACTCGGACCTCGCAGACTGGCTAGCTACCCACAGCTCTTCCTGCGAGGTCTTGAGCTGCGGGAGGGCAGAGAGGCGGAGGAAGAAGATCCAGGAGAAACCCACTCACCCGCTTCGCAGCGTGAACGATGGGCAGAGGAAGTGGAGGAGGAAATTGGAGAAGATGAAGTGGAGGAAGAGGAATAGTGAGAAGAGTGTGTGTGCGTAGACATGTGTGTGACTGTGTGGTAAAGTATCCACAATAAAAAAAAATTCTAACTCAGGTGGCTGGACTAATCCTGCTGCTCCCATATAGAGAGCGCTTACAAAAGAAACAAGTAAATGAATTTAAAAGAAAAAAAATGGAAACGGGTTTTCTGAGATATCTTAAACTTTTGACTCCTGGCTTTAGTTCTTTTGTCTTCTTCATTTTATTTCTCCTTTGCTGTATATTTTTTCATGTATTACATGTTTGCGCTGTGTGATTTGATTTTCTAGCTTGAGATGTGTGTGTTGAGTGTGTGTGTGGTGCCTGGGATGCTTTACACTATGCAAATCTAAATCCAGAGCTGCAATATAAAGGGATATTTGAAAATGTATATTTTAGTTACAATAAATATGTATAGATTCAGGTGCAATTCAGAAGTAATATCACCTAGATCACAAGAATGAGTGTGCATGCACTGACCTCTGGTGGTTATCAGTGGAAGTGCAATCTAATTAATCAAACTTATTCTGTACATTGTAGGCAATGTTGTTGTTTTTTTCCTGTCAGTGGTGGAAACTTTGCTTTAATTTGGTGCTTTAACCAAAGAATATAATGAATCTGTTGTCTTACATCTTAGGTTAATATGAGGAGAGAGGAGAATTGTAGCCAATGTTGGGGTTGAAAAGAAGTTTCTCCCCAACTGTTTTGAAAGCCATGAGAAAGGATCTTTGTTTCAGAGCTGGTGGAGCTCTGTGTTAAATGCCTGACCAAAAGAGACAAAGTCTGGGTCAATGAGTTGATGCTGGTTATGTTCAAGACTATTTCCTATTTTCCCTTAAGACTAGATGTTAGTCTTCCAATGCACTCTTTTGGGTTTGTTGTTTAAAAAAGAAAAATAGAAAAGGTGCAAGGCTAGGGGATGAATGAAATAGTTTGCCCTTTGTTTTCTGAACTTATTTATTTATTGTTATTTATTGCAACTGTTCTGCTTAAATTCCTTACTGAGACCAATTCCAGGGTGGGACACAGTCCACTTCTCAACTAAGTTTTACAAGAAGCTGCGTTGCGCTTACAGATTTTTGGCTCCATACACCTTAATGCCTTTTTAAGGGAATACATGTCTCTTATTTCGGCGAGTCTTCCTCAAATGCATTCTTTGCACATTTAACCTCGTCAGGTACTGCAATAATTCAGGCACATTCCATCCTCCAGGGAACAGAGCAAAGAAGTCGACAAATGTAAAAAAAAAACTAAAAAAACTTCCATGTAAACAGAACACAAGGGATACTGCTGTTAGACATTTCAGCATGGTTTCCTGTTGTTAATTCAACATGTACAGTACTGTATCACATGCTATTGCATGGCAGTTCCTCCATGTGTCCAAAGGGGCCATTATCTTTTGAGTTTAGTTTTCTTTGACCAAAAACTTCATAGTTGAATCTTGAATTCTCTGGACCAGTACATTAGGGTTTATTGCAGGGTCTAATGCAATCATGAATGGCTTTAAATGATAGCAGCTGTCTTTTTACATACCATATATCCTTGAAACACATGTAGTCAGAACCTTGTGTAGCAGTCGTGCTAATCTGGCTTTGTGTGCACTATCCACTCCTTGTTGTGTATTTTTATTTCAGTTTATTTGCACTATGAGATTTGAGAGCTTTGAGCCTTTTTTGTTTGACCTTCATTATCTAATCCATTAACTCACCTGATTAAGATTGTGATTGAAATAGTAAATCTTCTTTAAAACCCTCACATTTTGAATATTCTTCCACCTGCATAATAATACAGAGTTCTAGTCACTATAATGTATATTGGGATGAAGTTGCCTTAGTTTTTTTTTTTGTGCTTCAACTATTCTCAGGAAACCTTGAGCAATGCACTAAGTGATTTTAGAAAATATATAAATGGGAAGAAAACGTCTGGTGCTGTAGGACAATCAACACCCTTCATGTTAGCGTAAGGCCAGTAGCCTCAAAATAGGGATTTTTGTATTGTTTGACGTTTGAAAATCAAATGATTTAAACCATTTGTGAGACAAAAAAAGGTAGATAATTGTTAAAGAGCTATTGGCCTTCCAACAACCAGTCCTACTGGAATGACAGAATGACGGTTGGTCTTGTTCCTGAAGGGTGTTGTTTTCCCCAGTCGTAGCTTTGTGAAGGAATGAGGTTCATCTGATGCCAGCTGTGAAGTGTGTGTTTCTATGTGAGCTCTTATTCTTTTGGCTTTGGTGAAGGGACATGGGGTCCGGTCTGACCAGGGACCCCGCTATCAGGGATACATTTTTTTTCTTTCAGTTTTTAGTAAAACCTTCTCAGTGATATGAATCATTTCCCCATCATTTGTTTCAGTTAATGCAAAGAAAATAAATAAAGACCTCTATGCTTGCTATTCTTTGTTTCTTTCATTTATTTATATAATGCAAAAGAAAAATAATGCTTTAATACCTGGTGACTGATCAGCACTGGATTCATGATTCTGACATCTATATAGAGTCCAGTTTCTTTATTCTTTTTTACATAGCCTAGCCTAAACGTGCAGTTTTAGTAAATGGGAGAGGGGAATTGGGAATTGTGCTCTCTGGTGGACTAACTGTGAAATGGGAACATAACTATAGCCTACTTACATTTCTTACTTTTCACTGGCTAAGCTAAGATCGGGCAGTAACATATAACTAATATAACTATGGTCAATAACCTTTGGATTTACACTGTTCATTGTATTTTTAGTCGCTGACCAATAACTTTTCAGATTTAAGCAGTAGCCTATAGGCTAGTTGCTGTGCTTTTCTATAACTTCAGTATGTCTCCATAAAGGCTTTTCGTCAAACTAAGCAAATGCAATACAGGCTAACCCTAAAGCTTGTATTGCCTTTTTTTATTTTATGTAAATTTTCTCAATAATAATGATAAAACCCACTTTAAATGATACATAAATTCCCTGTTAATTGTGCCCAGGATTCTACTAATTCACTGTGTAGATACAAATATATGATATGTAAAAGATATACCTACCTGTCCAACGTCGTGAAGCTAGGGCAGGATGTGACGTGGGTTTGTTAATCCTCTTAGTTTAATTAATCTGAACCTGCAGGCACACACTGCATCTCAGAGGTTTCAGAAACCGATCTTTGGTTAAAGCAGAAGTCCACCGGAGACTCGGAAGAAGCAACTTCGGAGTTTAAAATAGTTTGAATTGAGTTGGAGGTGTTTGTTTTCTCTACGGGCTCCAGCAGGATGCTGCCGCGGCGGATGATGTGGGGAGCTGTGGTGCGGCAGGTCACTCCGCGTCTGACCTACAGCACCGCAGCACAGCCGCAGGTAGGCCTTTCTAGTTTCAGTAAACTGCAAAACTCTGGTCTACATGATCGGTTCATGACAGATTACTTACAGAACCTTTCCTTTTTCCTTTTTTTTTTAAGGAACCACATTCACCAAACGAAACATGAATATAAGTTTTTAATAAGCTATTGTAAAAAATATATATTTTAAAAACAATTCATTTTTGGGCTTAGGTAGACTATTAAATATTGTTAAAATATAAATAAAACATTTCATTTAATGTGCTATAAAATGTATAACACCAATTGTTTGAATTAGAATAGAATAGATATTTATTGTCATCGCTATGAAAACAACGAAAGGCAGTTCTGCAGCTCTGTCAGTGGCTGCAGTACCAGTATGAGTTCCACAATATCACATAGGCAAAAAGTACTTTTATAACTGCTTTTACTGGTATTGTAGAAATTGAGCCCAGCATGAATTTTAACTCAGCAAATCAAATTTCTTGCACTCAGAACAAATGGTCTAACAATTTAAATTAACTAATTGACTTGTGTTTAGAACACTTTAAATGTTAAATTCCATCAATTGAAAAGAAAGGCAAAGTTTTGATCAATGAATAAAGATGAATGAATTTTTTATTGTCCTAAATGCATTTTAATTTGTAATATTATGTCAGCTATATTTATCAACAACAACTGATATGAATACAAGGAGTTTATGAATGGATGTGTTTGTTGCAAAAAGGTTTTTAAACTATTTCGATAAGAGATTAATCCTTCATTAAAACACTAAATGTTTTCGGATGTGAGGATTTGATCCTCTTCTTCAACATTAATAAAAGTAAAATGGTGGATTTGGCTTTTTGTTGATCATACAGAATGAAATATTTGAAGAAGCCATTATTGACTGAGAGAGTTAAACAGGAGCTTTTACTTTTTGGACATGTTAAAGATAAAACATTAAATTAAAACATTTTAAGGAAATCCAGCATATGACAAGTAAAAAAACAGTCACATGTTAAATCATTGGTTCCCAACCTGGGGTCCAGGCCCTCTAGGGGGGCTCAGCTTTTCTTGGATACAAGTGGGGAGGGGCTCCAAGGAAAAATGGTTGAGAACCCCTGTATTAAAAGTTGGTAATCTGTTTATCTTTCTCTCTGTTGGAAGGTAAAGCCAAAAAAGACCAAGTTTGGCCCCTTAAGTGACCAAGACCGGATATTCTCTAACTTATATGGCCGGCATGACTGGAGGTAAAGTGAAAAGCAGAAATGTTAACCTCTTTTGAAAGACTTTAAAGTCGTTATAAGGAAATCTCTTTCTTACTCTTTCTTTCTACCAGACTCAAGGGATCACTCAAACGAGGGGACTGGTATAAGACAAAGGAGATCATACTGAAGGGACAAGACTGGATCCTAAATGAGGTGAAGATCTCAGGGCTACGAGGTAGAGGAGGGGCGGGCTTTCCGACTGGCATGAAGTGGAGCTTCATGAACAAACCAAGCGGTGGCAGGTAGGAGCAAAAAAAAAACCCAAAAAAAACTACCAAGATCTGACCTATGAGTGGCACAGAAGGCAGGGCAACTGTCCACACTATTGACATACTGGTTGACGTATGAGTGCATTTCTGCGTCCCAGACCCAAGTACCTGGTGGTGAATGCAGATGAGGGCGAACCCGGAACATGTAAAGACCGTGAGATAATGCGTCACGACCCCCATAAGCTGATAGAAGGCTGTCTGCTCGCTGGGGCAGCTATGGGTGCTCGTGCTGCGTATATCTACATCAGAGGAGAGTTTTACAACGAGTCATCCAATTTACAGGTACACAAAGGCTTACACAAATGGTTTGACAATCCATATGTGCTGCCTATTGTATACTACGTGTTTCTGTTTCTACTCTTTAAACAGGTGGCTATTAATGAGGCCTACAAGGCCAAGCTGATAGGGAAGAACGCATGTGGGTCCGGGTACGACTTTGATGTGTTTGTGATGCGAGGAGCGGGAGCCTACATCTGTGGGGAGGAGACGGCCCTCATCGAGTCTCTGGAGGGAAAACAAGGGAAACCTCGGCTCAAGCCACCTTTCCCTGCAGATATAGGTGAGGTGAAAGCCCCTACATGCACTTCACTCGTGGTTCATTTTGGTTTAACAAACTGCAAAATAGTGTTTAAGTGAATATAAGGGGTTATCACTACTTTTCTCTACCTTCCTTTAGGCGTTTTCGGATGTCCAACGACCGTTTCCAATGTAGAGACGGTTGCCGTGGCACCTACAATCTGTCGTCGAGGCGGGGCTTGGTTTGCAAGCTTTGGGAGGGAGAGGAACTCTGGGACAAAGCTGTACAACATCTCCGGTCACGTGAACACACCGTGCACAGTGGAGGAAGAGATGTCCATTCCTCTGAGGGAGCTAATAGAGAGACATGCAGGTGTGTGTGTGTGAGTGTGTGACTTTACAGTCTGACTCTGTGTTGATGTTTCTTCACTGTTACGAGATGTCAATGACTTCCTCTCTCCCGTCTCATGTGATTGGTGCAGGAGGAGTGAGGGGTGGCTGGGACAATCTATTAGGAGTGATCCCAGGAGGGTCCTCCACTCCCATCATCCCCCGCCATGTGTGCGATGATGTGTTGATGGATTTCGATGACCTGGTCCGTGCTGAGACTGCATTAGGAACTGCTGCTATCATAGTAATGGATAAATCGGTAAAGAAAAAAACCTGTGCATATAAAACACATTGCAACTTAAGTGACAATCGGTCCAGAAAGATTGTATTCATGTTATCTACAGACTGATGTGATCAGAGCCATTGCACGTTTGGTGGAGTTCTACAAACATGAGAGCTGTGGTCAGTGCACCCCCTGCAGAGAGGGTAAGGAACTGCATAATGGATTTGACACCTGAACTAGGAAGTTATTTATTCCCCCACTTTGTCAGTGTCCCTTTCTATCTTCAGTGGGATAGCAAAGTTGAAATTAAAGTTCCTGTACACCAATGTAAAGCTCAGTTTAAGAAACTTCTGTATTGTAACATTTAAATGGGTCTTAAGGGTCAACATTTTGACTACTTTCAAGGGTATTTTAGAGAAGAAAACCTTTATTTAGGTTGGGCTCCTAGTTTAAGAGAGTCAGTTGAGTGTGTGTTTTATTCACCTTTCTCTCCCTGGGTCCTCTGCCTCAGGAGTTGACTGGATGGATAACATGATGTGGAGGTTTGTTCGGGGAGAAGCAGCAGTTTCAGAGATCAATATGATCTGGGAGCTCAGCAAGCAGATAGAAGGACACACCATCTGTGCACTGGGGGACGGAGCTGCCTGGCCTGTGCAGGTGACAAAATCTCTTGATTTTTTTGTTGTGGTTAACAGTCCGACAGAGGATGGTCTTTGTAAAGTTGTCTTTTTTTTCAATTACAGTAGTTTCTTTACTTTTCTTTTTTCATGTACAGGGACTGATCCGTCATTTTCGGCCAGTCATGGAGAGACGCATTGCACAGTATAACCAGAAAAACCCTCAGAGAGAGCCAGACATCGAGATGATATGAAACTCTACAGACGTCCTTTTTGACACTACCAAAAATATTATCATCATCATTTTATGCTGCTGTGAGATGATTTGTTCCTAACAAGTTTTTGTTCCAAACAGTTTACACTACATGTGGTGCTGCCTGGAAGCAGCCTGTTGACAGCTACCTGGCAGAGCCGACAGACTGGATGTGTTATAATTATTCCTTTGCTAAATGTGGCAGAAAAGTCTGTAAGAGAATGCATGTAACACAGAAACAAACGATCAAACAAGGCAATAAATTAAGTTTATTTATTTCATAAAAGAATGAAATAAGTTTCATTTGTTTACTACACGCAAGTCAATTTCATCTGTACAAAAAGATTGGAATAGAAAAGGATGGTGCCACAGACCGGTGCAGGGAGGGAGTGATGAATTAGGACTTTGGATCAAATGAAAAGTGATAGTGATGTTTGACACCATGGCCTTATGTTAATATTTTCTACTAAGACGTTAAGCCCTTTGCAGGCCTTGAGTTTTTAAATATTTTCAAAATAAAACTGGTGGCAGAAATCGCCCTTTAAACAACCACACAATAGTTTGTGGCATCAGTCCTTCAAATGTTCAGCTTTAAACTATAATGTGAGCATCAAAATGCAAAAGAAACAGGAGTCTACCAAATCATTCATATGTGCATATGGACCCAAGCTCCTAAATAAAGAGTCCTTCATGAGATGAACATGTGATGGAAAGACCGGCTCAGTTTGGGTGAACATCCTGTGAGACTCGCAACAAAGCACTCAGGGAGACGTTTCCTGTTTTAGGGTGCCATCCAGAAAGGCATAGACTGCGGCTGTGTTTGTGTTTTAGCACGAGGGGGAGGTTGAGGAGGGCAGCGATAGCCCTGTGTCCAGCCTGAGGAGGTGGAGGTAGGGGGAGCTGTCCCAGGGTTACCTGGCCCTGAGGCTTTGGAGGTCGAGTGTTCTTCCTCTTCGTCTGAAGAGTCGCCTGTGTATGCCACCAAACCAGTTTTCAATCTCTTCGCTGTAGGCTCTGAAAGAAGAAGAGGGGGAAACACGCGGAGGAGAGGAACAGGAGGCACATTTTGGGGAGGGAGAGAAATATGGGAGAGAAACAACATGCGGACAAAAAACAGCAGCAGCATGTTCCATATGAGACAGGTAAAAGATAATGATTCAAAACACATTCAGGGAGAAACAAATAGTTAATATATTTAAATTATAGTTTGTCAGCAGTGTAGAGGAGGGGGGCGGCCATTGGAAAGCAGCCATTGGTTGGTGGGGAGCGACAGTTTCGAGGCCGTCCAAACAAGCGGCAGGACAGCATCATAGGAGAAGTCGTGCCCCACCCCCAATCAGAATCCAGCATCACCCCCAGAGATACATGGAAGAAAAGAAAAACACAGAGAAAAAAAAACACAAAAACAGGAGAGATTCTCATTAGTGAGGAAAGAAAACAAACCATAGACAAGCCAGACTGATGATGTCATCAGTACGGCACGGTAAGGTGGACTCTGTTATTAAGACTACTTTACAAAACAACTGATGAAAAATGTTTCAGTCATAGCTCAGACTCTATGTCTGAGGATTTCTAGTTAAAACAGCAGATGAGAAGCATACGAGCCATTTTCAGGCTAAGTGTAAAGGCGCACTCACACTAGGCCCAGGACTGAACTGGACTTTGGGGGTCAAAAGTGTTTGGGCACAGAACGGATTGCCTAGTGTGAGTGCGCCATAAATGTGTTTAATGGTATAATCCGCCGGGCTTCTTTATTTAAATCCTTAGAAATAAAAGCTTCTTTGTCTAATGTGTCATGATATGTATGCTGGGGATTTACATGAAACCTTTTCAGTAATCTCAAGTAAGAACACTGTAATTAGACACAGCCTAGTGGCCCGGGAGAGGATTGACATTTTGCTCTTTTCAGCTCCACATTAAGGTGGTGAGCATATCCAGATTTAAAAAGGTGCACGATCCACAGGCACGAACAAGTGGATTTGGATTTGAGCAGGTATTGTCAACCCACGGGATAATGCCTTACCCACGGGGCCAGGCGGTGCCCTTCTCTCCTCCATCTTGGGTCTCACTCCATTCACAGGCAATGTAGGTGGAGGCATTAGCTGCCTACTGTGGAACACACAGAGAGCTCATTTTAGTTAACTATGTCTACTGCCTTTTTGAAACTATCAACTCTTAATAAACCAAAAGTAGAGCTGCAGCAATAAATCATTTCATTGACATTTATTAAATTAATCACAAACTATTTTTATAATCAATTAGTTGATTGATTTGAGGACAAAGAAGAAAATGGAAAAGACAAAAGAAATGAAAATCTAAATTCTCTGATTCTTGCTTCTTAAATATAATATTTCAAGGATTTTGGATTAGATGAGAGTTTATTTAGTATCTTTAGGTTTAACTTGAGCTTTTGGAAACAGTGATGGCCATTTCTTCTCAATATTTGGACACTTGTTAGACCCAGAGAGAAAAAGATAACATCTTAAACGACTAAAAAAAATGATTCTTATTCAAATTAAAAATATTGTAAGTAGCAACCTTATTACAAATTAAACACATTTTAAAAAAAAAACCTTTGTGTACCTGTCCCTCTCACACGGTGAGCCGGAGGAACTCTGTGGTGGGGGTCCTGCAGTCTCCGGGCTGCCCACTGGGAAGCCTGCACCTAAATTAGTCATATGAATGGGTCCATGCTATGAGCAGAAAGACACACAGGCGCGATTAGCAGACATCCTCTACTAAACCCTGTCCTGACACTAAGTTTTTAAAATATATAGTGAAAGCTTACCACAGGTCTGATTAAACTGTCCCCCCAGCAACTATATAGAATAGAGCAATATATAGGTAGAGCAGTACAACTGAAAATGTGGGGTTTAGTTACCCTTTAAAGCTTATCAGTACTTATCATTTTACTCATAAAAGAACAGAGGTAAACTGTAAGTGAACAAAAGGCAACAGCAGACGATCCCCTCTCGACCCGTGTATGTTTACCTCAAGGAGAGCTATATTGGTACCAAATTATCACAAAGAGTGTTGTGACAGAGCAGATTGAGACTGAGAATGCATACAACAAGAACTTTCAAAAAGTGTTAACAGGGCTACAAGTTGACCAAGACTGAGTGGAGGCAGTAAAGGTGGAGGAACTTTTCCACACCTGGTATCCGAGCAGGCCGCTGTTCCTCTCATCTGGGACCTCCTCTGTGAAGCGTCTTTTCTGTGGTGGGTTTCCTGGGGCGACTGGAGGTGGAGCCTTGGGCAGCGCTGCAGCTGATGGAGGAAAAGGTACGGGAGGAAGAGTCTGCAGAGAAGGAGAAAAAGATGATATTATTGCCTTTGACAAGTAGTTCAAACATTGTCTACGTAATTTGTTTTTATATTTAGAGTTATGATTTAGACTGTATGTAAGTAGATTTGAACCCATGGGGTCTCTCTATCAGAACAATTACAAAGAAGTGTTTTAATGAGGTTGTGGACTAGTGTGGGATTATGGGAGTTGCCTTTTTCGCTAGACAACAACCAGATAGAAATTAATTTGAACTAACTCAGAGAGAAATAATTTGTACTGATGAGTTAAAGTGAGAAAGCTCCAGTCACATCTAGGGCTGTCGCAGTGAAGGAATATCCATTGTGGTGATCCAGGGTGGCTAAATAGAACAGGTAGGCTGTATTGTCAGACCACCGCTTTGTAATTTATTTAGCTAATTTGTTTGTGAATCAGGGGTCGGCTACTGGCCTGCCAGCGATAATATCTGGCCCGAAGATTATTTTGATAGTGACTTTTACTTGTTTGATTATTTTCTGAACAACAACAACAACAACAACAACGACAACAACACAGAAATAATCAAAGTCACCATCAAAATAAACTTGGGGGCCAGATACTCCTTGCGAGCTGAGAGCTCAAATCAGATGTGTTTCCTTGTTTCATAGGGATAAGTCACATTTGGTTTAGCTTTTCGGCTATGGCGGTTGATTCCGTTCTCTGCGGCTTGTTTAGAACGGGGTAATTCATTTCAGCTGTTACCATGACAGCCTTAGTTACATCATTCTTAGTCACATTCATTCAAGTCATGTTTTTGAATGCTAATGAAATAGCCACAAGTAACACTACAGATAAATCTAACAGTAAACAAACACTTTAATACATTTAAATACAGAAATGCTAAATTCTTAACTTTGAAGTGTAAGGCAGACACCGATATCATTTACCCCATTAGCTCTAATCCAAAGTGATTTGGGGTCTCAATCCTACCTGTGGCAAAGGTCCTGAAGCAGCAGCCGGTACAGGGGCCAGAGCTGGAGCTGGAACTGGGCTGGGAGCCGGAGCAGTAGACGGGACAGGAGGGAGGGGGTACTGAGGAGGAACACATGCAGGTGCTGTGGGAGGTAATGGTGGTGGGACAATGTAAGGAGGAGGAACGGGTTGTGGCTGAGGTGGAGGAACAGGCATGGGATAGCCGGGCTGGAATCCAGCAGGGGGGTAGTAAGGAGGCTGTGGGGGCATCCCATTCACCACTGGAGGCAGTGCAAAGCCTGCAGGAGGAAGAGGACAGGAAAAGTCTGACTCTCCCAATATTACAAGCATCTCAGACTGAAGATATTATATCTGAGGTTGTTTAGTGTGAACCACAGGAGAGACCCTGATATGTGGTACCTTGTTGTGATGGCATCATCGAGCTCATCTGATTTAGAAATCGAGAATACTCCGCATGGACCTGGTGACGGAGAAACATAGAAGCACAAAGTCGGTGGTTAAAGGAACTCAAACATGACAATTTACAAGCAAAACAAACACAAATTTAACATTTGACTGGATTATGGAAGAAAATATTGTTTGAACCTACAGTATAAAAATAAAAGCTGTTTAGTTCTAGTCAAATAGCTAAATACAATTCATCAATACCTACTAACTGAAAACATACTCTTTTTGAGCTTCTACATTTTGGAAGTATTTTTTGGCAAAAGGTAAAAATTACCACTCAAACTTGTGGTTCAATCCAAAAAGAATGTAATTGATTGTAAACAACACAATAATCAATATCCCTCCCTGTGCAAAACAAAGTTTGATCTCAATAGAAAATCTATAAAAGCCTGGATCAAAAACACCCTTCATACTTGAGGAAGTACATCCTTTCTGATTTTTTTACAGACTGCCTGTGATTGCAGATCACAAGAGTTATATTTCATCAAGAGTTGCACATTTTAAAAACATAATTTGGCCATTAGGGGCATTCTTGATTAGTCAGTCAGTGATACATTATTTATAACAGGAACATTTTCTTTCACAAGTGTGGGTGTTTTCCCAAGAAACAGTGGAAGTGTTCAAGCTTTTCTTCCAACCCATTACATTGGCAGTAAAAGATAAAACATTCCAGCTACCATAATGTAAATCATTTGTGAAAGTAAAGCTTGAATTAGAGTCCTATTAAAGTTGGAATGGAAAAGCAAAAACCTTGACAAAGTCTTCTGGTTAACCGTTTCATAATACAGGATATTACTCACTGTCTGTAGAAGGTTCTCACACAAAGTTTTTGCTGCTGCGAGTCCTTCTGGTTTAGGATGGCTGGAGAGAGAATAGACTCCATTTAGTTCTAGTCCTCCAACAATGTAGCAATATAAACCTCAACGGCTAAGATCGTATTGCTTCACACTCATCAATGATCAGTAAAGGTTCTTAATCTTCCTTCATTCACAGCACACCCACACTCACCTGATGTAGATGTACATGGGTTCAAATGCCTCTCGCCCTGAGGCGGGCTCTAAACAGCCCGATCCTTTCCCTCTGAGGAAGACTTTCGCCCCCGTCTCAGCCTGGATGTGCTGCAGGTACGAACAGCCGGGACCCTCCACCCGCTCTTTGACCACAAACCCCGGGATTACGTGCTCCAGACCAACAAATACTTTATCTTGCACATAGTGCATCTGAGAAAGGGACAACAGCATAAAAGCATGAATACTAACTAAATATACTTCTGAAGACAGTAACCCACAAGTCTATCACAGAATCGTTTTTACTATCAGAGGGAAATTACTGGATGGGCCTTTTAGCAAACTGTGTTCATTTACCATAAATATTGCTATCAGAGATCACATTTTCTTAATCCTGATGAGTTCAGTGAATCCAAGACAGCTTAGTTTATATCATTCAAATCTGACTTCTGTCTTTCACTGCAGCAAAACTTAAAGATGTCTAGTCTCTGTCTGAGCTTGAATAAACACCTCAACATACACCAGACAACCTCCTTCAAACGGTGCTATAGGATAGATTCTAGGGCCGCACCAATATGGGATTTTTTGGGGCTAATACCGGTATTAATATTGGGGAGAAAATGTTTAATAACCATATTTCGGCTGATCATTTTCTTAGATCTATCTTCAATCTGTAGAGATAGATAGATCTATACAACTGGAAAGTAATAGCGCATGTATGTGCATCACAGCCTCACACTAATGAGAGTGATAATGCTTGTTGTAATCCATAAAGCACACTCTGCTGGTGACAGACATCTGTTGAAAAACATCAAAATGCAAAACAATGGTAAAAATTGGAAAGGGTTTGGAAACACGAAGGAGTTTGAAGCTTTTCTCTGTCAAATTGTTTTGGGTTTTTTGACATTTTAAAAGAAGTATCATCTAAAATTATGAGACATAGTAAACAAAAGGGAAGCCTTACCCCGGACTGAAAGTGTGGTTTGTGGTGGGTGATGGGGGGCAGCGAGGGAGGAGTTTGGTTGTGCTGCTGGTAAACTGTGACTGGAGCAGAGCTCTGGGAAAAGGTTGATGAAGATGATGAAGCAGTTGCAGCCTTCACTACACCATTGGTGATGATCTCCTTGATTCTATTAACTGCCCCTTAAGAAGGACAGAAATAAAAAAAAGTCAGTTTAATGATATAATGTATAAAGCAATCCTTTATAACTGAATGAAGATAAGTCTGTCAAAGAACTGACTGTCTACGAGGTCTCTAGTCTGTCCTTGGACGTGCAGATACAGCGGTCGATCCCTGCATGGAAAAAGCATAAAGTTTGTGTTGACATAAAATAGCTAATCATCAATTTCAATAGTGTTTCCATGATGAGTTATAGAAAATGAGAGCTATGAAAAGTCACCCTGGTAGAGCTTTGTTCTTCTCCTCTGCTGCCATGTAACGGCCTCTGGTTGAAACTGCAGCACCGCTCACTTTGCTGATCTGCGGACGTAAGTGTGCATTTAAAAAAAACTTTATAAAGTAATAACCTTAACTCTGTGAAGCGTCAAGTCAACATTGCTACTGACCTCATCCTGTGTTTGTCCACGTGTCAGGAGGTTCCTACAGGTGATCGGGACGTCATTGATCTCAACTTCGGCTACAACCAGGTCATCTTTGGCCTTTGTTGGCATTGGAGGCTTAGCA
This sequence comes from Labrus mixtus, assembly GCF_963584025.1. Lineage (NCBI taxonomy): Eukaryota > Metazoa > Chordata > Actinopteri > Labriformes > Labridae > Labrus > Labrus mixtus. Next base: position 17,470,807 of record NC_083622.1, on the reverse strand, counting down.
ACACCTACAAACTGAGAGAGAGAGAGAGAGAGAGAGAGAGAGAGAGAGAGAGAGAGAGAGAGAGAGAGAGAGAGACACAGAATGAATGTGGGCCATCGATGCTTAACTGGGACAAGAGCCAAAATTAGCGTTTAGTTTTTAACTCAAAGCTAAAGTTGTGCTGTTTAAGAAAAAGGTTCCTTAAGATAAGTGACAGGGGTGTTAATCTTAAGCGATATGGCAAAAATTGAGTGTGTAACACCTTTATAATGAGCACAATTCTCAGGGAACACCACATTTTGGAAAATGCATCAATATGACTGCATAAAAAAAATGTCAGCTACTAATTTACTAAATTGTAATGCAAGCAGAAATGATCATGCAATTTGATACATTTTAATCGGGACAAATGAGCGCACTGCTTTCTATAACTGCAGGCATCTTGTGAGAAACATAGTCCTGCTTTAGTTTTCATCATAATGCTGTAATAGAGCTTTGATCAAAGACTAATTCTAATGCACTCATAATATCATAAGGTAGGGGGTACGTAACTTAGACACAATCTTTTTTTATCATCAATCAAGGGCTTTCATAAAGAAGCCCATGAAAGCATGAGTGCATGCTGGCCTAGTAAAACCAGAGACGTAAAAGGAGGACTATCATGGAATTAAAAGTACAGTCTCTTCTGGTTGGCACATTTACACCAGCGGACTGCGTCGTTAAGGATCCCTTCATTGCAGACTAACCGGATATATGATGCTTACTTTATCCGGTGGTCCAGGGGTGCCTATCTGGGAGGGTTTTAGTTTGCCCTTTGCAACCAACATTGCATTTATCTTGGCGGCCACAGCAGCTGCAGCATCCAGAGCCCCGGTGGGTGCAGCTTCAGCCTCCCCCATCCCACCGGAGCCTGAGCCGGGCCCCGGCTGATCCCATTTGCTGCGGCGGCTGGGAGGACAAGAAAAACATGAACACAATGAACAGTCATTTGATCTTATTTATAAAGAGTAAACCAGTCTAAAACTGTCTGAGTTATCCAAACCCCAGTGTAATTGACACTCTTTAGAGGTAATATATTTGTAGTCGTTTCCATATTGTAGCTCACATTTAGATGGTATATTAAAAAAACCACATATAATCGCAGAGTAATCAACACAAGTCAGGAGCACGACAACAACCTCCATGATTACATAAACTGGCTGTAGTTAGTTAGCAAGCCGGCTAGTTGAAGGCACATTAATGGCGGGTCAAATACAACAGAAATACAATAAATAACCCCATTTTCAGGCGCTTACCCGCCGTTTTGAGTTCCACAAAATGACATCAATATCCTGTCAAACGAATTTGACCCTTCAATGCAAAAATAGATGCGAAAATCTCCCTTAGCTTCGCACAGTCTATTCTGTGTTATGTTGCTAGCCTCTGTGTGTTTCGAGTGTTTCCGTCTCCGGTGACTGGCGTCGTTTCGCTGTGAATACCACAAGAGGGCGCCAAGATACCAGCTCACACTTCATCTGAACATTAAAGGTTTGATGCTGGTACCACACCTGTCCTAGTCTAGGAACTCACCAGCCCTTGGTGAATTTCTTCAGAGTTAGCTGCTGCTTCATTACCAAACCAGGACATTCAGTCAAGGTAGGTGGAAGCATTTCATCCCCTCACTTTAATGTCTATAGAAAGCTTTTCATGTAGCTCTTATTACGTTTGATGTGATACCTGAAGATTTTAACACGTGGTCCACATCTTTTAATCACTATTTGCTTTTATACAAACGCAAGACAGCACTGAGCTACATTGACATTTTAAATTGTTTATTTGATTGAAATTTGACTCAATACTTGCTTTTGCAACTAAACAAATTTTTTACACCATGGTTTGCTTATGATGTCTGTCTGAACATTAGGATGATGGATGTATTACTGACATAATAAGCAAATCAGCTAGTTTGTATCAACACAATGAAGTCATTCAATCTGAAAAAGGTCCTTTGTATGGACATACAATAACAAATTCCTTTCCTCAAGATAGCCTAAGTGTTTTTTTCTGCAAAACTCAAAACATTTGATGTTGTTGGTTTGAAATGTCTCTTGGAAAGATCTGCTTGTCTTTTTTGTTACAATGTTACAATTTACTTAGCAGACGCTTTTATCCAAAGCGACTTACATCATAGAGTAGGTACAACGCTAATCCATTCATACACCACTACAGTAGCTGCGGGAGCAATGCAGGATTAGGTGTCTTGCCCAAGGACACATCGGACATGTTGCTCAGGTGGGGATTGAACCCTCAACCTTTCGACGACTTTCCTTTTTTAAAGTTACAATGAATCTATCAAACATGAAAGGAAGTTGTTAGAGCTGCAGGCTGACATGTTTCTTTGTGATCACAGCCACTCCTGTTTGGCCCTAAAGGCTTTGTTTTTTGTGGAGGATGAGACCAACATGCAGCATCATGTACACACACAGGCCACAGCATCATGCCGATACAGGCTGTTCTGATGTCCTGGTTTATTCAGAGTCTCTCTGTCTGGTACAGGTGTTCAGTTACTGACCACCCAGGAGCTCTGAGACATGTCCAGGAGGTGATGGTTACTGTGGAAGGTGAGAACGCTGTGTGGGGGCGACACGGATCAATAGATTGAACAACAAGCAGCCCTAGTTGAATTGCTTTTGGTCTGTGTTGTGGGGTGTTGAAAAGTTCTACCAAAGTGGCTTTGTTGAGCTTGAGCATGATCCACGTCGTCTGTCATGTGCATGTAAGAGAAAGTGCCTCACCAAGAAAGGCTCGGTATTCGATTTCAATCACAACACTGCTCATGCTCATGCTTATCCAAAGGACTAACAGGTTTTATACAACCGAGTTAAAGCCAACATTATTATTTTTTGTCATTTAAAAGCAACCTGACTGTTACTGTTTGGATCACAGTGATGTTTTTTGTTCTTTTAAAGTAGTTGACTTAATAAATTTGAATTCGAACTACGTTTCACAGTATAGAGTCAGAAAATTAAAGAAGTTATCGAGTCTAATTTCTCAAACATATTTTTGTAATTTGACATATTTCACCTTTTGACTTGAACAGTCAACAGTGACTTGACAATAAAAAGAACCCTTCGTATTTCCAATTTGAATGAAACTATTCTTTTCTTTTTGAATAAAGTTTACGTTTAAAGTTCATGATTATACACCTGTCACTAAGAGTTCATGGTGCACAAGAACTGGAAGAAGATCATATCCAATCTTCATCTTAAAATGTATGAAACATTTTACGCGTGAGACATTTTTATTACGGGTTATATAATTTTTTAAATGAAAAGTATATTTTAAAGTACAGTAAATTTTCTGAGTAAATAGCCTGGTATTTATCATGACATTCAAGTTATTTGTTCTTTATTGGCTGAGCAGAAGTTGTTGTGCAGTGTTGAGCCCTTGAGTCATGGTGGGTGGTGTCCTTCCCTCGGGGGAATCTGCTACTGTGGGTCAGTTACTGAGTCACCCGAGCCGGAAGTTCAGTCGGGGCAAGGACAGGCTAGAAGAAGAACACTTTAAAGCTGTTACGTTGCTGATCAACACAGTTTATTTCATGGAGCTCATTGTTTTGTGGTGTTGCCTAATTTTTTAACTTCAAAACGATAAAAATCCAATAATATCAATATACCTATTTCAATTCCACAGCAACAAAAATACAATAGGTACCTAATATTGGGTAATTTCTTTTGTTTTTAATTACCAAAAATTGCAGGCACACTCCTTCACTGTGACTGCCCAAGATGCACATTCGTTCCCAACATATTTAAACAATTCAGCCATTACTTGACAACTTTGGGTTAAAATATGTTTGAAGATCAGTCGTTTTTTAAAGCCTTGGTACTTTTCGATACCATCGATCATTAAAATAACAGAGATTGTAATGTTTTAAAAACAGGTGGTATTGAAAAGTAGTCAAGTCACTTATAAAGCACATTTAAAAACAACAGGAGTTGAACCTAAGTGCTTCACAGTAGACATTGTATAAGATACTATAATTAAAGAACAATGTATACGGATGAGATTTCAAATGAGGGATACAAGTTTGAGATTAGGAGAAGCTGGTTAAAACAAAGCTGATTAAAATAAATCAAAGACAGAAACAATAAAATACAAGCAAATGAATAGTGGAGCATTCATTAAACCCATAAGACAACCTCAGCCTCAAGTAAAAGCACGGCGAAAAAGTCTTGAAGTTATAGATAAAATTGATTTTAAAAGCTGCTCTTAGATCGAGCAGGACAAGAATAGCTCAAGAACCGGAGTCGACGGACATACTGTAGATGTTATTGTAAACTTTGAGCAGGGTGGATTCTGTACTGTTAAGAGTTCTAAATCCAGGATATAGATCTAAATCCTGTATATCCTGGATATTGTAGTGTAAAGGTAGACCAAGATCTCAAAGGGGAAAACAACTTATCCAATATATTATCAACAAAAGGTAATTAAGAGATGGCCTATAGATGTTGTGGTCACTGAGGTGGAGCTGGGTTTTCTTGAGTAATGGATTGACAATTGTGTGCTTGAAAGAAGAAGAGACAATGCCATTTGTTAAAGAGTAATTGATAATTGTTAAAATGATGTTGGATAGTAAGGAAAACGTCAGAGGGGCAACAGGGTTCATGACTGAAACCACCTCGGACAGTTCAGAGGACGACACAGGTTGAAACTGCTGGAAGTGACTGATGGGACGGTGTTTTTACTGAAAAAAATGAGTCTGATAGTGGGATGAGGGATCTTATTTTCTCTGTTTTATTGATGAAGAAGTTTAAAATTCCTCACAAATTTCATTAGATGGAGCAGGATCTGTAATGGCATATATGGAGTTTTATTGAACTGTGGTCGTGGTTGTTAAAGAAGTTTACATAGAACTGTATCTTAGCAGACTTCACAGTGCATTGACTGAGCTCTCTCTGAAAACGTTATAAAATAACTAAGTTTGTCTTGCTTCCATTTGTGCTCCGCTCTTCTGTAAGGGTGTCATTTAGCCAAGGGGATCTGTCAGTGCTTGCCCTGGGTCTTTTCAGTATCAAAGTATCGAGCATAATCCTAAGGTTATGGACCAACGTCTGCCTTCTGCCAACCGGGCCTGAACAATATGTAGATATTCAACTATCGTAATAAATGAAGATAGGCATCAGTTTTATGGGCGGCCGCTTCACTATGTGAGGCAATATGACACTATGACAACACATGTTAGGAAGGGTTGTGTGTTGTTTGCTATAGTGCTACTCATTCATTGATTTGAATGAAGTAATCAAATAAAAAGGAAAGACAGGTTCAGTCTTCTGTTTCACCTGTAGGGGGCACTCTAACTCTTACTGTGACATTAACACCATCCTGTTAACTCCTCACTCTTCACTCTCAGATAGAGAAGTGATGCTCTATTATTTCCCTGCCAGACCAAACCACCTTCAGGTTCTAAACATTGAAATATATATGTATATATATATATATATATATATATATATTAATGGCTGTCATTCTTAGTTTGAAGTGCACCTTTGGCAGCGCATGCAGGTAGACGTTTTGGAAGAATCAACACATTTCATATAGTATTCATATACATCAAAATTGCACAGAAAATGATTTATGTAATCATTTATGTGATATAATTCTTACAAATAATTCCTATTATGTATGTTTCCTAATGTCCAAGGTGATGTATTCAAATGTCTTGCCTTGTGGGACGTGTAATCCATAGCGCAAAAAATGTCACCTTTGGGTTGCAAAAGACCAAAAACAAATGCAAATCTTTCAATTTGAAGAGCTGAGCTGGTATTTTTGCCTAAAATTAATGCAAAAAATATTTTTTTATGGCGAATTGTGTTGAGCAGCAATCGGCTCTGATACATATGCTACATAGGCTAGACCTTTACTCTAATATGTGTCATTGAAATTCATAATGTCCTTCCTCAGACATAACAAACCATGCGGGTACAGATGAGTGAAGCGTCAATAGGTCAGAGGTCAGGGGGCTTAGACGCCTGAGTTGACAGAGATGACTGCTTACGGGCAGCATGCCAGGAGGAGGAGAGGGAGGAGTAGGAGAACATAAAAACAGTGAAACCCAGGGAGGAGACGCAAAGCAGTGAGAGGGGCAGGTGCTCCATATTTACTGTCATTCCTGGTAGGAGCCTCAGTGTTAACCGTAATGTGTATGTCGGTTGATGTAACCTCCGGCCTTCGGGGCAGGCAGGCCTGAGTCTCACCTGATACTGGCGGCTGACACCGAGGTGCAAAGTCAGGGGACGGGATGGGGAGGAGGGCGCCTCATGGTGGGGCTGCCAGGGGTTGAACAAAGAAACACTGTGAGCTCTGAGGTTTCTGTATTTGTCGTCAAACCAGTGATTACAAACTGTTTTCTTTAATACTGTATTGGCAACATGAGCCCGTATAATAAAACTTGAAAGATAGTCTTTGATAAATGATGGTGGGATGTTACAGGAGTTTAAAGCTGGAAGTTTAAGAGAACTTAAAGAAGACAATTTGATTTCTTGGATATAACAGTAAGACTCAAAATGTTTTGCCTTAAAAATGCAGAAAAGTTGTGGTTACGTTTTCACATTAACATTATATAAGGTGCTCATGCAGAGAAATGATACAGTGGTCAGAGTGAAAGTGTAGGGGACAAAAAGTGATTGAGAGAGGGAAAACAGATGGAGAGATTGAAGTTTGGAGGAGGGCCGGCGGAGGAGTGTGTGGGGAATCTTTTTGTGTATGTCTGGGGAGAATGGGAGCCTCTAATACACCTCACAGCATGAATTTGGCGCAGGCTGCGGCCTCGTCTCGTCTGCACAGTGGGGTGTTTTCCTGAGCGGTCTGCTCAGGGGAGGGGCACCTGTAGCGGCCTCACACACTGGTCAAGAGGAGGGCTGACAGGCGGAGCGAGGTTGAAGAGGGGGGGGGTGGGGGTGGGGGGGTTACAAGGATGGAAAGATGCTTGGTGGTTCCAGGAAACGGACATGTGCTGGATTTATGAAATCCTCAGGTAGAACAGAGTGACGCACCCAAAAGAAAACATTTGTCTTTGTGTTTTCCCTGCAGACTTTGATTTTTCAATCTCAGGATGAAATCAGAAGCTTCTCTTGCACAGGAGGACTAAAGTTATGATTGGAGCAAGTCTGCCGGTGCTGGCATTTACCAACACAAACAACGCAAAGTTTATAGATCCTCCAGCCTGCCACGTGAGACAATATTTTCCATCCATTTGGTGAAGCTGACCAAACATCGTGCATTTGTAGTTTATCAAACACTGAGTCATCCCCGCCGACCTGAGGCAGGACTTAATCATCTGATATATTGAGTTTTAGAACTCAGACACCCAAAACCTGACCAGCTTGCGGACTCCGAAAATTGAAAAACAAGCCCTCTGTGCTTAAATATCCATGCTGCTGCTAAGAGTGTCCTTTTTGGAAAGGATTCATCTTTACACAAGCTACACCCTCCATCATGTGTCATTTTGGTATGACCCAGGGGTCCAAAAATCACTGTGTCTCATATGAAGGCTCATGATTTTGATCATATACGGTGCTGACTCTTTGTCTGAGAGAAATTCCTTTCAAATGGACAAATGTTCTGAGAGGGCCTCGGCTGTCTGTGAACGCTGGATGGCTATTGCATTAACTCCACAACAGAAGCACCCCCTGTGGTGCGAGCGCGCTGGGCTCCAGATAATAACTGCAGTGGGAACGTATTGCTCAGAGGCAGCAGGGCCAGGTAACTCGAAACACATGGCAGGCAGCAAAGACTACAGACGAAGAAATAATGGCATCACAGTGAAGAGAAATGCTGCAGCTCCCCTGGCAAATGCTTTTGGTATGAGTCTCTCTTGAGCCAGTTGGTAAAAGCCTTGCAGTGCTGCGTGCCTTCTCCAGCAACCCTCAGGTTTTCTTTTTACTCAGTTAATGTACCGACATGTGTGCACTTTATGTGCAAATAAATAAACCCACATTTGAAGGTTGCTTTCCTTCTGTTATTCAAGTCTCATTTTACATCAAGTCACTCAAAGACATAATTACCTGAGGATTATGTTCTCACAGACATTACTGAATGTCAAATCAAAACACAGTTACACTCAATTAACACAGCTCAATGGTCCTGCTGTGGGATTTGGCTGGACAAAGAAAAATACCTTGACCGGGATATGTCCCCTGAAACAGTCTGACCAAGCAGTGATGAATACTATAACTGGATGGATAAGAGCTACTTCTGTATCTGCTCTATCTGAATTTGAGTCGACATTTCAAGTCCTCATTTATTTGCATTTTTTTGAAAGCAGTGCATACCCTTTAAGGAAAATGTCTCATAATGTCTCACATTAATGTGCTGTAAGATTTGAATAACAGACGATGTGAACTGAATTAGATCTACACATAATTAAATGAAAATATAAATAAATATCAAGTTATTAAGCCAGCTGTTACAATGTTAGACGTTAGGAAGACATGATAGGGAAGTTAACAAAATACCTTTTCTTTATTAGCAGTCAGCAGTTAAGCAGTCCACCAGTCTTAAACCAGAGACATTAAATTTACGCTCAACACCTTAGACCCCAACCGCTTCTCCCCAGAGAAGAACACTCTGTTTCTGAACATAGCACCATTCTCATATGATACCAGTCCATCCACTTTTGTCCCATCAACCCTCTCCCTATCCTTCATACAAAAATATTTGCTCATCTGCGTCAAAGAGCAGCGGGGTCTGCGATAGAGTACAGTACAGCCTTTGAGTCAGTCAGAGACAGGACGCTGCTGCAGGGAGACACAGAGACACCAGCCGGAGAGTGTGTACACAAGAGCGGGGAAGACCCTCGAGAGACACTGACATGCTGACACAGACACACAAACACAAGACTAAGACAAAGTCAAGGATTAGTCTGCACTAAGAACCTTCAGATGATTGTCTTATTTAGCCTACAACAGAATGTACCACTCCTTTTTAGCCTCTAGTATCACGTTTTGAGTATTATTTCTGAGGTTTCTACTTTGTTTTCTTATTGTGTTTGTGGCTAATAGATACACGTGATCTTTAGTTGGGTTGTGTTCTTTTTGCAAGACCTAAAGGAGGCGACCTTGTCTTCTTTTTGGCTGGTTTAAGATCAAATCCCAGAATGAATGACATAAAGCACACTCTTTATTCAAGGTTATATATTATGCATCATTATAAAAAAAAAACAGGTACAATCAACTCAAGGCGAGGCCATGCAGAGCTTTGCATGAGTCAAAACAATAAAAAGTACATTTTCAAACCCAACATGCAGGCCGTGATTATAAAATAAATCTGTTGTTTTAGATTTATCAGGGTTCAGGAGAAGCAAACAAAAGACTGTTGACCCGCTCAGACATAATTTATTGAGTCAACAAACAAAGTGTCAGAGAAGTATCCCGTAGAGGTCCTGAGCAGACACAACCAGTTGTTCAAAAACAAAACATTTGAAAACAAGCAGAAGTGCATCAGGGTTTTACTGGAAATGATTGTGCACGAGCAACATGCTGAATAACTCGCCTAATACACTACACAGACGGATACAAATGCTCAATATGTAAACTTGGTTACTACAGCAATCAAAGACACACTTTGGATATGGCGACAAACATTTACAATAGGTTTGCAGATAATGCATTCTTTAAGGCGGCACATCTTACAGAGATTGTCTTCATGATTGTCAGACGATTGCAGCGAGAAAGAGAGAGAGCAAGTGAGGTCCACTCAAATTCACAGGTCAGCAAATACTCACATACTGACATTTCTCAAGTTACGCTGATGTATCTTACAATAAATATAGATCAGAGGAATTTACACTGTAAATTGCACAAATTCATTGGTAACGTTTTAATGCCGAAACATTGACCATGTATTTGTGCAGTTTAGACAATGTGCAGGAGATTGCTTGCAATCAATCCAGGAAATTACCCAATGTTGGTTGCCTAGGTCTTATATTTATGTTGTTGTGGTATCAAAAAAAGTATTGAGATTTGTTAGATTTTTACTAGTATCTTACAGAAGTTTAAAATCCTGGCATTATGACAACCCTAGTCAGACTTATGACACAAAGCATCAGTACAAAGTGCTATCATTGTTCTTTTTTCCTTAATTTACACACTAGGAAAACAATTAGTCTTTGGTGCCTATTGTGAAACTCACTAGGCTTTCATAAAAGGAACCTTTTCACACTCTTGTCATTGTCTCTGCTAAAAGAGAGACACACACTATTGCAGCGGGCTGCTCTTACGACAGAGCTGATTTGCTGATGTCATCGTCTGTCTGTTGCGTCTTCGTTTTCCAGTCAGCAGTGTGTAGAAAAATGGATTCACGCAGGAGTTTCCGTAGGTGAGCCCTGTGAGGATACGATTCACTGTCACCTGCGTCCCGACAGGAACCGTCCGCAGCATGTCGGGCTTGTAGAGAGGCAGCAGCTGCCAAATCCAGAAAGGCAGGAAGCAGGCCCAAAAGGCCAGGACAATCCCAAGGATGAGGAGCAGAACTTTAGGTTTGGGGGCACGGGGAGGACAAGCGGCGCTGCTCCCGGTGGCCCAGGCCGGCCTGGTCTGAGACACCCAGTACAGTCGGCCTAGAGTGGCATAGAGTGCTCCGATGGCCAGCCCAGGCCCCAGGATACTGGTGCAGAAGAGCACGCTCATGTAGGCTTTTGAACTCTGCTCATCCCATGCTGGCACACACAGCTGGCCCTCCTGGTTCTCCCCATCCTCCAGGTGCAGCGTGATCATCATAGGAAGACTGAGGGCCACCGCCAGCCCCCAGGCCAGACCTACCCGCAGCAGTCCCGAGGAGTTAGAGGAGGAGGTGTGCAGGGGATGAGCCACAGCCCGGTAGCGGTCTAGACTCATTGCTGTGAGTGTGAAGATGGAGGCGTGCATGGTGAGGAGGTCCAGGCTCAGGAGGAGGCGACAGCCCAGCTCACCAAAGGCCCAACCAGACGCCAAGCTGTCGTATACGATGAAGGGAGCAGTAAAAAGGTAGAGCAGGTCAGCGAGAGCGAGGCTCAACACCTGGAGATGAAGGGAGGAGGAGGAGGAGGTAGAGGAGATGGGGGAGGAGGAAGGCGAGGAGGTGTTGGCAAGGCAGGATGGTACAGGCACTCTCATTAGGCAGCAGGTCGGTCCAGCTCCACGTCTCCTCCTGCTCCTTCTGCGCCTCAGAAGGAGGCCCAAAGTGTACAGGTTCCCTGTGATGCCCAGCAGGGAGAGGAGTGAGAGGAGGGAGCAGAAGAGAGCAGTGGAGGCCAGGCTGGGTGACAGAGAAATGGAGGGAGAGGAGGGGGGGACGGAGACATTGGGGCTAACAGGAAAGGTGTACGGGGAAGGTGGAGGTAGAGAGCCTGAGAGGTCCATGCTGTTAATTGTTGAATAAAATGATGAAGTTTGAAGAACAGGAAAGTTAAATGTCTGTTTTCAGATGCAGAGAAAGGGAGTGGGAGAAAGTGGAGGGAGGTGGAGATGGATTGGATCAAAAAGGAAACAGAATGTGAAAAAGAGAACAAAAGGATTTTGTATTAGCATCCATCCTGTGCATCCGTCCTGCTTTTTATATTCTCTGTTTCTGGAGATTTCATTTGTAAGACACATAAGTAACAGACAAAAAAAAAAGTAAGCAGATTGGGATCCCTCTAACACAGTGATTCATATGCACGTGAATTCTGACAGCAGATACAGTAATAAAAGTCATATAAACATGTAGAAAGGAAAATGTCAGCAAAACCAGAATGGTTTATGTTTGAGCATGAAACCTGCTCTGTTTGGCACAGGCATTCCAGTTTAACAGCTTCACAGGGAGCCAGGCGAGCCTGTCATGGTTTTAGTAAAATAATTGGATTTTCAGGGCAGGAGGGCTCCGACTGAAGACTGTAAATCTCGATTTAAACCACCAAAGCTTGCTCCTCCTTAAGGTCAGCAGTTGGGCAGCAATCAGGTTAAGTGGACACGAGTATGTGTAATAAGTTGGAATGATTTGTATATTTTAGTGGAAAAAACATCAAATGCGGGAAGTTTTTGTTTAGATTTCTGGGTTGATTTTGTGCGTATTTACGCACCGGTGGTTTGGATGTGGAGTGGTGCATGGAAATGTGCCGACTCAGTGGACAGCGCAATGAGGCGGACATGACTGACGACTTAATTTAATATGTTTTCCAAGTTTAAAATGTAAACTGAAGATTTAGCCAGCTACAGATCGTCGTTTACTCTGCGTGTCCTTCAGTCGTGTTATTTTGTCGGTCGTGAGACAAGACTTTTAATACTTCTTCTCGCCAGAGACGGATGGGGTTCTGTAGACATGTAATCTGTACCGACATCAAAGCAGCCGCGGGGAGGCTGACAGAACCGGCCTGTGTGACACATGGTGACCCGGGCTGCTCCGGGGTTAAGAGCTACTGTTGAACTGCGGATGAGCAGCCAAACCCCCGCCGAGCCGCGCGCCTCCAAACCTCCACTGCTCACCGCGTTAGATAACAGCTGGGAGAAATCCGCGACTGGAGCTTTACAGTTAGGACATTTGTTTGAATATATTTCTATTTTATCTAAACTGTAATCATATATCCCAGTGTGTGTGTGTGTGTGTGTGTGTGTGTGTGTGTGTGTGTGTGTATGCATAATTTCTAATGAATCCTTAGTAATTCCGTAAGAATGTAAATTATCAGGACTTTATGTTGACTCACTTCAAGACTGCTAACAAAAAGTAAGAACTTTAGGTAACTTAAAAATTAAAATAAAAACCTTTGGCCATATTCACCCAAAAAAAAATTGAAAACTATTGAGATAAAAAAAAAAATTAAATTATTAAATGACGGCCTCCAGAACGGTGGGGCCTAAATCAGTACAGATTGGCTGTAACTTGAATACAGTAGACGATTTAAATGACAGATTGATTAACCAGTTATCCTGCAGATGTAGTTTCCATAAACTTACCTTAATACAGTTTCATCCCAGCCACTGTATAAATAATATTCCTTGGCTTTGTTTGGTGAAAATACTCTGTTCCCATTTTGAATTGCCTGATTCTTCAGTCTCAAGATGATAATAATTATTTCTCCTCTCCCGCAGGAGTTAAAGGCCAGAGTAACTTTTCCGTGCCGTGGTCTGTCCTTCTCAGTGCAGCTCTCTCTGTGTTTGAGGAGTGTGAGTCCAGCAGTGAGGAGTGTGTGTGAGTGGGAAGGGGGTGGGATGGGATGCTGAGTGAGGGGGCTCATCCTGCAGAGAGAACTGAATATTTAGTATTTGTTGGCCCGAACTGGGGTCCAGAGCAACACCAGAATATAAAATATGAAGCAATGACTTTGATAATATTCAGCATCTTCTCATTATTAATAATAGGCTTTAGACAGCAATAACAGGAAAGATATTTGAGTATCCGTTGGGGGTTGTGGTTGAAATACTTGTAATCTGTGTAATGAAAATGTCTCAGAAACATGTGAAGGCAAAATGTCAGTCATGAAAACATTCACTTCACGATGTCTACAGTTTGCCCTTTTAATGATAAGGGATACTGAGTAATCCAGTCGGTTTTTGCTGAGTGCTGTTATAAGAATTGAAAATAAAGATAAAAGTAATGCATGTGTTTTTAATAGTGTTTTATAGCCATGTGTGAGGGGGTTTACAGTAATTCTAGGTATGGTTTGATGGCTCTCTAATGGTTTCTAAACCTTTCATAAATCTCACTGTGAACTCACAGAAAAAGCCTCAAAGTCCATGAAAAATGTGTCCATAAATGGTATCTTAATATCATTCTTTGGCACAGTCTCAGGCGCTGTATAAGTCATCGATAAAGCTCTGACATTAGCTTCTGAAGGCAACATTTTTATTTGTATGAATTCTTAAAACCTGAGTTTATTCAGTAAAAGCACTTGAAGCATACTTCATCTTTTCATATAAAACTTTGGAAATAAAGAAGTGAGACACTAAAACTATAAAATGTTTGTCTGCAGGCTTTATGATTTCCCTTTTTATTTCCGTCAGCTCTAAAGACAATGTGTTATAATCAGAGATACTAAAACGAAGTCTTGAATGTATGGTCCAAACCGTCAGATTAAGAAAATAAAAAATATTCAAATAGAGAGCTGTGCAATCGTAGCACCTAAACATAATTATAAATAAAGGGCTAAGGAGGAATTTAAATGTAATGACCTGTATGGTGCCTTCAATGACAGTAGATTTGAGGTTCACTTTTTTGACTGTAAAGAGTTTTTTTTATGTAGGCCTACAATATAAATAGTTGAATTCACACAGACATTACAGAAAGCGCTTTTTTTTGTTTCTTATAGTAGCAACAAATTCACCAGTCTAATCCTCTATAACACAAAATAAGTCAATTAAAAGTCATGTTAGGTTTGTCTTTGACCCCTCTATTTGAACAGTTTCCTTATTTAGTGGATAACTGAAGAGTTTGAATGTTAAATTAAATTCTCACAGTTGGTTCTCTATGATTTAGTTTGTAGATTGGATTCTGCGTGAAGAACAGAGAGACAAACAAACTGCGGCGCATTGTTGCTTTCATTTCATGACGCTCAACAGTAACTAATGCACTTCAACTCTCTGACCCAATGTCAATACCACGTCGACTCATGTTCAAGCACACGGCGCCCCACACACACACACACATTCACACACACACACACACACACACACACACACACACACACACACACACACACACACACACACACACACATTCACACACACACACACACACACACACACACACACACACACACACACACACACACACACACACACATATACACAAGTGATTCATGTGATGAATCGGTGTTTGAGTTATAGAGGAAATTAATTATCCGGGATCATCGCCTGTATCAACATTTTTCCATGTCAGGGAAAAGTTGAACTGGTGGATCTAATAAGTGGCCTCTGACAGCATCACAGAATAAACGTCTCTTTCTTTCCGCAGTTATCAAAAGCAGCTCACAGTCGCCTGTTATCCACCGAGTTGTTTTTGGCCCGGCTGGCGTCATACCCACAGCTGTGGTTTGCCAGCTCCAAGAGGCTGAACAAGTTGGAAATGATTTAGTTGTGACTAGCCAGTAAAATGTGTAGGCTGTACGCCTCATGTTGGCCGCTTCATACATGTGCTGGCATACATAAGATAGACAGAGACAGGCAGTAAAGACCAGAGAGGGACGGCTGGAAGAGGGGGGGACATGCCTATCCCTGCGGGGTATGAGGAATTTGAACAAATACCTGGCACAGGCATGCCAAAATAGAAGAGGGGGGAGACGAGCATGGAGGCCTGAGAAGCCCAGGTGACCTTGTACGAGGGGACAAACAGGTAGAATCACGCAATGTGTGGTAAATGAGAAGAAGGCTTGAGTTCTTAAGTTGCAAAAAAACGTTAATGAGGTGATATCAGAGAGTCTGTGGGGAGGAAAGGGGGAGCAGGATAGGTTATATAGTGAGAAACCAGGCTTTGGAAATAGTTATTGCTCAACTTAAGCACGCATACATGGACCAAAAACAAAGTGTGGTCCGGGGCGCTGAGAGGGTCTGAGTACTGTGCTGTTTATTTGTCTCTGTCAGAACACATCAATCTCAGCCCGCTCAGACACATTATATAATATCTCATTACATTTACCTGAGCTATGGGCTTTTGTTCTACTGCTTTGACCTGAGCTGATCATGTTTCCCCTGTTAATTAGTCTGCATCCATCTTCATATGCAGATTCAGACGAAAGCACAGAAGAAGAACACTCTCCTGTGCTCATATAATGAAGATGTATTAGTTCAGTTTTTCTGAAGACAAAGGGTTGGCTTGTAAACACGGTAAACATGTTGCCTTTTTTAGTTTTTAAGTATATTTAATTGTATCAAATTTGAATGAAATACAGTTGTAGTTTATTTTAGGTTGGGAAATAATTAGTCGTAGTCACTAGGATGTTGTATGGGTACAAAATAAGAATGTCTTTGATTCCTGTACAGATTATTTGATCTCTTTTTGCACATAGGTGAAGATAACTGAATTACTTTCTTATCAGTTTGCATTTTTTAGTCAATAAAGAAATATGATTAGGAAAAATAAGTTTGCTAAGACATCATCAGGACTATAACTTTCATTTGTCCAGTATTTCATGGTTTGGCCTCCCTGAATATAGCGTTGTTGTACCCATTATTTTCATTATTGATTATCCTTTTGATTTTTTTTTCTCTTTCCCTAAATTAAAATTATTTTAAAGGTTTATTTTGGGGTCTTCTGGGGCCTTTATTAGAGAGATAGGACAGTGGATAGAGTGGGAAAGAAGCCACAGGTCGGATTCGAGCCTGGGCCCCCTGCTTGGAGGACCACATCCTCTGTACATTGGGCGCGCACACTAACCACTGCACCACCTGCGCAATAAATTTAATATATTTAGAAAATTAAGGAAATAGCAAAACAAATGAATTCATAACCTTTAGGTGACACTTAAATGGCTTGTTATGTCATACCAAACCATCAAAAGTTTAAAGGAGCACTATGTAGATTTGTGAAATTTGAAAGTTGGAGAAATGAAACAATTCTATGCTTTATTTTCTAAACTTAATACACAAAATGTATTCAAAGAAGAAAATGGGTCCCTGGAACACTGTTTGGGGCTTGAAAGCTACCAGGAGAGTTATGCTTTCACTGTTGCAGACGCCCCACCATAATGTCTCGCCTAGCATCTTCAAACAGTGCAGGGACCAGGGATTTTTTTCTCTGAGGACACTTTGTGTATAGAGTGATGAACATATATCACATAATCTGTACACATTTCTCTACCAAAACTAAATAGTGTACTTTTAAGAGGCATTTTGAAATCTGAAAAACAAAAAATTCATCCAAGTCCAGAGACCTGTGGGATAAAGTCTTTGAACAACAATGGCGTGCATGACTGAAAACCTGCATGGACAAAATATATTGAGTCTACTTTGATGAAACATGAACAACTGAATCATTTATTGACAAGCTTCATGATTTTCATTTACGCTTTGACAAAATCAGTCCTTGATATGTTTCACATTCTCTTCATGTTGAACATGATCCGGTAACTGTTAATGGAAGCAGAGCCTGACTAGGACAGCGGGTGTGTTACACTACGGTCTGTTCTCACATATTACATTATACTAATTGTGTGCATGTCAGTTCTCCATCACTCTTATATTTCTGGGGGTTCCACACCTCATGTGCTGGAGTATAATGGGGCCCAGAGGGCTCTTTGTGCTACTGTGAGATCACAAGAGGTCCAGCATGTGAAAACAAAACGGAGCTTGAGATCACACCCCACACTTCCTTCAAAAAACACTCTTTATTATTCTGTATATCTTCATGTATTTATGCAGCTCAGCCAAATGAAGGGGGCTGTAACGTGTCCAATCAGTGGGCAGTCACAGTTTGACAAACGGCCTGCACGTAAACATCATCAGCTCTCTAACCCGGCTCCTGGCTGTCCTTGCTTTCTGCATTCATTTAACTAATTAGCTCGAAACATATCGGAGCGCGCAGACTGATGCCTGCTGGTTGACCGTCCTCAGTATCGTCATCTTGATTAAAGGGGCGGACGTTTTCTTGTGTGTGACAAATGGCTGTTGGAGCAGGCTGATTCACAACTTGTGATGAGTTATTGAGCCGCCACACACACTGCCCCCCCCCCCCCCCCCCCCCCTTCTGCTGGTCTCTCTTTTTAGCAGCTTGATTTCTTAGATTTCTTTATTTTTTTGATAGTGAACAAAATATATTTGGGTTTGGTTGGACAAAAGGATATAATTTTTAACCACAGGCTCTACAAATTGGTGAAGAGAATCTTCTTTTTGATGATGTAAGAAAATAATCTTTGGATGAATCAATAATATTGATACTTGTTACTTACTTTACAATAGAAACCGATCTGCCAGGTTTGAGCTCAGAATATGACCCCTTGTCTCAATGAGTTACCGCTCAATAAAATAAAATAAAAGTTGAGCTTTCCTACGGGTTCAGCAGCAGTCTGGTCATGAGCGGATCTGTTTACCTGTTTAGTTTTTAAGCTTTAGGTCTTGTTTTAAGTGAGCATCTTTGTCTGTATAGTGTAGGTGATCTTTCTTCTGCTTTGGCCCCTGAAGTAAAACTGCAGCGGGGCAGACACACACTGAACCAATCTACGCCTACGCCTGAAATCACGGAGGATTAGATTTGGACCATGTGTGACCGTGATAAAATATGGAAACTGTTAGAGGACACCGAGCCTGAACTAGCTTTGCCATGTGCAGAATCAGATCAACTTTTTAACACGCACATATTGTATCTAATGTTATCAAAGCAGCAAATATCCAAGCAGCCAGCAGGGAATGGGACTCTTGCCTACTCAGCAGGTAGTGGTGGAAGAAGCCTTCAAACCATTGACTTTCACAGTAACAACAAAGTGTGAAAATATTCCCCTATGGAAGGAAAAGTGCTGCATATAGAAATGTACTTTAACAAACGTAAAAAGACTGTCCTCTGTTAGTGTAACACTCTTATATTAGTGAGTCACTATTGTTGAGGTATAATATGTAAGCTGTAGTCTGACTCCTATAGGGACACAGATCATATGTTTCAGAAGTTAAATCTTGATTTTAAAGCTTGTGAAGACAAGGTATAAATTACAAGTTCCACTAAATTGTACCTCAGTATGTGCATAAAGGTACTTAGTTATTTTACCCCACTGCAAGGAGGATTTGCCTTTGCAATTATAAACTCTAAATAGATGTAAAGTTTAATTAAATAGAGCTAAATCCTACAGAACCATGAGAGAAAAATGTCATTAATACCAATCCCATGTTACCTGCTCCAGCTTTACAAATAACAGTTTCTTTAGTGAATTATAAAAACCCAGAGCCGCTATTGTTTCTCTCCTGTCCTTTCTGTTTAGTATCTTTCAGCTCGTAAAACACCTCGAGGTGTGAAGTTGTATCACTTTAGTGTCTGTCACAGCTGCTTATTATAATCTTGGCTTGTAATTAGACCCTCAGACCAGGTGTGTAGCCCCTGGTCGCTGTGCAGCCCCCCGGTCTGACCAGCTAAACAGCAGTTTACACTGAAAACTTTAAAGGTCCTGAAATGAAGCACTGATCGTCTTCTTTAACTGCAGTCTCATTGATGGATGCAAAAAACACTGTTTCAATCTGCCCACTGGTGGCTCAGAGTCAGTACTGCATCCGGCATATTTTTTAGGGCAGGATGATACCCCTTCACACTGCTGCAGAAATTCCCTCTGAATTATCAAAATAAAGTCAGTAGGAATCATATTGAGTTTCCAAATTCCTTTTTAAAGTAAATGCTTCTCTGCCCTCTCTGAAAGAAGCCAAGAACTGCAGCTAACTAAGTGGAAATGATGACTCACTGTTTAGCAGTTGTCTCTGCTTTTAAGCTTCATTCCTTGTTAATTGTTTAGCACCAATACACCAAGTCAAATTCCTTGTATGTGTAAATGTACTTGGCAATAAACCCCTATTCTGATTCTGATTCTGATTCTGATTCTGATTATGACTCAAAAAAGTAAAAAATGACTTTTTTTCCCCACAATGTGTGTTTTACTTCTTGTTTGTTTGAGGTCTTGATTCAGCAGATGTACCACCATCTCAAAAGGTATTTACATTATACAAGTTAGTCCAGTCCCAGTGAGCACAGTTCACCACATAATAACAGTAAGCTAAGCAGTTTATTTATTTATATTTATTCAGTTTATTGTAGGGAGCTGACAATAAGTGAAGAGAGACAACGAGAAGTGAGTCAGAGAGAGATGGTTATGAAGTAAACTTTGCTTTGAAAAGCAGCTTTTGCAGTCATGCCAACACAGCGTGTTGTAGCAGCTTTTAGCCGCTCGGCCAGCAGTGCAACAGAAATCTGCATATTACAGGAAAAATAGGATTCAAACTGGCAAACAAAATAATTACCATTACTGTTCCTAGTTTTCCTGAATATAATTTTCATAATTGACATCCTGCTGGTGTTCTTGTACACCTCATCATCATTAACAAAGTGCTGCATCATCATGCCCTTCCCCTCTCACTTGCTCACCGCCCCCACCTCCCGGACAGATTTCCACAGGTCAATTACAATTAGGCAAGTGTTTTTTCACAAACACTTGTGCAATTTAAAATGACACTGTGTGCCCAGTTGCATTTATAATCAATGCAACTTTGACTGAGTTTACTCTCGTATCAACACACATCAAACCAACCAATAAAGAATATCCATCTCATATCCACCATGTCCACTCAACTATGGACTATGTGCTCCTATTTCATTTCAGTCCCTTTCAGAGCGAAAACCTGTCATTTTTACTTCAATAGATTTTTTTTAAATGTATTTAGG
Source organism: Labrus mixtus (assembly GCF_963584025.1). NCBI lineage: Eukaryota > Metazoa > Chordata > Actinopteri > Labriformes > Labridae > Labrus > Labrus mixtus. The sequence goes on along the minus strand of NC_083622.1, from coordinate 17,450,491 downwards.
ACTTTGTTTAAAATGTGACTGAGGTAAAAGGAAATAGGTGATAGGATGGAAGTATTTTTAGGATGAAGGGTGAGATGTTTTCAGCCAGGGGTGGAGCTGTAGCTGCTGGAGGCTGGCACGGTCTTCAGGGAAGATGGCCAGACACAGTCGGAAGAAATCCAAGCAGTCTGGAAAAAAGAAGACAACATCATTTTAGATCTTAGAAGAAGAAACAATAGACTGGTGCCTTCTCCAAAAAAGACTGTACTGACTGTTATCTGAAAACTTAGTATTGATAAGGAACTTTTAGAACCCCCAAACTTTGTCTTTCACTCTACTGCTGCTTCCAGCTGCCTGATTGCCCAGTTTAATAACCATTTAGCTGGCTGCAGTTCTACAATTTCTCTGATAAACACCAAATATCAGCGTTCTGTTTCAGCTGTGAAGCCCCTTTGCATCAGTCTCACGTTCTGCTTTCAATATTTGTGACAATGACTTCACCATATTGCACATTTGTAAAAGGTCTGAAGTCATGCTTTGTTAGTTCTGTCTGCAAGACAACAACCAAATAACTTTAAAAAGTGTGTTTTTTGAATGGAGTTTGGATTGACCATTCCTGATGCAATTGCAGGACATCAATAGAATCAGCGCTGGTAGGCTTTGCAACTCTTAGTCACGCAAATTTCTAAATCAGTTTGAAAAAATAAACTCAGGCAAATTCATTAATGGCTCTAAATTGAGTGATATGCATTGCCTTGTGCAAATTCACATTCTTTGGCGTCTTTGCATTAGCTTTGCAGGATTGTGTGAAAATGATTTTAGTTTTGGTCTAAAAAAAATTAAATTGCTGCTTTCTCGTTTAGAAACTTGATGCCACACCTTTTGATAGCTCATTATTGAGCTGAATTTTTCCAGTGATGTATCTCATGGTCCTAAAGGTTTGAGTGTGCAGCATACGATACAGCATGGCTCCAAGCTGCCAAACTGTTGTAGGAGCGGCCTTGTAAGACTTGTTAATGTCCCACTCAGGAGGGGCTAATGAGAAGGTCCCTGAAAAACATAGGTAAAATAGAATAAAGTAAGAGTTCAAGTTCAAACATTGGTAAAGATCACACAGACTATTTAATGCTAGAAATTAATATCATACCACTGTAAGTATGGTGGGATTTCTTCAGCTTAAAACTGCCACAGCCAAAATCAATTATTCGGAGGCGTTGGCCTCTGGAGCACAATTCCACCAGGACATTTTCGGCCTTTATGTCCCGGTGAAACACACCTCGTTGGTGCATATCGATGGCTGCTTCAACCATCTGAGCCATGAAGTTCTGACGTAGAGAAGGAGAGAGAAACATATCCTCTTATGCATGTGTTTAATAAGTAATAAATGCCAAAATAAAGAAAAAAATGTTGTCTTGCATGTCTGAGGTGGAAAAGTTGATGCATTCATTTTTTTTTAAAAAACGAAAAAAATTGTGCAATTGAATAAAATTCTCCAAATAAATTAGGCACATGAAGCATGTTATTTTAAATGTGACATCCGCCTCCAGTACCTTAGCTTCGTCTTCCTCCAAAGTGCCTCCTCGTCCATATACGTAGCTTCTGAGGTCAATGGAGGGAACCGGTCTTTCCATCACAATGATCAGCTCCATGTCCAGGTGATACCAGTCCAAGAGGCTGACAACAGCGCAATCTGTTGTTCCACTTGTGGCTCTCTGCATTAGAGCTACTTCTCGAGGGATTCCATGCAGCTGAGACACCCAAGGCAAAGAAAAAACTCAGATTAGCTGTCGTTGTGATCCATAAAAGGGAAACATGGATGTAGAAGAGAAGTTCAATAATCAGGTAACAGTGCAGACGATGAAACTGTTGATCAGTTTACTCACTGTCATTTCAAGATCCACTTCAGGTCCTTGAATGTGTTTGATTGCCACCTACAAGACACAAACACAAGAAATGTCATACTCATTGACTCCATTGTCCTTACGTAAGGGCTTGGCAATAATAATACAAATATATCATCAAAATAAATGTTCTGTAGTCATCAATATTGGTGTTTTTCCTAATTCATAGTTTGTTAATGCTTCCAGTTTGGAAAGTTTTCCTGTTATGACAAAGGCCTGAAGACAATAAAGTTTATAATATAGTTTGTTAACAGGTGCTTTAGATGTCTCTCCGATTTGAATGTCTTTTTACTTTTTAAATTTGAGTCAATTAAAACACTTATTTACAGTTTCACTAAATTACTTCTCCGGGACCCTTTTGGGGGCTACGAGCCGAGCTGCAGTTAACAACTTACTGCTCAGGTTTGGTTACTATTGCTACTGTTTTTATCGTTCACAAGGTTTTACTGGGAGCCATCCCCAATGTTAAGCAACCCAGTGGTTGAAACCAGTGAAAACATTTAAGGAGCCTTGGGGGGCTGCGACCCGAGCTGCTGAGCAGAGTATCTTAAGTATAAAAATAATAGTACTACTGGCATCCGTATTTTAAATTCAACGACCAAAACTGTTATCTAAGACAAAGTTAGTGAGTCAGTGTTTCCCCTACCATTATATTGGGGGGGGCGGCCCGTCCCCCTAACCCCCCCCCCCCCGATGTGAATTAAATCACGACTCCACATGAAGATCACTTTTCACTCAGCCCTAGTGTAAGTGGTGGAAAAGATACTAAAATAAGATACTTACTGGAAAACAGTCTGATCTGCGGAGGCCAGAATACACAGATCCAAAACCTCCTTCCCCGATCTTACACAGCTGAAGATATTTTGCCTTAAAATCAGCTACATGAAAACACAAACAAACACAGGCATAAAGATTATTCTTCAGATGTGAGAAAGTTGTTTTGATGTTATAACTATCTCTAACTCTCTGTCCTGATGGAATGTGAAGTAACCCTAAGACATGGTCAGTGAGTTAGTTGACCTGAAACAAACATGATTTTCACCTTGTGTTAGTCGCATGAGTTTGACTAAAAGATCTTTTGATACTTTGCATTGGTTAAAACCTGACCCAAGAACATTGAAATTCTGTCATATCATGGTTCAGAACATCACCTCGGGATGATGGACACCAACTCTAACAGATTTGACTTAATTGCAATTAACGGATGGGAAGGATGCTAAAATACCCACATCATGAGACTGCTTTGAAAAAGTAAAGTGTCAATATTTGTTGGGTCAGACTTTGTTGAAATGCTTGTTTTTTTATGTAGTTTTGATTGACCAAAACTGTTAGAACATAAGAATGCAAAGACGATATCAGTACTGATATGCTTTAGCAACACAGCATCACACATTTTTCTCACTGGAGTTGATTTTCTATTACTGATTTGCATCTCATCAGCCAGTAGAAATGTGCCTCTTTGCATTGACTTTGTATTTTATTCTATTATGCAAAAAAATTACGGGCTTTTGGTCTGAACTCACCTTTAAAATTCTGTCAAATTAATCTTTTCACAGCAGAAGACCAATGATTGCTTAAGCCAGTAAAGTGTATGCTCGGTATTAGAAATGTGTTGAGTAATACTTTTATTTCTGAATCTCACCTCTGCTAGTGTTCACTTTGGGATTTTCAGGATGCCCATCTGAAGAGGAGGAGCTGCTGGAGCTTTGATTCATCTCAGGCTCCTTCTTCATCTTCATCTTTTTGGGCAACTTTATACAGAGGCAGATCTTCCTCTTTGTCGTCCCATCATTGGTGTCCTTCACTGACACTTTCTTAAGTGTGCTTGTGGCATCTTTTGCTTCACTGCCGACCCTGCGTCTCTTGTGGGGTGCATCTTGATCAGCACCAGCCCTTCTCTTTACCCCAGTGGTGTTTTCCTGGTCCACCAACACTTTGGCTTTGCAGCCTTGCTTGTGTTTCTTCCTCGGTGTTTCCTTCTCAGGGCTGGCCTTCCTCTTTTCCATCCTGAATTCCTCCATGGACAGACTGCCATGTGCCTTGATGTGGACTTTTCGTCTTTCATTATTGGCCTTACTTTTTCTGATTTTGTTTTCTACGACATAGTCAATATAGTCAAGAGTTAATAAGTAGAGATATACACAAATATCAGTTTAGTATTCCATCTTAACTACAAACATTAAGAAATCACAAGCCAAGCCAAGTCACAAGGGCGGCTGTAGCTCAGTTGGTAGAGTTGTCACCTCTCAACCGGAAGGTTTACAGTTCACTCCCCAGCTGAGCAAGATGTCTGATGTGTCCTTGGGCAAGACACCTAACCCTGCATTGCTCCCGCTTCTTCAATGGCGGTGTATGAATGGATTAGTGTTGTACTTACTCTCTGATGTTCGTCGCTTTGGATAAAAGCGTCTGCTAAGTGAGTTGTAACTAATTAAGAACACATTTTTAAGAAGATGTCAGTCTCTTCATCACGGGAATGGAGAAAACCACACACAGCACCTAGTGTATGATAAACAGTTTTATGGTTCAGTTTACACTTCTTCAGTAATTTGTAAAGTTTAGGGAACTGTTTGGGAATGTTTAAAGCTCCAGCGAGAAAATTTTGGGTTGTGTTGATTTTGACGAGCCCAGTGGAGAAAGCAGGTCGATATATCTCCTTGCTGATCAAGTCCTGTCCACCTGTGGTTTTCTGATGTTTAAAAAAATCCCTATCATTCTTGATTTTTGATGAATCTTTGGCATGAAAAGAAATAAAAGGCTGTTTGGCCTCAGGCTTGGTCTGACATGCAGCAGAGGTGAAATGCATATCAAAAAACAAAATCAATCTTCTCTCTGATTGTCTTGTTTGCGTTCACAGGTCATATGGATGCATCGATATTAGTTTGAGTCAGTTTAGTTACCCAGTAAAATCTTTTTATATGAGCTTTTAAATTTGAAAAGTCAAAAATGACTTGAAGGGAAACTAAGAGGAAAGACTTAATGATGGTTTTATTATGAAACTCCTTCGGACGCAATGTAATGCAGTTTGAATTTTCATTTCCACATGTAACTTATTCTATACAATTAGTTTAAACGAATCAAAGCCCAGAGATAACACATGAGAAAAGTGTTTAGATATCAGCAGAAAAACAGAAAGATGAGTGATAATTTAAGAGGCGTTATCATCGTATGGGGACTAAGATTCAATCCTCACCTTGCTCTTTGTGCACTGGGCTGTGAGTGTGCTGAGACGTAGAAGCCATCATGTTTTTCCAACAAGTTTTTGAAACAAGGTTAAGTGTAAGACAAAGTGACTGATATCATAGAGAGCTTGTGTCTAACTGCAGTGTCTGTATGGTTGAAGTTGACTTGTTGGTTGTGAATAGAATGGAACACATCACAATGTGTTCCATTCCAACAGACTCATAGAATGTTTGTTTTCTAAAATACATGCACATGTCATACAATCTATTGATTCATGAAATATTTACAGTTTAAATACGTATTGATTCATGAAATATTTACAGTTTAAATACATATTGATTGAATATTGATTACAATAGTTACATTCTAAACGTGTTAATTAAAATCTCATACTGATTCTGGGTGCTGAATCCAAAACCATAAACACAAAGAAACAGGTCAAAGACCAATCAGGATAGTTGTCACTTGGGTTGGTGGGTTTCTCAGAAATCATTCGATATACTTATCATGACTTGTGGCAGACATTTGAAGGGTCTTGTTCAAAACAATTATAAAAAAGATTGTGTTACACTTTTATTTATATATCGACAGAATTTCATTAATAAGTTATGCCTATTAGTAAAAGTGCATGGATGGTCGTTAATAAAGCCATTAAAATTATATTTTTTAAAATAGCAATTGAATAATATTTTGTGATTTAGTGAGGGAATATTGCATTATGTAGCCAGCAACAAACATCGGTTTAGCCATCAGCAAACAGGAGCATTTAGCTAAAGTTTCAAATATTTCTCTCTGGAGTTGCTGGTGACCACAGACGAGCTTACAGTCGAGTGCTTTGTCAACTTGTATACTTACTGTATGTGGCAGAAATCCAAGTGAATGCTGATGTTAAGGTTAGGGTTTCTTTATTCGTATCTAAAAAGGTACATTTGTTGTGCAGAGAGGTGATTCAGCGTTCCAATAGGTACATACAACACATAACAATACAGGTTAAAAAGACCAGACAGAAAACATTAAAAACAAACATTGTCCATTGCATCAGGTCATGGCGAGGTCCTTACACAGACACCCACTCATATGCAAGTTTGGATGAAGAAACCCCCGTTAAAAGGTCATAAATAATCATTGTAGCATATCTTTTCTTTTCTTATGGATTGAACATGTGAGGTATACCATGTTAAGAAGAAGCATACAGGAATCATGTAATATTCAAAACGCTTAATCAGTCATTTGTGTCCAACTTCTGCTGCCATGATGGATGAAATTGGGTACTAAATTATCAATCAAAGTTGTTTTATTGATTAAACTATGAATTGCTTTATGGTGCTCTATAAATAAACTTGCCTTGCCTCCATTCAGTGCTTTGAAGTAACGTTCTGACCCCTCCATCCAATACTGTAGGTCCATGCTACCATTTCTTCATTTTCGGCTATTAATTTCACAGATTATGATTTGATTAGTAATCTTTTTTTAAGACTAAACTTCCAACAGTTATTGCATCACTTTAAGCTAAAATTTAAATATTTCCATTACATCCATTTCATTTAGCTTTATATTTAGAACATTTTGTAAGTGGCCAAAAATAGAAGTATCTTTTTTTTTGGGAGTCTATATTTAAAAACAGTTAGTTTAGTTTTAGTTAATTTAGTCAATTTTAAATATCTAGCAGTCTTTAAGCTGCACCACAGTCATCCTTATTCTGAAACATTCACAGCAGCTTCACCATCAACATAAAATGTTCCATCAGTTGGACCGTTAAAAAACGTAATATATTGCAATATTATACACTGATCAGTTTCTTCAAACATTGTATTTTAATAGATTGATGATCAGTGATGTGTGGTTTTATGTCTGCAGCTGTCTTAATATGTCAATGTTTACATGTGTGTGTTGGATGTTGTGGCTGTTGTGTTATGGTTCTCCTTCGCCGTCTGGCGTCAGCCGTCTTCAAGCTGATCTTTATTTCCATAGAATGACAAAGCTCTTGACATCATAGGTCACTTCTTGGGCGCCTTGACTGGGATTAAGTCAGATTAAGTAGTAAACACACACTGTTGCTTACTTTTCCCTTTCTCTCTCTCTTTCTCTTCCTTCACACACACACACACACACACACACACGCACGCACGCGCACACACACACACACACACACACACACACACACACACACATAAAAACAATGTCACTCAGTAATGGGTTCATTGTCACTTTGTGTCTCTCTCTCTTTCTGTCTGACTTTAAAATTCAAATTTACATTTCCTCTTAAAAAGCTTAATTGTGGGGCGCTGGTGGCGCAGTGTTGGTGCGCGCGTCCCATGTGTGGAGGCTATGGTCCTCGACGCGGACGGCCCAGGTTCAAGTCCAGCCTGTGGCACCTTTCCTGCAAGTCGTTCCCCACTCTCCCTCACTGAATTCTATTTCTGTCCACTGTCCTATTTCTCTAATAAAGGCACAAAAAGCCAAAAAATAAATCTTAAAAAAAAAAGAAGCTTTATTGATATGACTTAAGTAATGCAGGGTTTCACAGATAAATGTCACAAACTGTAACATGGTTTAACATGCTCTCTCTCAGACACAAACTTAGGTGAACAAAAATATGAATTGATCAAAAATTAATTACCAATATGTTTGTCAGGAAAACACTCAGATTCTGCCCTTTATCAGGTAGGTGTTTCATGACAATTCTGCAATTTATGTGCATAGACAACATGAAAAACCGGGTTTAAAGGGGTAAGATAAGATAAGATAATCCTTTATTTATCCCACAATGGGGAAATGTACATTGTTACAGCAGCAAAGAGCAAAGATTGCAGACAAAAAGTGAACACAACAGGGTATAAAACAGTTTTAAATTTGTGTTTTAAGGTAGACCAATTAAGGCAATTTAATAAAATAGCCTAGAAATATACATTAGGCCTATATATCTTGTAAAGAAAAAGAACCTTGGAGTTTATACAATTGTTTTTATGTATAACCTAGTTTCCTATATGAAGTCTGTACTGCACATAAAGTTATTAGTTTAAATAAACTCAATAAATCAATGATTTGTCGGTTTGACACTTCTAAACGGTGTTTTAACATTGGAGAAAGAGACACAGTGGTGAGACAAGGTCACACTGGCAGCCCGGATAGGCTCGTACGTGCTTGCCTCTGATTGGGGACAGATAGCATGGTGACGTGAGCGCGCTCATCCACCACCTGCGGGCTCGCGGATGGTTAACAGGACAGAACGGGACGGCTCGCGCCCGGTTCCAATTTGTTTCAAATAAACTAACCTCTAAATTCCGTTAACGGAGAAAGTAAACAGATGTCGACACTCCGCGCTGAAACGACAGGATAAATACCACAGAGGGTAAGTCCAGAGTGAGCGCACGAAGTTTTGAAAACCAAACTTCTGGTTTAAAACGTTTTAATTTGTTGTTAACGATATCGTACCGCAGTTTAATTGTCTGCTCCAAATCTGGGAATTGAAGTTTTAATTTGAAAGAAGTCAAACTCGTAGCCTACATTTCAACTTATTGAGTCCAAATTGATGAGCTTCAGAAGGGATGTGGTTTTCAATTTAGCCTACGTTGTTTTTATGATAATTACAGGCCTACGGGTTGAAATCTAGCCTACATTAATTATCATTTTGTTAGATTTGCTAAATGTGACATGAGAATAAGAATGGTGTTGTGTGTTACACTATATTTAATACTATAAACAGTTCCTCCTCCTAAGTTGTCTATATTTGTGAAGAATCGTTTTAATTTCTTGAAAACGTGACAAACTGCAGTATTAAATGGTTAAAGGATATAAGTGATTTGGCAACAGTGAGCAATGAAATAGCCTACGTGTTAATGTCAAAGGAGGCCAGAGAGATTTGTGTGCCCAGCTGATTTAGACTTTAATCCTTTTTTAGATGTAGTGAGTTGTGAAGTGATCGAAAACACAGCTGTATTTTGAAATAGGTTTTAAAATGATATAATGTTTTTAAAAAACAGGCAAACTGCAGCTAAAAAACGTGCAGCATCCTACATGTGGATTGTGATCTCTGCAGGCCTGCAGCAGATAATATAGGCTACACAGGTTGCTTTACACATCCAGCCCTTCAAACACTGGTATTTAAAGCAAGTTGTAAATCTTTTAAATGTTAAAAGTGCAATTTTAATTGAAGTTATTATAATTCAAGTTTAAATGTGGCAGCAAGACATTATATGTTTATGTCAGGAATGCACATGATGAAGGATAGGTTCAAAGTCAAGGATCATACAATGACAGCATTGTTAGGTGATGACCTTCCAAAAGTCGCTCATGTTTACATTTTGTAAGGCCTGATTAAGGAACAACAGAACATTTTGTCGATGTAATTGTTCAAAGTATTTTAAAATGATTTAAGGGAAATGTTTAGCCATTTATCATTGCACATAAAATGTAAGGATAAAGAGGCAATTTAAACGATGATGCAAAGGTCAAGATCCTTCAAATGCACAGTGCTACACGTTAACTCTCTTGGCTCCTCTTTTTTAGTTTCCCTTGCATTGGAGTGAGTTGATAACGATGATGATCAACACCAAAGTTTACTCTGTAATTGACATCACTTTCATGATGTGCATTTCAAACGCAATCACAGCAGCCCCCCAGTACCGGATGTTCTTTGGCAGATTTCATGAAAGCAGCCGGCGCAGTCTGACATGCTTGGGACTCTTGCAGTAGCAGGAAGCACCTTGGATTTTTGATTGTCTTAAAACAGTTTACAATGTCTAACTAGAAGAATTGAAACCTTTATTCATCACAATCCAATCAGTTGCGATATGTACAATTAATAACTTGTTTAAGCACCATGCATAAAAATAAATGACCTTTATAAAAATGAAAAGGAGCTTCTCTATGACAAAATTGACAAAAAGTCATCATGACAGTGTACTTATTTATTTGCAGTAACCGAATGTTTGTGAAAGTTAAAGTGGGAGGATAACTGAAAAGAAAACCAAATTTGTTTGGATGACCTACTTCTCAATTCTGAGTATTTTCTTAATTAGAATAGAAGAGTTGTTTGGAGTTTAAACATCATGATCTAAACTCCACAGATTAACATTCAGGCGTCATCATGACCCCGATCACTGCATACAGCTGAGGGAGGCATGGCTGCGGAAAAGTTTCAATTAGTTGGAACAAGGCGTGATGCCAAGATGACTCAACATTTGTGTTGTGTGTGTGTGTGTGCGCGCGTGTGTGTGTGCTTCTTATCACAACAGAGCTGTCAGTGTTTAACGAAACAACAAACCACACACAATCCCTTTTAAATTATTTTTAATAATTTTAATGATTTTCTCAATGATGAGAAGATTTTTGTCTCACAATTCATTTAGCTGATAAATTGAAGTGCAGATACTTTTACCAACACAATTAGAGAAACAAACATATGGATACCACTAATCAACTGCTGTCCATTTAATTTTTTTCTGATAAATAGAACTGTTTTCTGGTCTCTAAAAAGTCAAAATATGGTAAAAAATGCTGACTACTTTTTCCTAGAACCCAGAAGTAGCCTACTTCAATGTCTTGATTTGTTAACAACCAAAGATAGTAAAAATGACGGTCACAAAGGAGTTTACACAAAAGATACTTTATTAAAGAATCTGAAAACTGAGAATATCTACTCTTATTGTAAAATGACTCAAAATGATATCATTGATTACTGAAATATATGCAATGTTTGACAACTTCAATACAGGGGGGAACAAAAGTCAGTGGTAATTTTAAAATCTGTGTTTATTGGGGATTATTTAACAGAAAAACGTTCACAGCACCATTATGGTACTTTAAACGTTAAAGAAACGAAAAATGACACCTTTATGAAAATATCAGCATTTATTTGTTAATGTATTTATTTATTAATCAACAAAGCTCTTCATATTCAGTTCTTCTTCTTTATAGAAATACCTAAATGTATAAAAACTTCAAATATTAGGTTGGATTTTACTTTTTGCTTTCATTCCTGTTCTAAACTCTGACGCTCGCACAAGAACAGTATATTGATCTGAATAGATAAAGGTCACTGCAGTGTTACATCACCCGGCATATGTTTGGTATATTTACGCATCGGTGCTACATCTGTTACAGGAGCCCCATTGTGTGCATTAAACATGAAATCATCTGCTTTGTAGAGTCAAATTAGTTGGATGAATAATGAAAAAACAGGCCAGAGATACAGAGAGCCATGTGACACTGAGAGAGATGCAGCCTGTGCCCTGGTTTGTAACTCCAATTGATCAATAACAAGTATCGATGTCTGTATTTCTATCATGTTGTGCAATGTGCGGTTTTGTCTTGTACATATACACACAGTTGATAAAGCTACCAGCTGTGCAACTATAAAACCACATTTTATTATCTATCTATCTAGTATAGATCTAGTATAGATAGATATAGAACTGTTGCATTAACATAAAAACAGTATAAACCACAGATGCCATGTGACAAATGAGGCTTGAGCAGAATATAGAACATAATTCATTCAGTGCGTTTTTCAATGACAATGAAATCATACTCCCTGCAAATCTAATCTTGCCACATAACACCTTAATATGGTCAGATAATCTGGATAGAAAGAGGACAGGGGAGGTGCCATAAAGAGAGTGAATACAATGGAAAAAAAAGAAAAACATAGGAAGTGAGGGCGGATTAATGGGGTCTTTCAGAGGAGAAATATAAACGTGATCATCCCAGAAGATGCTGAATTCTTGCTAAATCAAAAATGAATGCCAAAAGACTTCCTTCAACAACCTGCAGTCTCCTAATGTTGTTTTTCCGTCCCTTACGATCAGTGGCACATTTAAAATAATCCACACCTGGATTTTGACCAAAAGATAAAAAAAAAAAGAAAAAAAAAAAAAGACTGAAGATTAATGTGCAAAAGGAATATCATGCTTGAAATAAAATGTGGAAATGGGTTGAAGTTTGTGTTGATGATGGCTGTGAAACCATTTATATGATCCTATAACCAGGTCAGAATTAATAATAATTGTGGTATTTTTGAGGGAAAATGAAGAGGGGCTCTAAAAGTATCACCAGCGTTAACCTGCACATATCTGCACATCCCTTTTCTGGCCTCTGTAGGCTTTAAAAATCAAAAAGGAAGCAGTTTCAAGCTTCAATCGTCTAATAAAGAAATTACTTTATTTATTATTACTAATTAATCATTTGCAGCTCTAGATTGGCCCATCAATAATTTCATTTCTATCAAATGTGTTTTGAATATAAGTAACTCTCCGAACATGGTAATATTCTAAATTGTATAAAATATAATTTGCAAACAGTGAATGCCCAGTTCAGGGAACTCTTAAACCTTCAAGGCCATTTAATTTGGTTTGCAGGGATTGGCCAGTGGCTAAAATGTGTTGTATATGTGTTTAGTTGAAGGAACCACAAACATTAGTACTCCTATCACGTTTCCACTTATCATATAAGGTAAAGAATCAGGCTATATGCTGTTCAGGGGGTCCTGACGGTGGGAAACTCGTCTGGGTGACGTTCACAGACACCCCTGCATGAATGTTCTTACATGAGAAGTTATTTGATACATATGCCACCTCACCATGATAAGGTTAGGAAACACTGGACACGTGTTCTCACATGGCCTATACACACACAAACACAAAGGACACACTTCCCTCAGCACCTCCTCCAGCTACTGGTGTTAGTTGTCTGCCGACACTTCAACCCAATCTCAAAGATAGCAGACCTGAGAACGTGTTCATTTGGTAGTGTTGACAGGAACAACAGTTAAGGCCTCAAGGTCAGGACCACCTCCTCACACAGTAACTGAACACTAAACAGCATGAACTGGAAATCATTTCTTAAAAAAAAACCATTTGAAATATCTTCTAATATATCTCTGGATTTTGGCTGAACCTATTATATCCAGGATTGGTTTGCAGCTTTATGGTATGAGGATAATGCAAAAGTGAAGAATGACCTAAGGATCAAAGAACAACTTACAGACTTGACTTTCAGATACTAATAATTGTTATGATAATACATAAAACAATCAAGTGGCAACCTCCAGTCTTGAAAATGAAGCCAATGTGGAAGTGCAAAATCCTGCTGTTTGTTGAGTGTCCTCTTGAGGCGGGCTCCAGGAACACCAGAAGTCACACACAAGATGAAAAAAAGAAGAAGCAGTTTTTACAGTATAAATAAACATGTTTACAGCCTGGTACAAAGAAGGAAATAGGTCTGATTGGATATTGTCATCACTGGCACACACTGTACGGAGGGTGAATTTGAAAAAAACGGCTCTGTTTTCATTTTGAAAACGTTACGTGTTATCCATTGTTAGGCGCACAGCTGACATGATTGACAGGTGGGCGCAATGTAACGGTTGGTCAAGAGGCTTAAAACCTGCCTCAGCTCAAACTCTCAGCCTGTCGTTAGGTTGACTGAAAGTTAGGTTGAGACAGGATTTCCAGCAGGGCGGCTGCTGCCGATGAGCCTCCGGAGCCCCCTGCTGTAACAGATGGCTGAAGTCACTCAGGCTTTGTCCATTTATATTTACAGTCTATGAATACAAGCAGTGAGATACACCTGAACTCCTTTTTTATTCAGAAAGGGCTTTTAAATATATGAATACAACTGACTGTAATATGAAAAACAAATTTGATTTACAGAAACACATTCTTTGTCTCATAAAAGCTTTAACTATGTTGAACACTATGTGTGTGTATACCAGGGAGGCGTGTGTGTTTAGTGGTTATATCTTCAGCGTTTGGACTGAACAAAGCGCTCTGTAACAGAGTTTCTTGTTTGTTTAAGACGACAGCAGGCTGTTACGTTACTCACGATACCTTTCGGATTATTGTCAACTGTAACCACCGACTACCTGCATGATACAGACATGTTGAGATGAGAGGAAGAAAAGTCACATTTGAAAGAAAGTATCCATACACAATGAGATATTAACACTTCACAGCACATTTCTGTGTGAAAGCAGATGAACTCGCGTGAATGATATATTTAAAAAGACCAAATTTACTTCCTATTTGTTCAGTGAATGGTCTACAGAGCAAGTGGCCGGAACTGTGTGTGGCATCCAACAGCATCCGGAGCTGCTGTTGGATGCCACACAGAGACGCAGGAGGATTTTAATCAATTTGGGGATTTTTCTAAACCGATAGTAAAGCACTGCAGGAAACACTGTTCGGGGAAAAGATGGTCAACAGTAAAAGCAAAAAACACAAACACAACAATACTTGTGGGCAGCATAAACCTGCGAGCATTAGTTTGCACTGAAACATTGCAAATATTGCTCTTTGTGATGCACGTTAAAAGGACAATTTCTTTCTTCAGTTTCTATGGTGGCAGACTTTGTGATAGCAGCAACTATTTAAGTGTTGTGCTAAGTATCAATATATCCTGCAGTGTTCAAACCTGTGATCTACACTCAATGTTATGCACTCGCCTCTATTTAATTAATCTAGACAAAAGATGCTAAAAGATATTCTTGCCACTTTCCATAAAAGTAGCAGCTCTTACGTAAGTCCTCAAAGGATTAGCAAAACCATTGGTGAGGTTACCGGACACAAGCACAGCTGTAATCCACATCGTATCGCCATCGCCACAGCAGGACACCTCTTTACCCCACATCGACATCGAGTCCCAGTTTATCCCAGTCCTTCATCTGAGTCACAAAGCCAGTATAACCTTTGCCCAAGAAATCCCATCAAATTCTCCCAATCTATTGCCTCTAATCTACTATTGTTTATTTGTCAAAGATTACTCCCCCATGTACCACTTGCTCTCCTGAACCAAAATGAGATCCTGCATTTTAGATCTTTTTATTAATCCGAGGCTTCATTTAAACGTGATAACTCACCAAGTCTTCAACAATATATTGAAATATGCTGTGATAGCTATAACCTGCTCTTCAGAATGACCCTTCCTATACTTTCTGTAAGATATTTAAAATTACAATGATGTACTACTAACTCCAATTGATTCATATAAACTGAAGATGTACATTTACAATGATTTCTTTGTTTCTGTTCTCGCTGTTTCCATTCACAGGCTTCATCCCTCCAGGGGTTCATTTTCATCCCTGTGAAGTTCACCCATTTGTCGGGACAAAGTGTTGAAGCCGTCTACAGGAAAACCTCAGCATGACTGAAAAAACAATCCAACAACAACCGAAGTAATGAGTGAGAAAAATGTAGGGCTTACCTTACAAACGGTAGGTTTTCTGATCACCATCCATTTACCTTGAATGACTCCTGAACATCTGAATGGAGATCAAATTTTAATATATATTAATACATTTAAGGCATGTTGTGAGACATGCTGAAAAGTGAAATCAGTTTTAGTAAATTTAGTAGTGTTGCATTTTCTACCTTCCTTTTAATTTGTATTCTCTTTTTTTTCTTCTCGTTTCATTTTAAGACTGGGAGTATATGAAACAAGGAGGCCTAAAGTAAAAGGATACAAATCGGAAAACCAACAAAAAAAAAACACCAGACTCTTCTCATTGAGCTGAGATTCCCTGCCCCAAGTCTCATTGCTTCAACTGACTATGTGTCACCAAGGGAAGTCAACACTCTAACCAAGATGAACCCTTACATCACTTCACACTTCAGGAGGGATCTTTTCCCCCATTTTCATTTGTTGTAGACTTTTGTTTGCCCTGCTGTCAGCAGCCAGATGAAATGACTTTAACTCAGATCAGTTATAGCAGTAGTTTTTATCTTTTGTTTTTTAGTTTTTTCTTTTCTCACCACAGGGCAGAGCTGAAGTTTGGATTCTATCCACTGTTCTAAACTGACTGCATGTTAATACTCTTGTGAATGTTTCAGGGTTCATTTGTAGAGAGAATAGTTTGGAAAAGTTTCAAAATTCTCTCTTGTTAAAGTTATTTTTATATATTAAGGAATCTGATGTTCAGGCAGCCTTTGATGATCTGGTTCAAGCAGAGATCCTGAGTATGAAACTACAGTCTCTCAATGACTCTCTCAGACACCATACTTCTCAGCTTTAGCTTCACAGGTGTACACCTGATCCATCACCCTCGGCACGAGACATCTGGAATAATGTTGTTAACTTCCTCAGGTGACCTGTGTACTTACCTTCTCCACTACATATACATCTGACACTTTAATCTGGAACCATGATTATTGTCAGAGATGGATCAAAGTAATCTCTCTCTCTCTCTTTTGTTTTCTTTCCTTCTTATCTCTTGTCAGGCATTGACTGTTTTTCAGCCATAATAATGAGCTGTAATGAGGTATGTGTGCTCTGAAACACTAACTGTTGCAGGTGATAGTAAACAGCTGTGTACTTAAGGTCAATGTTGTCCATGCAACATAGAAGTACATGAAACTGAATTCAACAAAATTGACAATGGCCATCAAACGGATATACAGACCCCTTAAAAGAAAGTGTGAAGTTGTCAAAGCAGTGACATGAGTGAAATGGAACCGGAAATGGCAAACCAAAAATGTTTTTATTTTTTTCAATTGGGACCCTCTTTTGAGCTAAAGTAAATGTCCTTGACATTTAATGATAACCTTTAACAAGTTAAAGGATTAGTTTAAGTCTGCTGAAGTCTGAACACTAAATTGTGTGTATAGTATTCAATGCTTTGATGTACTGAAAGTTCTGTGTTTTTTGTTTTTCCATGCCCATGCCAAGGGGTTGTGAACCGGAAAGACATTTCATTGTAAGAATTGGCATGATTTATTTTTCCTTTTTTGACTGCATGATGATATCAGATGGTCCAATGTAGCTTTGTCGGTCCTGTTTGCATCTTGTTTCAATATTTTGTAAAGTCCCCTGCAATGAGCTGTATGCTTTTTTTTATTTTCATCCCAGTCCTACAATTCAATTGCATACTTAGTTTTTTAGCTTTTATCAGCTGATGCCTGCTTGAGGCTTCCCTTTTTGCTTTGAACTGAACAAAAACAATCCTGCATGCTTTTGTGTTGTCTTTTGAGATCAATCCCCCCCTACAAGTAGTTCTCGAGCTTATTTCAAACTGGGGTTCACAGGAATAGACTCCTTTGATTTCTACTGACTGCCGTCTTTCCAGGTCATACCAAATTACTTTTGGTGGATATTATTGAAGGACATTGATTGTTCATGAACACATCTGTGGATCTCATTCAAGAAAGCACACTTGTTTGATGAGGGATCTATCGCTGTCGAGTGACCAATGGCCTTTGAAGGAATTCTGCTCTGGTTATTACTGGCCACTGTGAACTTTAAATTATCTCTTTATTAAGAAGAACTGAAAGTCTGTGTTGTTCTCGCAACACTTAGTTGACTGCATCAAGTAGCTTGATTTTTGCACAGAATCTAAATCAAAGCTCACTGAGGAATACTAAGGATCCTCTGCATTGGAGGTTACAAAACTGTATTTGTTCATCATGGGAGCGGCGCGTGTTAAACGCCGTTTCAGTGCAGTGGTGGACGGGCCAGTAGAGGAAGAGGAGGTCATGAGGCTGGCACAGAGTGCTGCAGACACGGCTAGGGCAGGGGGGAGCCCAACAGGGTCAGGAACCCCAAGCAGCCCCTCCCCGACCCATGCCCTGAATGGCAAAACTCTACCGCTCCAGAGCAACACCAACAATGCACGAAGGCAGAGTGCTATTGGAGAGTCAGTTGGGGGAGATGCAGGAGAAGGCGGGGTGAGAGCAGGAGGAATGTGCTCTGAGATACGGAGTGGAAGAGGCAATAATGTAGGAGGAAGAGGGAAAAGCCGGTCATCATCGGATCAGGGGTCTCTCTCTTCCCCCTCCACTACCAGCCGCCGGCGCAACAGGCGCTCAGGCCGCCGGCCCCGGCAACGCTTTGTGGGCAAGGACGGACGCTGCAACGTCACCTTCGTCAACATGAGCGAGAGGGGCCAGCGTTACCTCAGCGACCTTTTTACCACCTGTGTGGACATTCGCTGGCGCTGGATGCTGGTCATCTTCACCCTCTCCTTTCTTCTCTCCTGGCTGCTCTTTGGATTTGCTTTCTGGCTCATTGCCTCCGCGCATGGGGACTTCTCCATCCGGCTTACCCCAAGCTCAGGATCCTCTCCGGAGTCAGGAGAGGCAGAGTCTGGTGTAGAGTCTAATAGAAAGGCAGTGGTTGAGGAGCCCTGCTTCCTCCAGGTGAACAGCTTCATGGCGGCCTTTTTATTCTCGTTAGAGACACAGACATCCATCGGTTACGGATTTAGAAGCGTGACTGAAGAATGTCCCCTGGCGGTGATGGCGGTCGTTTTGCAGTGCATTGTGGGCTGCATTATTGACGCCTTCATCATCGGGGCAGTCATGGCAAAGATTGCCAAGCCCAAGAAGCGCAACGAGACATTGGTGTTCTCTGACACAGCTGTCGTGGCGCTAAGGGACGGAAAGCTCTGCATGATGTGGAGAGTTGGAAACCTACGCAAGAGCCACCTGGTAGAGGCACATGTACGAGCACAACTGCTGAAGGTAAGATGATGGATAATGACCATATTGTAGTAAAGAAAGAGGTCAGAAAGTATGACAATTTTATACAAGAGTTTTCATTATATTATCTCTATAGTGAGCATCTAAAAATGTCATAACTGATACAGATAAAATAATTCACCAAAATGTTAAGAGAGAAAGAATAGTGAGAGAAAACTAAAGAGAGAAAACAGCAGAAGAAAAAAGGTTGCAATAGATTGAAAAAGAGTGCTGAGACCATCTGGCCTGTATCCTGCGGACCGTAGTTAATGAGAGCTTGTTTTATTTTCCCTCAGGGGTTAGGAAGATTTACTATGGATTAACTTACCCACAATTCTTTAACCGAGAACCATTGTCCTTCATCATCTCATTTTCTCTTGAGCGCAATGCATGTTGGTTCAGTGATGGTTTTGTATGTGTGCATATGTTAACCTTACTGTCTGTACTTACGAGGATAGCTTTAAACATTATCCCTTCTTTTGAGAACGTTTGGTCATGAACAGTACGGTGTGTATACATGTGTGTATGCTGCCAGAGTTGTCCAGAAGATCAAAATCTGTGGAGCACTGGGGCTACAGCTCAGACACTGTGATCGCTCTTATAAATGCATAACCATTACAACAGGAGTGAGGGGATTAAGTTTGCCAGGATTAAAAAAAAAAAAAGTTGTGAATACTAGTGTTTGATAGTGTTGAACCGTAATGGTTGAGTGAGTGATAAGCCTATGCGCAGGTAGTACGACTTGCATAGTCGAGCTCAACGGAATATAATAACTAAATACTAAGCTTTTGGATCAGGGTTAGACAATGAATTTCTAATATCGTTCTCAGATGACCTCGGGAAATGTGTCAATTGTATTTAAAATGACAGATGAATTCTTTTCTATACCATGATAGTATATATTATTGTAGGTCAAATAGAATTGTAATCTTATTTTACTCCATCACGTCACACCTGTCCCGGCTGATGTTTGTTACATTCTTGATTGCTTGCAGTCAACATTTAATATCTTAAGTCAAAAGCAATTTTGCAACATAACAAACCTGATGTGGAAAGTTTAATTTAATAAAAAGTGACTATTTTCCTCTCCTTTCCCAAATCCAGTCTAGAGTGACAGAAGAGGGAGAGTTCCTCCCACTGGACAATGCCGACATCAATGTGGGTTTTGACACTGGAACAGACCGCATCTTCTTGGTCTCTCCAGTGACAATTGTCCATGAAATCAACGATGAATCACCCTTCTTCGAAATCGACCGAAAGACCTTGGAGAATGACTCCGAGTTGGAGGTGGTGGTCATACTCGAGGGCATGGTGGAGGCCACTGCCATGACTACACAGTGCCGTAGCTCCTATCTGGCTTCTGAAATCCTCTGGGGACATCGATTTGAACCAGTGCTCTTCGAGAGGAAAGACTGCTACCAGGTTAGAAAGGAAGGCTAGAGATATATACTGAAAGCTTATGAATGCTTCTGTTACCTGAATGCCATGTGTGAAAAGGGATCCATTACTGTACTTCTCTTTATATTAGAAGCAGAACTATAACTATTTTAGTCACAGTGTGGCTTCAATGATTGCATTGTCTGTTGGTCCACCACTTTGGTTCAAAGTGAAAAGTCTCAATTGTCAGATAAATTGGCAAAATGTTGTTTTACTGTAGTTTGCAGCAGCTGATGATGGACTCAAATGAACAACATCTGAATACAGAATTAGATGATGATTACCATGGCATTGGTTCTCAGAGCGTTGAATCGTTCAGACAAGCCGGTATGTCTCAACCTAAGGACACATGCAAAGCTAAATGGCATTCAGCCTTAGATGTAATAAGTAACGTCTGTATTTTGGCTCAAAACAAAACTGTACACACATACAGCATCACAGCCGGAGGGAGTGGACATGGCTGTAGAGTCTTTGCCTGTGACGATGCGATTAAAATTTGCACTGAAAAATCTTGTCTTCCTCCCTTTTCCAGGTGGACTACTCGTTCTTCCATCGAACTTATGAAATTCCAAACACACCATCATGCAGCGCTAAAGAGCTGGCTGAGCAGAAATACATTGAAAGCTCACACTCATCATTCTGCTATGAGAATGAAGTGGCTTTGGAACTTGTGTCCCCTAATGAAGGGCCTGACCAAGATCCTGAGAGGCCTTCCCCACCAACACGAAAACCCTCCCTGGCAGATCATCTCCACTACAACTGAAAGTGGGGGGAGGAGGCTTTAAGAGAAAAGAGATATGAAGTTAATCAGTTAAGCTGACAGACAGGCATAAAGAGAGGGATAGAAAGGTAGGAAAGGGCTGACAGAGAGACAGGTTTAAAAAATGGGTAGTGCATGACTATGCCAGTGTCAGGATTAAGGACAGGAAGACGTTAACTGTGATTATAGCAAAAAAAAAAGAGAAAATTGGGAGCAAGTCAAGAGATGAAGTAGAATGTTAGAACGTGTGCAAGATCTAAATGAGTATCACAATACAGATTAGACTGCACGGAGTAATAGACAGGAGATAGATTAACAGAGGAAGGTTCTGGGTCAGTCTAAAGGGGGGAGTTGTCTGATTGGTCCTGGCAATCTTTCAGAATCATTGAAAACTCGTCTGCTAAGTCTCACATCTGGCCCGTCTCCACCACAGCATGCCCTTCTATCTCCAATGCCTGACTCGCAGAATCACAACAGCACCCCTTGGTGACTATAACCTGCAACTACACCTTCAGTCTCCTGATCTGCAGACATTTTTTAAGGGGAGCTCGGGGGAGCTTCTGTATGAAATGAATCGTTTTGTACCTTCTGAGGTATAGCTCAGGAATGTATTCCACTCTGATTTATCATTTTAATGCTTTATTTTCTTATGGTAAGTATGGACAGTGCACATTATTTTGATACTTGTGGATGGCTAATGAGAATGTAGTTAGTCATTATTTTGTTAGGCTACTTAAAGAGCCAAAATAGAGCAACAGTAACATGAAGTAACAGCTGAAAACTAGCAGCGGTTTTAAGCGGTTTGTCTTCCATGTTATGTGTTGTATGTTGTTGTTTTTTGGCTTTTAAGTAAAACAAAAAATGTTCACATATTTTAACACCTGCAGTAACATGTTGTGTTGAGTTGAATAGCACATGGTCAAAGAAAACATTGTACACTTGGTAGTGTGAGTCATTTTCAAACCACTGCAGATGAAGAATGTTGTGTTCGGACAAGTCAATTTCCATATATTGTTTTCTGTGCTACAATCTAAAGTAGCTTCTCTTGTTCTGTTGCTGAAATCATTCTAACTCTTTTTTTTTTTTTTTACATTTGGATACTAGCAATTAGGACCTGAGCTATAATATTTAAGTGTCTTGGCAGTGTAAAGGCTCTTGACATTATGAACTGATTTCAGGGCAGTGGGGTTCGGCTCATAAACTTTGTTAAAGCGGTGGAGGACTTTAGTCACCTCCAGCATCACCAGATGCAATCAAAATTGAGCTGAACTCTGCCAATGATGTGGCTTGTTGTATACGCAAATGTCCTACACATCCGCAAAGGAAGATAAAACATGAACTGGAAACTACACCACTTTAACAGAAAACTATTCCGTATTTTTATGTGCATATGCTCATGTGAAACCCTCCTCTAATTCAGATGTGTTACAGTTTAAATCTCTCACAAATTGTGAGAACAATGTTGTGAGTGGTGCCTTTATAACAAACTAGAAATCCTGAAACTGCCACTTGATCTTTAGCATGTAATTTCATGTTTAAACTGCAAATACAATAATGTATTTTTTTTAATCATTCAAACATTGACATTATATTAAAAGTAAACCAAAAAATGTATTTGCAAGTTACTGGGGATCATCGTGTTAACTGGGAAGTGTCAGTATGAACATGCAGTGATTACATAAGAATGCTTTTATCTGAATTTTATTGTATGTACTGTAATAGTTGCACTTTGTAGTTCATTTGAGAAGCACCTAACATGTTCTTGTTTATTTGAGATCTGTTTGCAGTAAATGATGCCACTTGAGTATGTGAGGAATGAAACCTGATATGAAGCGTTGACCAATAATCAGCCTGAAGAAGTCCATCCTGGGAACTTCTTCTGTACTTTGCACTAAAGTAGATAAATATCACTAATTAGCACTACAGCTGCACATTAGTATTGCATGATCAGTACAGCCTAACTTCAATACAACAAAATTGCAGTGTTTTATTATCGAAAGATTTTGTCATGGTTAGCTCAGGGCTGGTGGAAATATTGACATCATAGTATCTGTTACATTTAGTTGTAGTGCTCTTCTACTGTATGTTTGTGTTCTCCCTTACACGTCCCCTTCATGGCTACCCTGTTCTATTTATGGGCTTCATGCTGGGTCATGTTGTTCTCCCTCCCTCTGCTTCCATGAAATGTAACTTGAACACACAGCACCACCACTTTAACTATGATAAGGACTTTGAAACACTGCAAAAACAAAAACACTATGACTTCTTTGATAATTTCACTGGTTGCTTGGTTCAAAATACACACTGCAAATAGTTTTTAAACCACAAGTATCTGTAATACACAGTCATTTCAGAGCTGCCCTGTTCACACAGTACTTCAAAATGAATATTGTAGAGCATAAAACAGGGTTTATTAAATGCTCTAATCAATTCTCATCTTGTTGCTTTATTTATGCAGACATAAATGTTCTAAGATTTTAACAAAACTGTGTAAATGAAAAGGGGATGTATATTGTGCTCATATGATTTCACTCTTACAACTGCCTTTCTTTAAAAGATTAACACTCATAGACATAAAAGAAAATGGTCTGATTTATTTTTTTGTTCCCAGAAAGAAGTGAAAGAAAAGTCTAAGTTTTTTCTACTTTGTAAAGTTCACAATTCAACATTTTCACTGATGAGCCCATGTGTCACAGTCTAGTCTGGATTATTATTAATGGAACAGTATTTTTTTACAGACTGAAAAGGACAAATGTAAAAACCTTTGATGCAATAAAAACTATTATTATTGTGCAAAGAGTCAATTGTATCTCTTTGACAGTAAGCATGAGTAAAATGGATTCTAGAAAGAAAATGATTAACACATCTAATTCCACATGTAAATCAATATTTGTCAGATGCTCAAGCCTGATGCTACTCTGTCCTTGTCATAACTACCCATCTAACGTACAACTCGCTAACTATTGTGCAAACATAAACAAAATTAAGATAAGATATTAACATTATTCTGTAATAATTCCCACACAGTAACAATCCTACCAAATGTATAGATTAATAAGACTAATTAAATAATATAAGTAGTCTACATGTCAGTTTACTAGCTTTTTTAAGGGCTTTTGTGTCTCATGTCTTCATCAGTTTATAGTGCTTGCTTAATATTTAAGAAGCTGCCTTCATCCATTTGGACTATAAAGGATACCAAACATGTCAGAAGGTTTCCTGCCCCGGAACCCAGGTTCCTCTGGTAGTCGGTTTCAGTCGGATTTTCTGAGATGATCTGAGTCACGCGCCTGGTGTCAGATCATAGCGAGCAAACCATCAGTTGTCTTTGGATGGGATTCAGAGAAATCTGATCCCAGATCTGTGTCTGCGGACGCTCGCCGCCACTGAGTGGTAAACAAAGGGCGCGCAAATCTCCCTACTTTACGGCGAGAGTGCGGCACAGGCACCTGCTGCAGCGCTCCAACTGGCTCTTCAACATGCCAGTCACACTTAGCCCCGCCCCTCGGCCGTTATCATTGGCTTACGGCTCTGCTCCCTGAGCTATCGCTAACGCTATTGGTCACCGCAGCCGTTTCATGCCAGCTTTGGGGCGGAAAGTTCCCGTCTTATTCATGAGGCGGGTCTACTGCTTGGTTGTAGATTTTCATTGGCCTTAAATCTTTCTGAGGCCCGGCTGAAAACCGTCTCCTCGTACCTGGTTGGTCATCGAGCAGGAAGCCCCGTCTCCACGACTGAAGCCGCCGCCGTGCCCTCACTGCTCTCTGCCTGTTTTATTCTCAGCGAGAAGTGTGAGTGCAGCTTCTCTGAGAGAGCGCTGCAATGATAAAAGCCGCATATGCGGTAGGCTACACACCTATCAGACAGGAAAATACCCAAGAAACGGCCTCACCCCGGTTCTCCTCGCACCACAGCCTTATCCACGACTCAGAGCGGAACCTCAAGGTGAGACATTTAATAACCTTTACTCTAATCCAACTCGTAAATCGCCAGTATAAAATCCTGAACGTATCATATTTCAGTTTAACAGGCTAACCTCGCTAGGTTAGTCTAAATACGGAGGCATTACGCTTTAAAATGTAACGTTGCTTGGAACCAGGGCTTTCAATGTGGTTTGGTCTTTATTTACGCTTTGGGAGAGAGGCTTACATCAAGATGACCTGAAGTCTGACCGAGGAAAACTCTGGGTTTATAATGGTCATATTAAGAGGGATTTCGACCCATTTACATACAAGAGTGTAGGCCTACTTTGATCTTCATTTAGCCTGATAATAATAACAAAACCAAAACAAAAACTTACAATAATTCCCAGTGAAAATGGCTTGGTTTCTTGGCTGCCACATGCATGACTCAATTAAAGGCTGGGGCCCATGTGATTGTCTCATATCTAATGTTCAAGGTGTGGTTGCCTTCGCCAGTTATGTGCCGGAGCGACAGTCCTAAAAAAAAAAAAACGCAGGTAATCTGTGATGGGCACGGCGCAGCTGTAACACCGCAGCCGCACTGTAGTTAATTATCATAACCAGGGGTTTCATAATGTCACCTTTCCCCACTGTCCACTTGAAGTGCGCAGATGCCACAATATCATCACCGATGCAATGTCTTTGCATGAAAGCTGAAGGGAAAAAAAAAAAAAAGGCGTCTCCACTCCTGCTCCCCCACCCGTTTAACACAGACACCATCACGCATCCACATTAAGTACACACACAGACACCAGTGTACCCCCCCCCCCCCCCCCCCCCCCCCCACACACACACACACACACACACACACACACACACACAGTGAGTGACCGCAGTTAAAACTCAGGGGTGTATTGTCTGTGGGCTGCTGCTCAGTGTGCAGGGTGTTGCTATGGAGGAGAGCAGGCAGGTTTTGGCAACTCCAGCTGCTGCAGGACGAGTTTGATGGTCAGCCCAGGGTGTACTGCGACAACCTGTGAGGTCCCTGTCTTTGTGTGGGCGTGTGAGTGTGTAAAGACTTTGCTTTAGGGGGATCATTAGCGTTGATGGCAGCAGCATCATACACTGCTTTTCATATGTCAGCATGCAAGCTCTTCTTCTATGATTCCCCTTTTAATGTGATTTAAGAATAAAGGTGTGTTGGAAGGAGGACCATATGTTCATACAAAAGAGAGTTGAGTATGGAAAATGGTTAATGATGACTAAGATCATTTGACTACATAATGTACCTTTCCACATCTTGTAACGTTGACTCTCATCCTATTAGTTCTGATTTCTCAAAGGATTGTAGGCAAATTCATATTTGAAGGTTGAGGCTGCCACTGTTCTATATTTATCTTACCAGTTAAAAACTGCTATAAAAAGACCAAAACCAACAATGAATAATGACTACTATGATTTAAATATTGTCTGTGCAGCCAAAGCCTGATGTATACTTGGTATCCCTCACACATAGTACTTCACTGTCGTTCAGAAATGTCTGAAAACACACAGATGTGTCATGCATCTTTATTACCATGGACTTGGTACTCACTAATTTGCTGAAAGTTCTCTCAAAAAATATGCATAAAATGAACAATTTACTTAAAATATAGTAATGTAGGCTAAAAATATGCGTATTTGTCAATCAAAGAGACAACAAATCAAACACAACTCCGAAGTAAAAGGTTTCAAAGATTTGTGTCTTCAGTAGAAACACATTTCGCTCGGGGCTGAGTGCAGCAGAAAGGCCAGATAAACCAGAAGGAATTGAAAGACGAACAGACAATGCTGGTTCGGGGGCCTTTTCATCTGTTGGACAATAAGAAAAATAAAGAACAACACCAGCCTATTAATAAGAGATGCACAGCTGTTTTATGCCACTGAGGGATCACATAGTTTCCATACTGAGTGGTTGGGTGGTGGCGGCGGCTCTTTTGTCATCGTGCTGGCTCCACACCCAGAGTCATGTTGGAGTAACAGGTATGGTAAAGGCAGGGTTGGGGACCAGGTCCTGTCATGAACAGACAGAGTAGAAGAAAAAAAACTGAGACAGCAGGAATCAGGCCAGATGACATACCTGCTGAGGCATGGAGACGCCTAATAGTTAACACACACTCACACGCACACACAAACCACACAGGCCAACGCAATAGTCTCACCTGTCTGATCAAAGATGACGTTGCTCAAACAAAAGCATGTTTGAGCCCATGTCCCTGAAAAACACAAGCCAATAAGACCTTTGGCTTACATTAATAATGACAATCTAAGACTGAGTTCTTTTGTTTCCAAAAGTGAAAAGGTCACATTTTAGTATCACTCATCTCTGTTGAATATAGATATGATTATAAGTCCATTATTAAACAGATGTGAGCTGCATTAAAGCCAGTGGTCTCATGTGGGGTTTCATTGGTATTGCTGCAGTTGATAACCTTTTTAATAATTCATTTATACCATCTATTTTCTCAATTTATTGTTTGTTTTATTTGGCTCGAGTTAATTTCAATCTGTAACAGGGAGGTCTCATCAGATGTTCCAAGAGGACCCAGAAACATCTCAGAATGTCTTCTTTCACCTGACTTAGAATTCAAACTCTTTCTGGTCACTATCACAGGCTACAGAGAGGAAAAAAACAGCGAGATACTTTATTCATTAGTATTGATCAAACAGCACAAGTGTATAATTTTTTCCAAGCTCCTGAGAGCTAAAGCTGAATCTAAGCAGCAATGTGCAATAATGATAAATCACTGTAGCCCTCTAACATGTCAAATATTGTACTTTGTTTTTGGGTCATCTTGATGTCAGTGTCAAATACCTCTTCTATGTTTTAAAGGTTTTCTTATCTAAAGCAACTGTCTTGTACTATGTCAAAAACTGCTTGTTTTTTATGTCAATCATCACACTTTACATTTTGGTCCAAGAACACATTTGTAGAGTTCCTTTGTTACCTAAGACTTCCATTTTTGTTGTTTGTTTATCATATATGTTTACATTTCTTGTATTCCTATAGCGAGAGCAGAAACTAGTGCATGTGAAACAGTGTCAGTGCTGCTTGCCTCAAAGGAAAGTTTCTCTCCTTCAGCAAGAGAACTTTTCGCACGCAGTCACTCCTGCACATTAATTCTTAGATGTCACAGTAAATCTCAAACATCCTGCTGTAGTACTACAGTCACTCTGACTGGAGATCGTCTTCGTGTTATAGAGTAGTGACCACTCTGGAGCCACTGTCGCCTCATCTTTCACAGGATACTGGTTCTTACATTTTTGGCTTCACTAGTTCTCAGTGAATCCAGCAGCCTGTAGTCGAAGGACGTTTTATTTCCTTTCAGTTCTCTATAGTTTCCCCCATGTTATCCATCTCTCCTCTCTGCCATCCTACCCTTATTTCCTCTCCCCCTACCTCCTCCCCCCCCTCTCACTGTCATGTCAGTTTTACCCAGTCGATTGATGAATCTCGCTGTTCCCTCCACCCACAGATCTCCCTGTCAGTCCTCCTCCTTTTTCTTCTCCTTCATTTGCTGTTTCTTTCAATTAGGCCATCCCTGACCCAGTCTTAGCTGCAAGTAGCCTGCATGCTACTTGCGTGCTGCTACTGCTCTTCCTTTTATGGTGGGGTGGATGCACATGCGTGTGTCTTGACACAGAATCACATCAGTGTCACTGTCAAACACTCCGTCACATCATCCTAAGTGCTCTAGTTTGAAGCCTCGTACAACACACAGGGCCTGAATCTTTATGATCCGGCTTTTTTTTTTAAATTCTTCTTGTCTTTCCCTCTCTTAGTGCCAGTAGAACCATGACCAAGCCAGTGGGGGGCGGTGCCAATGATGTCACCCGCTTCCTGACATCAGGGGCGGGGCCAGGACCTGGGTCCCCAAACTCCAACGCTGCGTTCTCCGCCGCCAGCCAGGCCGACTGGGCAGCAAAGAGGCTGGTGTGGGTGCCGTCAGAGAAGCATGGCTTCGAGGTGAGCAGGAAATGTCGCTTCATAAAAGAAACAGAAGAGTTTTTTTCAACATGCACCAACATCTGATATGAAACAAAGTAGAAATCTAACCCTAGCTTGGTTTTCACACTC
Source organism: Labrus mixtus (assembly GCF_963584025.1). Taxonomy (NCBI): domain Eukaryota; kingdom Metazoa; phylum Chordata; class Actinopteri; order Labriformes; family Labridae; genus Labrus; species Labrus mixtus. The sequence goes on along the minus strand of NC_083622.1, from coordinate 17,421,764 downwards.
CAGTTCTCATTATCTCTGGTAAATGATTAGCTCAGTGTGTGTGTGCCTTTAACTCAAGGTGTGTCAAACAGGTGATGTCTGAGAGGTTTAATCCCCATGACAGTACCCAATTCCCATACTTCTCTCTCTCTCTCCTATTGTATTCTTTAATTTACCTTGTGATGCTGACAAATTAGGACTCAGTGACTTATCATAAGGCTCTTTTAATAATATTCCTCTGCACCACTTATCCTCTTGTATAACCTATGATTCAGAGGTTTTCATTGGGGCACTCTGTCAGATGTGACATATGAATTCGATGTCCTCTCTCTGAGTCTCCCTCTCTCTGCTGGACTGGTTTCATAGAGCGCTCTATGAATAGAACAATACTCTCCTTCAGCCTCCTAATGGTAAAGAGGCCGTTGTAGAGACACTGACTTCATTTTACACTCATGATTAGAGAATGGCACTTTTGGACACACCAAACATCCATATTTATACTGTATAACACACACAGAAAGACACTCTGCTCTACTCTAGTTTTAGATTTGGAGCATGTAATTCAATGCGTGACTAATACTCACCCACACAAACATATTTTGTGTGTCGTGCTTGTCAAATATCAGAGAGAATGGAGTCGAGCAGGGTCCTGTGACCTGGTCAGACCCTGAGTTCACCACATCCTGTCCCGCAAGCACAAGACCAGCAGCGTGACGAGAAGACAGCTCGTCTCCTCCATTTTCTGTCACCAGCTATTCTTGTCTGTTGTCTGATAGTGACCGGCCTCACTGAAGCTTACTGACAGAGATTCTGCCAAACGTTGCACAATTATGCTTTCAATACTTTGCTGCTTGTGAAATGTAGGCCATATGGTTAACAGGAGAGTTAAGAGACTAGAGCAGAGTTGTAATGAGTAACAGTAGCAGACACTGGAATCACGAGAGGATGAGGGATGCATCACAACTTCACTACAAATTAAAAGAAAACAAAATACAGAGTATTGCCATAAAAAATAATAAATAACATTAAACAATTAAATGTGTAAATTAAAAAAAAAACAGCAAATTTTGGACCAAAATGAGAGAATTCATCCAGTTCGGTGAGGTTAAAAGTTTGTTCACATCACTCCATGAACTCTAAGTGGAGCTATGATGGATTGTTCAGCAAACAGATTGACTAACTCTGCTATAATTAGTGTTGCATGCACCTCTCCAATAAGCCTGTGTTACAGAGCTTTAACAGCCCAGTCTCACTTAAAGCACATGTTTGTGCACTACTGAACTATTACAGGTAATTACAATAATGCAACTTCTACAAAGAAGATGACCACTGCCTAAAACCACTGTCTCACTATTTGTTTGAATCGAATTCCATCCAAAAAAAAGACATGTTTTGTCATTTTAGTATCATAAATATTAACTCTAGAATCTTAACTGATAAAGAGGAATTGCGTCAGTGTATTGTATCATATGGGATACCCCCCCCTCCCCCCGCCCTAATGTTACAGTGCATCACCTCTCAAAGTTTCAAGTCTTCCTCCTTCATCTCCCTCTTTGCTAAACCCCTTTCTTATTCTTCTTCTTTTTCTTCGACCTCCAGTCGGCCAGTATTCGAGAAGAGCGCGGTGATGAGGTGGAGGTGGAGCTCACAGACAGCCAGCGTCGGATCACTCTCTCCAGAGAAGAGGTGCAGCGGATGAACCCCCCACGTTTCAGTAAAGTGGAGGACATGGCCGACCTTACCTGCCTCAACGAAGCCTCCGTGCTTCACAACCTGAGAGAGAGATACTACTCGGGCCTGATCTACGTGAGTGAAACAAAACAATTAAAGTACGACGGGGGGACACGTTCAGCTTATAGTGACCCCCAGTGCTCAGAATGACATGCCCACAGCAACAATTTGGTTTGTAATGTTGTGTACTGTATGCATGTGTTAGTGGTTAGCTCATCTAACGTCTCCTGTGTAACTGATCCGAGTCAGTAAGAGAGGTGAGGAGTCAGTTTACAAAGTTGCTCATGTGGTGTCGATGGGAGGCTTCTCCAGTTTCTCCTGCAGAAAAAAAAACACACGAGTAGAACACAACAGATAGGAAGGGTCGTTATGACGTAAGCCAGAGATAAGTGCTGTAACCAGGAAGCATGCAAGGGCTTTACTTGTGCTAAAGGTAGAATAATGACAGGCAATAAAAGGTAGTCGAGCTGTCAATAGTGGGATGAATGAGGGTGTATGAAACCGAGAGGGCAGATTAAGAATAGGACAAAGCGGGGCTGGCATAAATGGTTGGAATAGTTGTGAGAGGCGTATTACAATTCAAGATAAGATAAAGTGGCTTACATATCATTCATGACTTTCCCTACTGTCGGAATGCATTACATCAACACTTCTGTCTCGGTGTGGATGAACACTGTGGAAGATATGGTGACTGGCTGGATTTCTAAATTCAGAATGAGCCAATACATATTTTGTAACATCTTCATATCTGGAGATGAAGGGGAGGGTTTTTAAAGTTCAGGGGTCTGTTGAGGTTCTTTCAGAACAGACGATTAACAAAGGTTTAATGTGATCATGTGTATGGACAATTTGATGAGTTATATGTTATATATGTCAGAGCAACAATGTTTACTTACGCCCTCTTTTTATACAGTCAGTCTTGACACTGAAGCACAATTGTTTGTTTGACTAAATTAACTTCATTTATGATTACGATAATGAATGTTCAAATAGGGTTCCCTTCATCACATTTATTGATGAGGGAGAATGTTGCTGAATAGAGCGATATATTTAATCACTTTAAGAGCACAGCTGCCCTGAGAGTACTTGATATCACGTTTGGCTTACTGCTGTGCTCTCACCTACAGGCATGGTTCATTAAGAATATACTTTACATGCAGTTATCAAAAAGGAGAAGTCAGACAGTTACAGTCAATCAATACATTTAGGACAAAACACAAGTGACTCGAGTGACTGAGCGTGTGCAAACAGCGCTGACTGTTCAAAACGTAACGCTGTCAATAAGAAGAATTGCAAAATAATGGAGAAGTACATCTGTTTGTGGAAAATGACCTCCACTATGAGGTCTGCCTAATGTGTGTAAGTTTAATGTGAATCTCTCTCCCCCTAGACATATTCAGGGCTGTTTTGTGTGGTGGTGAATCCGTACAAGAACCTGCCCATCTACACAGAGGCCATCGTGGAGATGTACAGAGGCAAAAAACGCCACGAGATGCCCCCGCACATCTACGCCATATCAGAGGCCGCCTATCGTAGCATGCTACAAGGTAATCCACGCTATCGCTGACCCCTCTGACAAACGGTGACACTGTAGCAACCGCATGCATCTGCTATCAGCTGAGCTGGAACGTTGTCCTGTATCTGCTCTGTGATCTTTTCACACCGAGCCACACTGCGAATGCTATTTGAAGGTGTGGTGTCACACGGTGACGTGAGGCTGTTTTCAAAAGCCTTTAAAGTGAAAATACTGAGTGAGTGTTTTATGCAACAGGTTGTTTAAGGCGTAGCACTCCTTGTAACAAGTAGTTTAAGCAATGTAGTGTATTTGTTGTGGTGATGATAGTAACCACATATTATACTGGTGACAACAATACATGACTGACATTTTTTATTGGCCCTTCCCATTCCCCAGTTCACAAGATGTGTCAGAGAGAATTCCCAGCAATTATTTAAAAAAGCCGTTAAGGCCTGATTGTGCAATGCCTGTGTCTGCCTGGGGTGTCTTCATGAGATAACAGGACAGAACGGGCTGTGTCTATGTATTTGTCAACCCCCCCACCATCCACCACCCTCCACCCTCCACCCTCCTCAGGGTTTGTTATAGGTGTGTTTCCACAGTGATTTAAACCTGTAGGACCAGTATGAATTCTTCCAGACTGAGCGTGTGGGAACCTTCAAAGCCATAATGCAACTTATGTTGCAGACTGGGACCAGTTCAGCTGGTGACCTGCTTCTCTGCACGCTTGAAATAACTGATGCGCTCACAGAGGGTTGGTGTGAGTCCGTCTTCGTGTCTGGTTAGTTGAAGGGAGAGGCTTGGTGTACTGTACAGTAACATCACCTGGCCAATGACAGAGCGTTCCCATAAAGCACCTTTCTGTGTGTTATTTCAAGGATTCATATGTCAACATGTGTAGCCTTTTAAAGAGAAATGTGATCCTTGTAGCTGTTCCATGTTGACTTTGCTTTTCTTGTTTCAACCCCATGTTTAACACTGTGCCAGAATGTAAGAAAAAAAGCCTTTATTAATGACACTTTAAAAAGGTTAAAATATCTTGGGTGTTTCACACAGAATGGTCGTATAGCTTCTTCACCAACAGTTTTTTTTTTTTAAATGCCCCTAAAATACAACTCTCATTTTGGACTTTTTTAAACCCCTGATTCTGTTTTTACAAAATGTGAACCTAACGGGGAAGAGGATTGTTGTTTATGAGGAAGCATATTGAAACTAAAGAACCTTGTCCACTAGTCATCTTTGAGTGACAGAAAAAAATTGCCAATACACTTTTTGTTGGCAGTAAACTGAGCTCAAGGCTGCCCGTCTCAGTAAAAGCCTACTTGAGGGAGAAACTGCAGTCATCTGTCAACAGTCAAACGAATAGACAGATATGTAGTAATGTCTTTCATACGTCTGGTGTGAGATGCGCATTCTGTCACTAATTAGTCCACATATTATTTTCTCCCACAGACCGAGAAGATCAGGCGATCCTTTGCACGTGAGTAGCCTTCAGTAAGACTCAAGTGTGTCTGTGTGTGACAGTCATTTGCCTTCAGGAGAAATCCTCATTAATCCTAAAGAGAATGTCTGCCTCTGTTGGAGGATGTGTGCATGCTTTCTCTGTCTTTGTTTGAGTATTTTGGAGCCTTCAGGCACATTTGCATGTGCTTGTAATGTATTAAATGAACAAAATAACCTTTTGCTTCATATTTCATTTAGATTTTTTTGGTTTTTGTTGAGTTAATGAACCCCTTTTAAAAGCTGAACAACACTGTATGATAACACTGAAGATAGAAAGAGTTGGTATCAATGTTTCCACTGATGTTTGTCAGAAGCAGTTGTCAAACACACATAAAGAATCAGGTCAGATAATCACTCCTTTGCGAAGAGGTTCAGCCTGTTATGTGAATGCATCCTAGTGAGTGTTTGCACTCGTGGTTTGTCTACCTACCTGCTTGTCTGAGGGCCGCCCATCACTCTCTCTGTCATCACGTCTTCCTGCCAGACTCTTCCTGTCATTGTCGAGAATCATTTAAAATCAAGAGTATTTGGTACGAGGCGTCTGCTTCTTTTAGATCTTTTAAAGCTGCTATTTTTACCCCATTCTCCGTCTTTCTTCTCCAAAAACAACAACACTGACACCGCCTTCATCCTGCACACCTGCTTTCTGTTTAGACCTGTGGCCCTGAACGCCCCCGCATGGGGCCTGCGTTTATTGGTGTGATGAATGTGGGTTTGGCCACTTTCCCTGTGTGTTCTCTCTCTTTAAAATGCTCTTTATATACCGTTCATAATTCAGCCCACATGTGTTCAGAGTCAACTGTTTGTTAAAAAAGAGAGAAAGAAAAATAGTGGTTGATATCAGTGTGTTGTGTGTGTTTGTGTGTATTTCAGAGGCGAGTCTGGAGCTGGGAAAACAGAGAACACAAAGAAAGTCATCCAGTATTTAGCTCACGTTGCCTCCTCCCATAAAGGGGGCACACCGGGCAGGAACAAGGAGGCTATACAGGTACGTCACATTACAGACACCAGAGTTAAGAATACAAATAAGAGTATCTGGAAAAAAACTACTTCTACAGAGAAACAGGCCTTAAAGGAACAGGCAGAACAGAACTCTTCGTTACATTATCTTAATGATCGACAACAATGCTGTGTTAGCTATTACTGTTAGCTATCTGCGTATTGGTCAGTGCAGGTTATCTCTGTTTATTACATGTTGCCATGACTTTTGCCCTTAATGTTCAGACTCATGCAGCAGTTCGTTGACTAAGATAACTGAAATCTGAGCAAAGAAAAAAAAAACATGAAAAAAAACCCCACTGTTTGGAGGTTTAAAGTGTTAACAATTTCTTGGTTTGCAGTCGACCACAGTGACTTCTTATTCTCCTCCTCACATGATGCTGTATGCTGTAAATGGTTTCCTTGATATGTGCTCGAAGCTGTGTTTGACTCCAATCTAGCTGTTTATTCTTGCTCCCAGTCTGTATGACAAGTTAAGCCAATCACCTTCCTCCTTCAGGTCTGCACTTAGCGCACAGAATAGAGACTTGTATCAATCTCCTCTTTTAACTCACGGGAAAAAAAAGCCAATGATACTATTTCCCAACATGCTGATCTATTCCTTTAAGTCGATAAAACCCGGCATCTGTGATTTAGTTATTTTAAATGTGCTGCTCTGTGCAATCCATTATTTCAAGTCTCTAACTTCTTCTCAACTTACTGCACCTTAATCACATCATTTTCCTCTTGGTTTATTCTTTATACTGACCGATTGTCTCGTAAAAAACGACATCATGGGTTTTCCTTCTGATACCATTAACTCTTAGCTGCTTTACCTTGGAACGGGTTTTCCTGTCCTCTTTTTCTACAAACATTACCGTCCTTCCTTCCTGCACTATTTCCCCCCTCACTCTCCTCTCTCTGCATTGTCCTCCTTCTCTTTCCGGCATGTTCAGATGGATGGCTCTAGATCCTTAACAAGAGGCAGCACTTTGGGAAACAGGGTGAGTTAACTCTATCCTGCTGCCCTCTCCTTTGCTTTTCTTCCTGCTTAATGAACTCCACTGAGATACAGGCTAACCAATAGAGTAACCGTTGACCTCTAACTGTCAGTACTGATGTGTTTCGTCATAACCTTGTACACTATGTTTGATTTTTGCTTCTTTAAATGTCTTTGTTTGTTGTTATTGTTGTCTTATTTGTGTTTTTTTTCCATTTGTTTGTTTATCTCATCCATATGTTCACCCATTCTCCTTCCTCCAAAAAACTTCATTTTTTCCCTACACTTCGTCAGAGTATGCAATATGTGAGTATTCAAGTATTTAGACGACTTGGGGTTTATTCACTGGGGGCGGACTGTCATTTGTTAGTAGAAGAATGTTTGACAGAGCTGATGAGATTCTCTTGATACGTAAAGAGAATCCAGTCTTCGGTTCGTTGTGCTTTTTTCTTTTGTGACATTAGCCTGAATAATTCTGACTTTCTGGGTCTTCAGCCTCGGGCACATTCTATTTTATTCTGCTCAGTGGGCTCAGGGATGACTTTTCACCGTCCATTGAATTGTAAATGCCACAGGTCTTTAGGTAGAGCCAGCTACAGAGTCATCGCCTGTATGTTGAATGACTGGCTGAGGGAGTGGATGTGGCACCAAGTGAACACACAATCATGTATTTGGCCTCTCGGGGTATTGATTGTATTTAATAAGAAATGCTGATCTTTTGCTTTGTGTGTTTGTGTGTCTGCTTTTGGAGTTGGCAAGCGATGATTCCTGGGCACTTTACAGTCAAACCCCCCTCCTGTAGCTACTGTAGCTCCTCATCACTACTGCTGCTGCATCATCAGCTGCTGCACTGGCAATGCGACAACCGCAGTCTTTTGCATTGCAGCTAGCTAGAATCAGCCTATATGTAGCTTGTGTAAAGTGTTAACGTCACTCCCCCCCCCCCACCAGCACCACCCTTCTTTCTCTACAACAGTGGTTCTCAACTGACTCATCATAGTTGGTGTCTAGAGATTGCCTTTTAATAATGTGGGAGATTAAATTGTAATAAATTAAAGTGTTGCCATTATTATTGATTGCCTAACCAATGAGGGCCCATTACTCTTATTGAAGTTGAGAATCATTTGTTCCTGGGTCTGGGGATGGTGTGCCGATGCTTTTTCAGGCCCTAAAATGCACCGTTTTGTGTCAATGCTTTTCAAACATGAGTCATGCAGTGGTTGTTTTACATAACAGATCAGTGGATAGTCTAAAGAGAGCAGGATGAAATGGTGCATTTTAGTAGAAGGTCACTATGGAAGTGCTTTTGTTAAGTTTCTCACATTTGCAGCGCTGCATAGCTGATCTGACGTCGCCTGTGTTTCTCAGGGTGAGCTGGAGAGACAGCTGCTGCAGGCCAACCCCATACTGGAGGCCTTCGGCAACGCGAAGACAGTCAAAAACGACAACTCATCCAGATTTGTAAGAGCAGACCTGATATATCATACAGACTATGTTAATCACCGCCCGAAAATTCTATCACCAGTAGAATCAGTTGATGATTTAGTCATCTAGAAATGAACTGAAACATTAATCACCTTTTTCTTCTTCTTTAGGGTAAATTCATCCGCATCAATTTTGACGTTGCGGGGTACATTGTCGGTGCCAACATTGAGACCTGTATCCTTTGTCCTACCTTCAGTGAATGAGACCTGTATGCACTCCTACTGTCTTAATTTAACTGAGTTTACTGCAACCTTGGACATGAAGATTGTCCATTTATTTGAACCATATATTCATCTGTTGTGACATAAAAACAAGTCATGCTAATTTGCGTTAAGGTTTTTTTTTCTTGTATAAAAGTGGAGAAAAAAAAATGGAATCTTTAAAAGTCTAAATATAATGCTACATATTCTGAAGGGCAAATCACTAGTAGAAGACGTTTTGTCTGGTTATGTCCTTGACAATATAAATCCAGATCTCCTTGAAAAGTCCCGGGCCACCCGGCAGGCCAAAGATGAGAGGACGTTCCACATCTTTTACCAGCTGCTGTGTGGAACATCAGAAGAGACGAAAGGTGAGCCAAGGGTCGACCAATCAGAAACTCTAACGCTACAGCACACTCTGTCCTTTTTCAGTGAATGTAGATGTCTAATGTACTTATGCCCTAGGGTAAATTGTTGTGTACTTAGATTAACCTCACTGTTACACCCTTTTTTTTTTTTTATCCCCATCCATAGCTGACCTGCTCCTTGGAACTGCTGACCAGTACCGCTTCCTCAGTGGAGGCGCCATCGCGGTTCCAGGTCAGAGCGACTCGGAGAACTTCACCCAGACCATGGACTCCATGGCCATCATGGGCTTCACCCCTGAGGAGTCACTATGTAAGAAAAGAGGAAGAGAGGAGAGAGTTGTTTTCCTTTTGCATATTTGCTTGCTGGACTGATATAAAAGTTTTCCCTTCGCCTCTTCTGCCTCTCCTCAGCCATGCTGAAGGTGATCTCTGCTGTGCTCCAGTTTGGGAACATTTCCTTCATGAAAGAGAAGAACCAGGACCAGGCCTCCATGCCTGATAACACAGCTGCTCAGAAACTGTGCCACCTGCTGGGCATCAACGTGCTGGAGTTCACCCGGGCCATCCTCACTCCTAGGATCAAAGTGGGTCGGGAGTATGTGCAGAAGGCGCAGACCAAAGAGCAGGTAACATTTTATATACACTCCTGCAGATAAACAGACGTGTCTCTATGGACTGTGTCTAACACTGTGCTCTTCTTTACCAGGCTGACTTTGCTGTGGAGGCTTTAGCAAAGGCAACGTATGAGCGTCTGTTCAGATGGCTGGTGCACAGGGTCAACAGAGCTCTGGACCGCAGACAGAGACAGGGAGCCTCCTTTATAGGAATCCTTGATATCGCTGGATTTGAGATCTTCCAGGTTTGTTCTTGATCATGTTTTGTCTGCATACAATAGCAAATGTGTTTTTATTCAACATTAAGGATTATGGTGGACTTTTTCCTGACTGCATCAGTTTTTCAGAAATGCTACAGTGACAAATGTTAGTGATGGTGATGAGGAAGACTGCTTTAGTTTAAACGTTCTTGCAGACACATTTAAGCATGTAGGGATCTGGATTTTAAACAGTGTAACACACAAGTATCTGCATCTTCCTCCATAAGTTATGTCACATGAATTGATGATTTATTGAGTCTTTGTTTTTCTAAATCCCTTCCTCCGCAGCTAAATTCATTCGAGCAGCTGTGTATCAACTACACCAACGAGAAGCTGCAGCAGCTCTTCAACCACACCATGTTCATCCTGGAGCAGGAGGAGTATCAGCGAGAGGGCATCGAATGGAACTTCATCGACTTTGGCCTGGACTTACAGCCGTGCATCGACCTCATCGAGAAACCAGTACGTGCACACGAAGACACTTCTTTGAAATAAGGAGCATGGATTAATCCTTGCCAAAAACATAGATGCTGAGTTTCCAAATTTAGAGTGCTCTATTTGTTTTTGTAACAAAATACAGTCACAAAATACAGCTTGCAGATTCTACCTGATCAGTTCTCTGCACTGACAGATGAAGGAGTGAAGGTGAATTAAAGAAAACAAAAAAATCAACACGCAAGCACACACACAGATTCATCTTGCATTGCAGAGTTTCCCTCAAAGTCAAATTTGTTTTTCCCTCGTCTCTGTTAGACTCACCCGCCTGGTGTTCTGGCCCTGCTGGATGAAGAGTGCTGGTTCCCCCGGGCTACAGACCGCTCTTTTGTAGAGAAGGTCTCCACTGAGCAAGGCAACCATCCAAAATACTTCCGATCAAAGCAGCCGCGCGGGGAGGCTGACTTCTCCATCATTCACTATGCTGGAAAGGTATCCCATCATTTCCTCCTCATCTTCGTCCATGCCTGCCATGTCTCCTTATTAAAGGAATCAAACTGAAAAAAGTCCACTCTGTGCCCTCTGAAATGTCTCTCAGGTGGACTACAAGGCCAATGATTGGCTGGTGAAGAACATGGATCCTCTGAACGACAACGTGGCGTCTCTTCTGCACCAGTCGTCTGATCACTTTGTGTCAGAACTTTGGAAAGAAGGTGAGACTGATTTACTCTCGTTTTCATCCACTGCCTTGTACATTGCCCCCATAATCTAAGACTTTATGTACAGCATGTCAAAATGAGATTAATGTATTGCTAACGGAAACACTTTCTCTTGTCAAACACAAATGATGAAGTCACCTGGTGCAAAATGTAATAACTTTATTTCTTTCTCTTCCCTTTCTCTACAATATGACTACTCTATCTGCTGTCCTCCATCTTGTCCTCTCCTGTGTCCTCCTTGCTCTTGCTCCAATTTCCCTCTGTTCTTTTCTCTCTCCTCTCTACACTAATTTGGTGCTCCTCTTCCTCTCTTGCCCTTCATCTTTCTTCCTCACTTCTCCCCACATCAGATATTCAAACTCTTCCTCGTGTGTACTTCTTTGACTCCTATGCCACAATACAGGCCAATGGCTCCGACAGTAGGTTTCTCTCCTCCTCCCGTTGTCACAGTCCTCTCTCCCACCTCCTCTGCTTGTTTTACGCCTTTCTTTTTCTGTCTCACTAGTTGTTGAGTTGTGTGTCATTTTTTGGTTTTTGTCCTGTAGTGTGATGAAGTCGTTGTGCTCTTAGCTCAGTTAATGATTCTTTAGTATTAGAGTATTAGCTTGTAGTGACTGTGCTGTGCTTTTTGATGTGCCTTTTTCTGCCTTTTCACCGTAGTTTTTGTAGAAATTCATCAGTATGAGTCTCATTAGCAACACCAACCAAATTCAGGATCACACGAGAGATGTGCTGCACAGTAAGAACGACCATGTGCAGGTCGAAGTGTGATCCTGAATCAGCTCTAGAGATGCAACATGTAACCTTTCATGCCACAGCTTCAATTTAGCCCCCCAAGTATTGGTCTGTTATGGTGTTATAAATGTCATTATTTACCCGACTGGGACATTTTTCAAAGAGCATAACACCGAATATAACAGTCCAATGAGGAACTATATAAGGCATCATTGTCTCATGTTTGTTTTTTCAAATCATAGACAGACGAACCTGTGCTTAATCCTGTCTAGGCTTGTTCAAGGTTCAGCTAGAAAACCTGTTATGCACCTGCGCTTCACTAAAGCGTGAGTGTGTGTCATAGAGGCTGACATGGGAGAGCAAATATGTGATTTATATTTGCTGTGAAAACCATATGATTGCATCTCTAATGAGCTCAAAATCCGTTGTGTACCATCTAATATCATCATGTCCAAAGCTTGATAGCAGATGTGCAATCAGGTGTGAAATCCTAACACCGCTGCATTAGTGTGGCACTCATGGGAATATAATCAGGCCTCATGAAGTGTCTTTTTTCACTCCACTAAGTTGATGCTTGCTTGTTGAAACTGTGACCACTTTTTTTTTTTTTTCCTGCAGTGGACAGGATCATTGGTCTGGACCAGGTTTCTACGGGAGAGAACAGCGGCCCGGTCAACTTCGGAGCTTCAGGTCTGAAGACGAAGAAGGGAATGTTCAGGACTGTTGGTCAGCTCTACAAGGAGTCTCTCACCAAGCTGATGGCCACACTGAGGAACACAAACCCCAACTTCCTGCGCTGCATCATCCCCAACCACGAGAAGAGGGTGAGAAGGCGGTAACCATGACGACTTTAGAGCAAAGCAGACAAGACAGCTGGGAAAAAAGGATGACATTTTCAATTATTCTCTTGGTTCTTGTTCTCTCTCTCTCTCTCTCTCTCTCTCTCAGGCCGGTAAGCTTGCCCCCAATCTGGTTTTGGACCAGCTGAGGTGTAATGGGGTTCTGGAGGGGATCCGTATCTGCAGACAAGGCTTCCCTAACCGCATCCCATTTCAGGAGTTTAGGCAGAGGTGTGTGTGTGTGTGTATATTTTTGTGTGTTCACCCACCTTTCATAGCCACCTGTGCAGCCCCTTATGATCCTCTTTCTCTCTGAACACACACACACCAAATGTTCATCAAGCTCTTTTTCTGGGATCTGCCAATGAGACTTCTTCACACATCTTCAGTCTTAATGTCTCTTCCTCAAACTTACAATAATAAAAAAATAAAAAAATGTCTTCCAGATACGAGATCCTGACTCCCAACGCTATCCCTCGCACCTTCATGGATGGCAAACAGGCATCAGAACTCATGGTGAGTAACTTTTCTGGGTCTGTAAAGATACAACAGACTGTGTTATGATTGAAATAGAGGCGTCACAACGTTGCTAACTGAATGCTGTTTCCTCATTCAGATCAAAGCTTTGGAACTGGACCACAACTTGTTCAGGGTGGGTCAGAGTAAAGTCTTCTTCCGAGCTGGAGTCCTGGGTCACCTGGAGGAAGAAAGAGACCTTAAGATCACAGACACCATCATACGCTTCCAGAGTGCAGCCAGAGGCTACCTCGCACGCAAGTAAGAGTTTGAACTTAGACTAAAGATGAACAGAGAGAGAAAGAGATGTTCCATTAGACTTCTTTTCATGTTTAGAATGTTTGAACAGCACCCTGTTGTTACTTTTAGATATGTGTTGTACATTAATTGATTGGATTCAACTTGTGCCAGTCCATGAATCTTTAATTTACGTAATGAAACCGAAGCAGTCAAACATTTAACTCGGTGTGGTTTCTCTGTAAGAAGCACTTGTTGAAGGAGGGCAGTTTTGTATTTCACTCTTAAGGGAGCATCAATTATTAATCTTCTCTCAGCACCTATCAGTGACTCAGGAATCGCAGACGCATTGACATGAATTTGACACAGCTTATTGAAGACTGTAAACAACATCACTGATCAGTGGATTTCAGGTTCATTGCACATTAGGGTCATTCAAAGTAATCAAGACAATGCAAAAACAATTATAAAGAAAACAAATATGCATATTCAAACAATGTGTGTCTGTGATGTCGTTTGTTCTTCTGGGATTTAACTAAATATTTGTGAAAACAGTATCTGTAGTAGTTCTGTCCATTACTGAGCAGTGATGTAAGTGTAGGTTAAAAAGGGAGTGAAGCCAAGTCTTTAGAAAAGGAATCATGAAGTGGTTCATGATTGTTAGTGATCCTGTGAAATGCCTAAAGATTTCATTTTCTGCAGTAGTTAAGAGTAAAATGTGTTTTCAAGTGATGGGAGTGTAAAGAAAAGCTAATGTGTGACATTGTAATGTTTCTGTTTCTGAAAGGACAATCAACCACTTTGAATGAATGCACAGACTTCCTGCACATGCACATGTATGCTAGTTGATTTATGTTGTTGTTTTTTCTTTCAGAGCCTTCTTAAAGAAGCAGCAGCAGCTGAGCGCAATGAGGGTCATGCAGAGGAACTGTGCTGCTTACCTCAAACTCAGGAACTGGCAGTGGTGGCGTCTGTTTACAAAGGTACAGTGCACACTCAACTACCGAACACACAGATATTAAATATACATAGATACAGTATATGCTCTGTTCTCTCTGACAGACTGTTTAAATATATGCTAATGTTATCAACGCTTATTACTAGCTGGTGAATTTTAGATAATGTCTGAGTAAATAAAACATGAGAGAAGAAAACAGGTTTTGTTATTAGAACCTGAAATGCGAAATTCTGAAAGGTCCTTCAAAGGTGAAAGAAAGGAAAGTCACACTGATGCAGGAAATTAAGACACACACAATAACTTGTGACCCTTGTTCTATTTCATTTAGGTGAAGCCACTGCTGCAAGTGTCCCGGCAAGATGAGGAGATCCAGGCCAGAGAAGGTCAGCTCCAGAAGGCCAAAGACAATCTCACCCGAGTGGAGCAAGAGTTTTCTGAACTGGACCAGAAACACGCTCAGGTAAAATAAACAAAGAAAACTCCATGAAGTCCTCGCCCCCTTCCCCCCCCTTCTATGAATCAGAGCCTCACTTCTCCCCCCTCCTCCTCCTCCTCCTCCTCTCTATCTTCGTCATGTAGCTGCTGGAGGAGAAGTCGGTGCTGGCTGACCAGCTGCAGGCGGAGGCAGAACTGTTTGCAGAGGCGGAGGAGATGAGGGCCAGGTTAGCAACTCGGAAACAGGAGCTGGAGGAGGTGATGGGCGAGATGGAGAGTCGGCTTGAGGAAGAGGAGGAGAGAACTGCGCAACTCACCAATGAGAAGAAGAAGATGCAGCAGAATATACAGGTCAGGAGATAAAGTCAATACAGTGAGAGACACTAATAATGACTCAGCAGTTTTTCTTCCAGCTTTGCTTGAAGTTAAATTGAGGCGTCTTTACCTTAACCTGCAAAATTGTATATTTTCTGACCTCATCAGGACCTAGAGGAACAGTTAGAGGAGGAGGAAAGTGCACGGCAGCGCCTCCTGCTGGAGAAGGTGACTTTGGAGACCAAAGTAAAGAGTCTAGAAACAGATCTGATGAATGCAGTGGAGCAGAGAGACCGACTCAGCAAGGTGGGCATCAAATGAAAGCTTCACTATGTTTATTTACACTCTTGTATTGTAGATATGAGTTGAGCGTATTGCTTTGTGTAAAACATGTTTGGTATACATACAGTATGTTTTATAAAAGTCTCTTGATCCGACACTGTGTTGCCGTTTTTTTTCTGAGCAGGACAAAAAACAGTTTGAGGAGCGTCTGAGTGAAGTTACCGATCAGCTCACTGAGGAAGAGGAGAAAACAAAGAGTCTGAACAAACTCAAGAACAAACAGGAAGCTGTCATCGCTGACCTTGAAGGTAACTAATATTACACTGTGATTGCATTGAAATGAATGAATGATTTAGATTGAAGTGCTGATATTAAGAGGAAACTGTTAGAATTGATTTAAGTATATCAGTATGAACATCTTTGCTGTTCAAATGCTGATCGATCTGTAATCTGACTCCTCCTTTATTGTGTGCAGAGCGTCTGAAGCGTGAGGAGCAGGGTCGCCTAGAGCAGGAGAAGATGAGGAGGAGGATGGAGAACGAAACTGTGGAGGCCCAGGAGCAGCTATCAGATCTGGGCATGATGTCCTCTGAGCTAAGGGGCAGTCTGTCTCAGAAAGAGAAAGAGATCACCAGCCTGCAGGGCCGGTGAGACACAAGACAAAATAGAAACAGACATGGAAACACATCTAAAAGCTCGTAATGGAATTCTCACCCCCTTGCTTTTACTCTTTCCCTGTTTTTGTCAGGTTGGAGGAAGAGGGAGCGCGACGTGCAGAAGCTCAGAGGTCACTGAGGGAGGCCATGTCCCAGGTGTCTGAGCTGAAGGAGGAGGTGGAGAATGAACGAGGGATGAGGGAAAGGGCAGAGAAACAGAGGCGGGACCTCGGGGAGGAACTGGAGGCTTTGAGGACTGAGCTGGAGGACACTCTGGACACCACGGCTGCCCAGCAGGAGCTAAGGTTAGCGTCACTAAAGCAAAAAATCAACAGTTCTGGAAAATGATTATAGAATATTTTTAACAACCCTCTAACCTCCTTCCTCGTCTTTCCACATAGGTCTCGTCGTGAGTCTGAGTTAAATGATCTCCAGCGGCGTGTTGAAGATGAAACTCGCCACCACGAGGCCCAGCTATCAGAACTCCGAGTCAAACACAGCGCTGCCATAGACGGCCTGCAGGAACAGCTAGACAACAGCAAGAGGGTAAGAGGAACGCACAGTCATAAACACTTTCATCGTGTTAAAAGGCACAGTCACTCATCCATGTTGTCTTTCAGGCACGTCAGTCGTTGGAGAAGGCCAAGGTATTGCTGGAGGAAGAGAGGCAGAATTTGACCTCCGAGCTCAAGAGCCTCCAAGCGGGTCGCACAGAGAGCGAGAGAGGCCGCAAGAGGGCTGAGAGTCAGCTGCAGGAGGTCAGCGCCCGATTGACTCAGGCCGACAGAGAGAAGGAGGAGAAAGAGGAGCGGGTGCACAAGCTACAGGTGCAGATGGACACACAAACGCACAGATCCTAGACCTTCATTTTTATGTTTTGATGTTAATTTATCTGCTTAAAAAAGTTTGTGTCTTTGTTCCTTCAAAATATCACCAAACTGGTTCTCGTTAAGTTAATCATTTAACTGGTTAACTTTGTCATTTCCAGTGTGAGATTGAAACCGTCTCCAGCAGTTTGTCCTCCTATGACACCAAATCACTTCGCCTCTCTAAAGAGGTCAGCAGCCTGGAGGGCCAGCTGAACGACGCAAAGGTAACAAAATGCAACACCCAAGCACACTTTAAGATCTTACTCCTACAGTTAAGAAAATCATCATCAAAAGTCATTTCTGAAGCATTCTGAAGAAAATGAATATCTGATTAAAATACAAGATTTTCCTCCAGCCTTCACTCGTATACACCCACATAGCACAGACGACGACGGGGCTTTTGTTGACACTCTTATGTTTTCTTGTCCCTCAGGAACAGCTGCAGGATGAAACTCGTCAAAAGATGGCTCTGGGCTCTCGGGTACGAGCGCTGGAGGAGGAGAAGAACGGTCTGATGGAGAGACTCGAGGAGGAGGAGGAGAGGAATAAAGAGTTGAGCCGGCAGATTCAGACTCACACACAACAGGTAAATCAAAGGCACACAAAGGCTTTCATTTATCTCTCCAAGTTCTTACTTTGAAAAAGATGTCAATAAATACGTAAATTGTTCTCCAGATCATGGTTAACAGCAGTAAAATGTTAAAATGACGCACCACACACAATTCAAAATATGTAACTAAGTTAAAAACAGCAGATGCAGATAAATATCTCATTTCAGTTTTCATATTTCATGAACCCAAAGTAATCCAAATATAAGATATTTTGAGAGATATTTGAAAAAACATGTTTGACACTTTTGAACCCCTCAGCTTGCAGAGCTCCGTAAGCAGTCAGAGGAGGTGAACACCGCGGTGGAATCCGGAGAGGAGACGCGCAGGAAACTCCAGCGAGAGCTAGACAGCACCATGGCGAGGGAGAAGCAGAAGGAGGAGGAGAAGGAGAGAGTGGAGAGACAGAGGGAGCGACTGAGGGAGGAGATAGAGGACATGACGCTTGCACTGCAGAGAGAGAGGCAGAACTGTATGGCCCTGGAGAAGCGGCAGAAGAAGTT
Organism: Labrus mixtus; assembly: GCF_963584025.1. Taxonomy (NCBI): domain Eukaryota; kingdom Metazoa; phylum Chordata; class Actinopteri; order Labriformes; family Labridae; genus Labrus; species Labrus mixtus. The sequence goes on along the minus strand of NC_083622.1, from coordinate 17,404,023 downwards.
TGACCAGGTCAGAACTTCATTATTTATTTTTTCTATAAAGGTTGAAAAAATGCTTGAAATGTCTTTCCTTTATTTTGAACTTTTCCTCCACTCCCTCAGTGTCTGGCGGAGGAGAAGGCGGTGGGCGCTCGGCTGTCAGAGGAGAAGGACAGAGCAGAGGCAGACAGCCGAGAGAAGGACACAAGATATTTGTCCCTTTCCCGAGCCCTGCAGGTAAACTCACTGAGAGAAGACAAATTCGAGTGTTGGTGTATCTGATATTGTGAAGATAAATGTTTTCCTGTTTCTGTTTGTGTAGGAGGCCCAGGACCAGAGGGAAGAGCTTGAGAGGTCTAACAAGCAGCTCCGTATTGAAATGGAACAGCTTGTGAACCAGCAGGATGATGTCGGCAAAAACGTAAGTAATTATCTCATTGGACTCCTTTTTAATATTTCTCTGTCTCAGTCCTAAGTGAGTCACCACATCTTCTCTGCTCATGTGCTAGGTCCACGAGCTGGAGCGGGCCAGGAGGGCTTTAGACACGGAGGTTCAGAGCCTGCGGGTTCAGACGCAGGAGCTGGAGGAGGAGCTGTCAGAGGCGGAGAACTCGAGGCTGAGGCTGGAGGTCACCCTGCAGGCGCTCAAGGCTCAGTTTGAGAGGGAGATAGGCAACAGCGAGGAGAAGGGAGAGGAGAAGAGGAGGGCTCTCAGCAAACAGGTAGAGAGAGAGGAAGTAGGGAGGAAAATCGCAGACAGTGTCGTGGCTGTTCCAGTCCTCAGATCAATCATTATTGTCCTTATTTTCTCTACTAGGTTAGGGAGTTGGAGATCCAGCTGGAGGAGGAGAGGAGTCAGCGGTCTCAGGCCGTGTCTTCCAAGAAACAGCTGGAAGCAGAACTGCAGGACACTGAGGCCCAGGTGGAGACAACCACCCGCGGCAAAGAAGAGGCTGTGAAGCAGCTAAGGAGGCTGCAGGTAAAAAAAAATAAAAATTCCAATTAAATACATTTATTGTTTTACTTTTTTCCACCTAGGACATTAAGTTGACACAAGTCTTCATACTCTCTCTAATTTTCATTTTGATTAATCAGTTAAACCCTGTTTACGACTTAGCAAATCTGCAACACACAAAAGGGATGAACAACAGTTAAGAAGACAAAAGACCGTTTTGAAGTTTAATCCTAAATTCAGCAATACTTGGTAGTGGTTCTTGAAGATGTTTTGCCTTGCATCTGAAAGGGTTTTCCTCTTCTGAACAATTACCTGCATGACTGAGAACCTTCACTTACATGACATAATGCTGGCCTTACAGAAATGCAGGGAACCCAGGCTGCAAGAGTAAACACATATTCATGTTCAATACTTTTCACTGGCCTGCATTTAAATACAATCTCTCATTGCCACAGGGTCAAATGAAAGAAGCTCTGCGTGAGCTTGATGAGCTCAAGTTGTCTCGGGAAGAGGTGATCGCCCAGTCGAAAGACAGCGAAAAGAAGATCCAGATACTGGAAGCAGAAGTCCTGCAGTACACTGAGGTGGGTGTAATTCAGTGAAAACCAGCAGAAACATATACAGCTTTGAAATAGTTTTTAAACTCTTAACCCCTTCTTACATGCATTGTGTGTAGGAACTCTCTGTGTCAGAGAGGCAGAGGAGACAGGCTCAGCAGGAAAGAGACGAGGTGGCTGATGAGATGGTCAACAGCACCTCTGGAAAGTTAGTATCACTTTAGTCCAGATGTGTTATTTTAATTAGCGGGCCTGGTTAGAATATGGACTTGTTTGTCATTCTTACAATGTGTGTTTGTTCAGGACGGCAATGTTTGAAGAGAAGAGGAGGTTAGACGCACGAGTCAGTCAGCTGGAGGAGGAGCTAGAGGAGGAGCAGAGTAACGCTGAACTTGTGGCAGAGAGACAGAGGAAGACTGCCCTACAGGTACAGTGGCTTTACCTGCACTCAACGCTTACACACACACACACACACACACACACATACATAAAACACTTGTAAGTGTAATGTCATAACATCTGCTCCCTCGTGCTCCGCAGGTGGAGACTCTGACGGTGCAGCTGCAGGGGGAGAGGACTCTGGCCCAGAAGGCAGAGTCGGCACGGGAGCAGCTGGAGAGGCAGAACAAGGAGCTGAAGGCCCGACTTGGGGAGATGGAGGGAGCAGTCAGGGGAAAAAACAGGCTCAGCGTTGCCGCCCTGGAGGCCAAGATAGAGTCGATGGAGGAGCAGCTGGAGCAAGAGAGACAGTGAGACAAACAAACACACATGCAGATATGTTCGATAGAAAATGCCCTTTAAAGAAAGCACTTAAAGCATTGTTGAAAGCAGCACACAGATAGCACCCCCCCCCCCCCCCCCCCCCCCCGATTTTCGAGCTCTTGTTTCAAGTTAAATCTCATGAAATATGTGTTCAGTTGTTTGGTGCAACAGGTAGCTTATAATGATCATTACTTCCTTTCAGGGAACGAGCCATGGCAAACAAAATGGTGCGGAAGACGGAGAAGAAACTGAAGGAGGTGATGATGCAGGCGGAAGACGAGAGGAGACATGCAGACCAGTACAGAGAACAGGTACAACACTTGACTACTTCTACATGACTCGTAAGAAGACACACAGACAAGAATCGCCTGTTACGGAGCAATACATGAAGATATAATGGCAGTCAGTGCAGCCAAACCAGTGCTGTAATTGTGTGTCCATGGCCATAAGAGTGTTGAAAAAAATCATCCTAAAATGAGTGATTTATCTGGCTCAATCCAGCCTAATCCTAATCCCACAGAAAAAAAACAAACAAATCCCTCAACCACAGAGGAGACACTGACTGTCCTCCAAAAACATCATCGCTGATAATCTCCCAGGTTTAATCTGACTCCTGATCCCTATCAGTCCTCCTACTCAGACTACTAATCTCCGTTTTTATACATCGCTCCCCTTCTCATTCTTCTTCTTTCTCCTTACGATGACCTCTGCAATAACCCCCTTTCCTTCTCCTTTTACTCCCCCTCTTCCCCTTTCCTCCTCCTCCTCCTCCACCAGCTGGATAAGTCGATGGTCCGCCTGAAGCAGCTGAAGAGGCAGCTGGAGGAGGTCGAGGAGGAGAACTCTCGCTCCAATGCTCAGAAGAGAAAGCTGCAGAGGGAGCTGGAGGAGTTTACGGACAGCAGTCAGACCATGGCGCGAGAGATCACGTCTCTCCGCAGCCAGCTCAGGTAACCACATGTTTGTGTGTGTGTGTGTGTTTTAATGTATGTTTGGTTTGTGTGTGTGTGTTGGATTTATTCATCATCATTTGTTGTTGTTTTGTTTTTTAACCCCCCATTAACTTGATATCATTTGTTTTTACTTTGCCTTTTGTTTTTTCTGTTTGTGTCCATCTAACACTGACAAACTGTCCACCTGTCTCCGTCACACCAACACTCAGCGTCCCAGAGTGGAGGCCAGATAAGTAGGTCACTGTGTGTGTCTTCTTTTCATTATATCTGGGTGTTTGTGCTTAAAGGTGGAGGCTCATTTCACATCCACAGTTCACTAAGTACATGTGTGGTTTTTTGTTTTTTTTTGCATTGGACAAGGCAAGTTTATTTCTGTAGCAAAGTTCAGCAACGAGGCGATTCAAAGTGCTTCACACAAGACATCAGAAGCATGAAGGGAAGAAGAAACGTTTAAAAATAGGCCATTAACAATCAAAGAAGATCAAATGTGAAATATGTTACAATATGAGATCAAAAAAGAAATATGATGCTAAGAAAAAATTTGGAATGTAATGATGTTATCTGCTCTGCACGCTCTTCAGTGTTACAGTAGTCTGAAGTCCCTCGTTAGTCTCACCCTCCCGATGGAAACAGAATTACCTTGGTGGTTTTGTCTCATCGAAAAGGGTTCTGTTGAACAATCCACACCCAAACGTCTTCCCCGAGGATTTAGGCTCACAGTTTGCTCTGTCTGTGTCGGACACAGCCCCAGCATTACCTGTTTCACTTAGATGATTCAGTAGTAAGCTTCGTTATAAACGTCCAGCAAGGGTTTATAAAATACACTTTACAATGTTACTGCTAAACCAACAGATGGCACTGGAGCATTTAGTTGTGATGTTGATTCGCTGATAACCGGAACTGAATCAACAACCATAAGTTTGTTATTAAAAAATCATTTTAGTAATTCAGTAATCAAAATTAGCAAGTTTACCACTTTCCCGGCTTTTGAAATCTGACATTAGCTCCTTCATTTATTTAGACTCAAACAGACCATTGCATTATGGGTAATCTTTAATAATAGTAAAGTTGAAATTGAAAATCTACTTTAGTTTCATGTTTCATTTTTACAAAAGAAAAGGCTTCAAAGACGGACACTTGTCTGCTTGGACTTGTATTATCCTATCTTGTATATTATATATATGATCTTTGTGGCTAACACGACTAAGAAGTGTTTGTATCTTAAAAAATATTTTCCAAACTCAAAAGTGAGGAGAGGCAGGTTGGGCTCAAAGTCAGAACCATCTTTTACTTCTGCCAATCGAGTAATATTATGAAGAAATCTGGTTCACATCAGAACACAATCTCACTCTTTCTCTCTCGTCCTGTCCAGGCGAGCACCGTTGCCCCTGGCGATGCGTGGACGCAGAGCACTGGTTGACGACCTCTCGTATGAGAATTCTGACTCAGAGGAGCCCCCTGCATCACCAACCCCCTCTTCTGGATTCCCAGGGACCCCAACTCCTTCCTCTGAACACAGCCTGGACCCTCCGCCACCCTACAGCGTCAACAACACAGAGTGACGCACTCATAGACTCTGTTGCACACACAAACACACACACACACACACACACACAGGCACACAACCGCCTCGACTACTCAGAGGTCACACACACACACACACACACACACACACACACACACCACACACAGTACAGAACAGAACAAAACAAAACAACACTAGTTTATAACGTCATGAAGGGTCCAAACACGGGGCGCTTTAACCTCAGCGATAAACAGATACAAATGTAAAAATCTGATTTTAAAAAGTGGTAACTGGAACTGACTTTGATTTTGTAACAAACTGTGAGATAAAAATCAAATAACTGGGAATTTCTACGTCTATGTCATGAACTTCTGAGTAACTAAAACTACATTTCCCAGAGTCGGAAAGTGAATGGTTTTCAACTTGTTTCCCGATGCTGTACAGTTATTAGATGAGTGAAAACATTATGATGGTGACTTCTTTTACATTAGGAGGTATTTCTGAACAAAGCCATGATGTGGGTTAAATATTCAACCTGATTTTTAAAAAAAAGGGTGAATTAAGACAATCTAGATACATGATACAAACAGTAAGTAGTCAAATACATACATGGAACAGTTTTGACAGTGTCAAAACATCAATGAGAAACGTGAAATAGAGAAGATTAAACAGATAGGAAGACTGGCAGACATAATGGGTGACTTAGCAATAGAGAAATGGCGATTAGTATTCAATATTTAATAAAACTCTTATTGGAAAGTAACTACACTTAGTTCTGTTACGTATTGATCTACAAAGCAGCCTGGGTGACGTTCAGATGCATTAACATTGTATTAAGGGGAGAATCCTTTTGCTGTAGATTAGAAACCGTTTGTTGTTAGGTACCGCAGTAGGTAGTATTAGATAGTTTCTTCAACTAAAGTCTTGACTTATTGCTTCATAAATTTGTATAATTTATATCCAATGTGAACTTAAGTTATTGAACGCAGGTCATTTTCTATAAGAGGCATGTTAGTCTGATGATTCGGGTCACATCACGGCTCAGACTGGTTTCAGTCAGTGTCACAGCAAGAGGATGTTTCAGGTGTAACTGGTGTGACTGGTTAGGAAAGAGAACAGATTTATAGATTGTCAACCACAGCATACATTAAAAAAAAAAGGAACGCTCTGTGGGGAATTTATAAATTCATCTTTTTTTATCCAAATTGGGACAAATTGATGAACACGTCACATTTTATTTTAACAAGCATCTTGTACATTGTCATTTTTACTGAGTGTAAATTATTGATCATCAAAGTTTTTTTGTTGAACCAAACGGTGGGCGTATGGATGAGAAAAAGGGACTTAAATTTGTAGTAAATGTAGAGTAGCAGTAGAACAAAGTAGATGAGGCTGGTGAGGTTTTCTACTCTCGTCCAGTGAACAAGTAGAAAAAGTGAGCATGAGACTCAAAGCATTTTCAGATACTAGTAGAGTTAAATAAAAAAAAAAGACAATTAAGGCACTGAGGAATTAATTTTTATGAGAAAAAAACAGTGATTGAACAAATGGTAGACTTTTTTACCCTAGTTATCAGCCCTAAAAGACACGTGTGTATGGTGGGGGTGGGGGTGGGGGGGTGTCAGCCAAACCCACATACAGCTCGATGACCCTGCTGTGAGACAAACAATGTTATTTCTTTCTATGAAAAATCTCCATCCTACTCATTTTCTTTCATTTATTGTTAAACATATTATGGTCTTTTTATTTTTTTATTTTTTTTATGACCTTCTTCAGCACCTGTTTGCCTGTCATAGCTTTGAGGCTGTCCAGGAACTTCAATGTTCATGTCATTTTTTTATAGTCACAGAAAGCGATGCTTTAAAGGAACAGTTTAACATTTTGGGAAATACTCCAAGATTGACCTCATCTCCATGTTTGACCAGTAAATATGAGGCTTAAACCAGACGCTGGTTAGCTTAGCTTAGCTTGGCTAAAAGACTGAAACGCGGAAACAAGCTAGCCTGCCAGTCTACCTACAGAACCTCCTAACCTCACTTATTTATACTTAACATATTTAGTCTTTGATTTTTTAGAAAGATTAAACAAAGAAGACAATGTGTGTAAACTGTGAGCTTCAGAGAGGCTGCTGGATGAACTTCATTAGTTTCATGCTTGCTGCCCACCTTCCCTGTTTCCTGTCTTTGTGCTAAGCTAAGCTAAGCTAAAGGTCTTTTGGTTGTAGCTTTTTGTTAATTACGTATCATCTTGTCTAACTTTAGAAAAAAGAAAAGATGCCTTTTTTTCCTAAAATAGACGACTGTTCCTTTAAATGAGGAAGAATGTCACTGGTGCTTTAAATTTTAATTGGAACTAAAGAAACTAAAGATTGTTTGAAAGGAAGTCCAATATATTGTTTCTGCTATGAATGTTTTCTTTTGATTCTGGTGATATGAACATGTGGGGGAGGATAAATGATCGTGTTGGTTTTTACCGTTGACAGTTCCAGTAGTTTTTTGGTAAACAGGGTTGTCATGACGACTCCTACTTCTACCTTCTGTTTTTAAACGGAATGAAACAAAAATGCAAAGCAAACATCTGCACTGACTTACCAATAAGCGTGTACAGGCGTTCTGTTCCATGTTTATCCATATTTTCAGACATTTTAAGCTTTTAAAAAAAAAATTGCCATATCAAGTTCACCATGATTACCAGTCAGTGTGGGGAGAAGAAAGATCAAACCAGTCGGGTCAAGAAAGAGTTCTGACGACGTATATTTAACGCCCTAGCAAAGGGTTTTATTTTTTATTTTCTGAATGTATAATTCTTTGATCTTAGCAATATGCAAAGGATTTTGACGCTTTATTTTTGAATATATTGTGTAAAAGCCGCACTTTACACATTACAAATGGAGATAAACACAGCTGGACATTGTCAGCACATAATGTCTGCTTTGTTGTGTTTGTGATTTATCTCAAAGAGGCCGACAGCATTAAGCCAAATGAGCTAACATCACGTGTCCTCACTCTTAACTGTTCACACTAATGTTATCTCAAATAGTCGTATCAGCGTCTGAACGTGGCGAATGTGTGTTCACGTCTTTAAAGACCAAAATCTGAGGACATGTGGAAACCGAAACTGCTGGAGAGAGAACGGATGAGTTCCGTTCATGTGTAGCAAGAGACGAGGCTGGTGCTTCTTTGAGGTGTTATTTTTCGCTCTGCATTTTTTCATGGCTACTGTGGAACTTGAACATTTTGGAAACATTTGTTTGATTGTTTTAGCCTTTTTTTTGTTAATGATGCTGTTATTATAAAACACCTGACTGGGGTTAACTTCAATATATGTCGTTGGTTTTGATCTTTGTGTTTCTGTGTGTTTTGTCTTTTTAGGGCACAAACTTGGTACTCACTTTTTTTTCAGTGGAGTATCAGAAGTCACTACGTCTTTAAGTAGAATACTTAAGCACAGTTCAAATGCAATTACACAGACAACCAGCCACACACACACATTCACACCTACTGGCAATTTTAGAGTTACCAATGATCCTAACAAGCATTTCTTTGGACTGCGGGAGGAAGCCTGAGTACCCGGAGAGAAACCACACATACACAGGGAGAACATGCAAACTCCACACAGAGAGGCTCCTGTCCACCGGAGATTAGAAGCAGGAACCTCCTCGCTGTTAGGCGACAGCTTAAACCACTGAACCACCTTGCAGCCTTACTTAAACCTTTAACCTCGCAATAATATCTCACCTTGAACATATTGTGTGAAAACTATCATCATTTTATAAAATATGATGCAGATTGAATATGAATCACTTCAACTATTAATACATTTGGCTTCACCGCAACCTGCTAAGTCTGTAAAATTAAATTTACACATGAATGCATCAGTACAACAGTTTAAATAAAAACTGTTACTGAAAAAAAAAATCCTTATTATTACAAATACTCAACTTATAAAATGAAGAACTTTTGCTTAAATGTAATCTCTCTGCAGGTCTTTTGCATTTTAAAATTGCATCATTGTAACTGTATTTTTACTCAAAAATCTGAAGCCTTACTCCATCTCTGATCGTTTTACTCCTTCACTGATCGTTTTACTCCTTCACTGATCGTTTTACTCCTTCACTGATCGTTTTACTCCTTCACTGATCGTTCTACACACATTTGAAAACAATATCTGTTAATATTGCATCATTCCTTATGGTTTATTGGCATTGTGAATTTAAGTCACCACTGTCACAAAAACTTCTTAATTAGGCCACAATATCACTGCGATCACAACACTGGTTAATACTAACACTCATTGAGTTACACAATATCAAACATATAAACATGCACAAAAGGTTTGGTTTGGAAAGGAAGAATATAGTGAATATAAGGAAGTAATAAAATCCAAGTGAAATATTTTTACCCAAAAAAAGTTGTACTAGTGGTTGGAGATGTCACCAGTGAAGTGTAAAAGAGCACTGAGTCTGAAAAAAGCCAATTACAAGAGCTTAAAGACAAGATAAGGAAGCAAATGTTTTCATTCACTTTGAAGATGCAAGGAAGAATGAAAGCTTTCTTCATGAGATATCAACAAAGTACTTTTCCTTATTTCCTTTTCTGAATCTAAGATAATATGTTATGTAACATGCCTGATCCGTTTTAATGATGAAAGCTCCTGCTGGGCTCAGATTGCCAAAAACAAATTTGTACCCGAATTCCAATGAGAACATTCAAACATGAAGATCGAGAAAACAACCAGGAAGGCATGTGAGATCAGATCACAAGATGAGGTTTACATTTTTAGAAAATCTGCAAAGTTGGAAAAAAATTAATGATTTGCTCTTTAACAAAATATAAAATCATATTATGAATAAATACATTGAATGTACTGAGTACCTCCAAACAACAAGTTGCACATTACATTAATGCAGTACAATGCAGCATTGGGATTGGTACACCAGTCCTAACCTCTTATTCCCTGAAAGTAAATCCAATTATTTCACCAGAAATTAAGTCTTATCATCGCACTTAAACAGCAGCCTAAGCAGAAATTTTAAGATGCTCTGCGCATCATTAAAGATGTCTCCTGTTTAATGTTTGTAAGGAACAACAGATTTTATCACATGAAAGCAGATAAAGAGTGGTGTAAGCAGAGATTGTTACGTTATTCTGCATAAATCTGTGCTCTGTTTTGACAAAATTCAGGCATCATAATCCATAGCAAAAGAGAAAAAAATAATCTGAACATTTTTTTTTTTTTTTTTTTTTTTTAAAGTCCAATGAGCTGTTGGGGATTAAAAGATGGTTCATTCTTGCTCTTCTTTAAAATGAGAAAAAGATGGGTCAAACCCTTTTACCTTCACCCTCAACATTGACAGCGGAATCCATCCATGCATCACTCTTTAAACTTTCCATCCGTCGGCTGACTCCCTGTCCTTTAAGATATCGGCGAACAGCCAGTCGTCCTCGTGTGGAGGACTTTGTATTGGATGGTGCTCAGGATTGTGAAGCGAGACAGAGAAAGACTGAGCGACGCCCTCGAAAGATGCAAAGTTTTGCCTATTTTCACAACTTACAATCATACAGGGACTCTCTTCATGAGGATGGTGGTACACCTGCTGCTCTAAGGAATTGTAGTCATTGCAGATTGAAGTAGAGAGCTGGTTATGGATGATAAATGTACCTTGGGAGGGATTATTATTATGAAACTGTGTCTCTGCAATGTCTTCATTTTGGGAGTGGTTTAATGTCAGTCCTTGATCTCCATGATAAATGTATCCACATTCATATCTATAATCACCTGTCTCAGCATTCAAATCCTCCACCTCAGATCTGTTGGTGCAAATCCTTGGCGTCAAACTATCAGACTGATCCGACAATCCAAACCCATCCGCACCGTCTTCCTTCCCATCGTCACCTTGACAAGCACAGATACTTTCAAGATAGGCCTCTACGTCCATGCAGCCTCCTAAGTCCTTACTGCCAACACTGAAAATATCTATAAAATCTGTCCACTGACTCGCAGAAATATCAGAGGCATTTTTCTGGGTTAGCGCATCTTTTAAAAGTTGCATTGAGAAGTCACAAGAGTCAAGCGACAACGGAGAGAGTTCTGGGGAGTAAGACGGAGAGATGTCCACATCTTGGCCAAACTGGATGAAATTGGAGTCCTGCTGGATTTTCTGTGAGTCTTCTTGGCAGCTGTTGGCCACTAATGGCTGACTTTCATATTCATCACACTCAGTATTGACTAGATCTGACCTGTTGTAGAAGTCGATACCTTTTGGGGAGCTCATAGATGTGAAATCCAGCAGTTTAAGGTTTCTACTCTCTTTGCTCTGCCTCCCTTTGCTCTGGTTGCTCTTAGCAGTGCATGTGGTGGGGTGTGATTTAGTGTGTCGTTTCCAAAGAAGTCCCGCTTCTTGCTGCTTCTTTTCACTGATTTCTGTTTGATGTGAGCCACCAGAGACAGCACCACTGGACTCATTGATGTCATCTGCTCCTGGGTGACGACTGCACATATCTTGACGACCATCTTCAGAGGGGATACCTGACAGGTTAGGGGTCTCTGGCTTCTGTGATGGCAGAGACCTGTTTGTTTCCTCCTCCTTCAAGTTAAGAGCAGATGCCAGTCTATGGTTTGCTGCTTCTATGTCTGCAAACTTTCTGTTGAGAGAGACAGACGAGGAGAAAGAGGAAACATAGTTAAAAACAGTAGTTTCAAAGAAGCCCAAAGACAGCGGGACCCAAGTGTCTCACTCTGATAACCACAAAAATGTGCTCTGAAGACCCATCGTGTAAAGAGCTAGCCAGGAAAGATTATTCTCTGTGTATTTTTGAAGCCCTGAGGAGATGAGAAGTAATACTCACTTGAAATAATATATAGATATATATATAATGTTGAAGATTTGGTCCAATGGTAATATAAGGATTGGAAATATCTCCAATACTACCTTTAATGTAATATTGGATAACAGCAGTGAGCAGGTCAATGCACTGATCAGGTTATAAAAAAATGTATGAACCCTCTAAAAATGTTACTTGTTTCCCCAAAACAGTAGTCTGCACAGTGATACATTATTTTATGACAAGAAACTACTTTTCATGTTCATACACATAAATAAACTCCTTTTTTAAAGGGGCTGTATGTAACTTTCAAAAATACTGTGCTTGTAGTGATATCGCAGGCCGTTAGGCGACCTGCACCAGTAACCTGTTGCACAAACGAGCATCACCATCGGCCGCGACACACTGGATATTTACCAGCATAATGTTTACAGAGGAGGTAAGTGGTGATACACATGTGGAAGTCTGTGAAGGAGTCTGTGTGTCTGTATTCATTCTCCATCCTACAAACGACAGTCTCTGCAGGCACTGGCTGAGAGCAGGAGTGTGTGATGAGTTTGTCCGCCTTTGAGAGATTTGAGAGCTCTTAAGGCGGATAGAAGTGTGTGGAAGACGGCCTCTGGCTGTGCAGGTGAAGACCGGGAGTGTGTGATGAGTTTGTACTGTTGATCTCTGGAAGCGGAGCGGAGTGAGGAGGACGTTGAGAACGTGCATGCAACTTTATACAGGCAACACAGATAGACAGTGAACATCTACTTTTTTCACATCAGTTAACCGTTCACTAGTTAATGGGCGATAAAAAATGATTTATACATGCAAAAAGTTACATATAGAACCTTTAAATTAACTGTTTTCACATTATTTATTAAGTGAGAGTACCAAACAATAGCAGAGCTTTGTTAGAGTAGATGTAGTGCAAGTCGAACCTGGCAGATGTCAGAAATCATTTTTTTTCCCCCATCACATGTTTTAGGACTATTCAAAGTTTAGACCATAAAAACTGGTAAAGACACTGAATTAAGCACTTTCATTCTACAAGCATAGTCGCTGCTAACGTCAGCTAAGCTTTTTCTTCAAGTTAGAAAACTTTTACTTAGTTTGGCCTTACAAGAACAACTGTAATCAATCCCAGACAGGGTTATTAGTATACAGCTGTTGAAGAAAATGGCAATGTATTTTTTAAATGAGTATTGTAGCGTTGTATGGGCCAATATTTATGTCTAGATAAGAGAATTGGTATTAGTAAGGAAAAAAGTTATTGGTCTTTGTCTTATCCCTCTTATCATCTGATAACTCCCTCTGTGACGTCCAGTTTAGAAATAAAATGTTGTGTTTGTTTGATTTCAGCAGACATCTTTGTTTCTCTGACGCTCCAACACACCTCTGGATCATATTGTGCAGGAAGCGACGGTGGTTGACCTGCCGTTTGGATGGTCGGTTCTTCCGGGGTTTCTGAAGGGTCCGCATCATATGACCTGCTGCTGATGTAACAAAGGTGTAAAGGTCACGACCCCATGGGACCCCTCGCTCCAACCCAGGCTCCAGAGACACAGACATGGATGGACGCATGGCTGCAGGAGAGAGGGTGGAAGCAATGAGCAAATCTAGGTCGACACTCAGTAAATGAAGGCGTAAAACAAAGTTTTATGGCTTTCAAAGCTATTGACCTCATTTATTACATTGTTATACATTTGTGTCATTGACATTATAGCTTTGTTGAAAATGTTTTATTATTTATTTATTTTTATATAATTACAGTTCGTCAACACAGTCTTAAGGTAATTTAGATGAGGTTTTTTTTCTTCTTTTTTTAGAAACTCTTTGAGATGCACCATCTCCTATTCAATGTTTTTCTCTGCATACACAAATAATCATGACAATTAACAAGCATTCAACCAAATGATTAAATAATACCAAAAACAATTAATTTTAATTATATTAACAAACTCCAAACAACCCTCTAAAGAGAAATGAAATACATTAACACCAACAGACAAAACAAAGATATTACAATAAAATGTCAAAGTTCTGAGTCTACTTCACCAGTTAAAATAAAGATGAAAACATTTTCAACAGAATAAGTACATTTCAGCTTTAATAAGCAAAGAATTATTTAAGCCATGAGAAGTAACTGTTCTCAGTGTTATATCATGAATACATATTAAAATTTTTACTCCAAAGCATTTATTTTAAAACAGTGGCTTGAAGCTTGTAACTTATAAAATATAAAAGCATTTCTGCAGATGACTCAACATCACCAGCAGTGTTTAGCTCCATGAATAACCACAGCAAAATTGTATTATACAGAAAATAATTATGAAGCATCAACCTTTAGCAAAACATTTTGATGCATTTTGGGAATGCTTCTACGTGTTTATTTTGACATATTTTCACATTAAAATTAAAGACTTTACATGTAATTTGTATGTTTACATTTAGTTAATTTACCGTTAAGAAAAGCATCTGAATGCTTCTTTAGCCTGTTACAAGAAGAGACTGATCAATCAAAAACATTTACGTTTTTGTTAGCCTATGTTAGACATTTATTCATGTTCAATAGAAAACAGAGTATATAAAAACATATCTACCTACCCTCCTGCTGCTGCTGTCTTCGTGTCTTCTCAAAGTATCCTGAGGACGCACACTGACGGAGGAAGAGAAGGGCAGCTATAGCTCTACAAAGGCAGAGGTGTGGAAATGTCTTTGTTTATGTACGTCTCTGCATGTGCTGTGTCTGTCTGCAGAGAATTAAGTCAAGTGACATAGAAGCTCTATGTAAATACACAAATCCCCCTTTTTGAATGAAAGCCAACTTGACAGATAATAGAGAGAGAGGAAGTGCGGCACGATGAGAGGCAATTATCTGAGAAGTCAACCACTGGTGGAGGTGTGTGTGTGCACGTGTCTATTGTGTGTCACACTAAAGGCAGCTTGTTAAACACTGGGAGACACAAACGCACCATTTGAGGCGGTTAACAAGGCCTTAATTGATCAGCTTAAACTCTGGCCCTCATTATCACATTCTCAGAGGGAAGAGCTAACATGGTTGCTAGTGTCTTTTATTGACCTTTGCTATTCATTAGCACACCTTCCAAGTACAGAATTTTACATATCTATGGCAGCAGCAGGTGGATGAAGAAGAGAGGCTGTCCTTCCCACAAAGACAGGAGACAAAGAGAGATACAAAATCAAACAGGTTTGATGTTCATCTTTATATATGCTTTGACTTCCATGATTTTAATTTTTAACCTATCCTAATACCCCAGTGAGGATTTAGCCTTATGATTTTGTTTAAGTTCCTTACTTATAACAAGTTTTTTGAGGCCGATTAATCAGTCGATAATATCGGCCAATGTTATCGGTATCGCTAATTTTATCACAGATTTATTCACCAGTCAAATAGTATTTCATGTGAGTATCATTGCATGTAACTAGCAGTTTTTGTTCACCAGCAGAGTGTATTAGATTACATCAAGCATTATCACTCTCCAGGGTGTAAAGAGGGGACACACGTACACGCACAGTTGTAACCATGTTGTCTTCATTATATATCTTTTCTACAAGTGTTTGATAACTGCATTTGAGAATTCAACACAAAAATGTGTAGGCTATATCTATATCCATCTTTCTCTACAGATCTAAAATAGATCTAAGAAAAATATCGGCCAATATATCGGTATCTGATTTTTTCTCTCCCTAATTTTGATATCGGTATCAGCCTCAACTTTTTTGATTTTCAAATCTACAACCAATAACATGCTGACATACACATACATTTTTTTTTTTTTTTTTTTTTTTTTTTTTTATCATATTGACTAGTAAAGTCACTTTTTTGGGAACTTGGTACATTTAAATTTACTTTACCATCCACTTCAAATCCTGCCATCTCCTGACTACAAATGGCATGACTTCCATTTCCCTCCATGTTTTAAGGAAGGCTTGGAGGACAAAACTTTACCTCTAACCTACGGTATATTCAACTGCTATGTATGGCCTCTTTAGTGTTCCCTATTAAGTAGAGTTTATTAACACCTTTCAGGAGCAGATGTCACAAAGTGCTTCACAATAAAGGATTAGAAAAAGTCATTAAAACAGACAGTTACATAAAATCAAATATAAACAGATCAAACAAAGTCTGAACAGATGGGTCTTTAACTGCTTTTTAAACATATCCACAGAGTTCACAGCTCTCAGTTCCCATGGGGAAGACAGATCCAAAACACAGCACAGCTTTTTGTGTATTGATTTTAATGATGCATTGAGAATCCGAGCCAGGTTTATGGCCATGTAGGTTTTTATAGAGCAGCTGATGGAAAGTGGTAGAGTCAGTCGTCTTTTAATCTGAAGGTTGATGATTCAATCCCAGCTCCCGCAATGTGGGAGCATTGACCCTCAAAATTGGTCCCAATGACATTAACTTCTATGGGATTAGTTAATACTGATGGCCACTCTCCATAACATCATCTGTCATCAGCCTGTGAAAGTGTGAATGTGATATGCAGTGTAAAAGTGGTCAGAAGACTGGAAGAGTGTACATACAGTGAGTTCTGTACAAGTCCATTTACTATACAAGGAATATACTTGACTGTTTGATGCAGAAAAATGATCATAAGAAAATGTTGTACAAGCTCTCCAAAAGTAAAACAAAAAATACATTTGAAAGACTTAAATATTAAAATATATATTAATATATATATATTAAATAAATATTACAAATATTATTGCTAAAATAAAATCTATTTCTTTGAAGAAAAGAGCAGTACACGTTTTCAAAGTATAGTTAGTTGCAGATAAACGAAAATAATGAAGTTTTATAAAATAGAGATTAGGAGAGTTCAGTTGAATGCAAGTCTTTTAAAAATGAGTAAACTACATCGTTTTCGTCCTTCTTCTCCGATACATTTGAAGGATTTGAACATCTTCAGCACTTTACTCATAGCAGGGAAGCATTTCTGCAGGAGTGGCATCTATTTATAGAGACACCCCGACCATGTGTCTCTGACCAGAGAGCTGCACAGTTTACTCTCTGCCTGCTGTGGTCTCAGTGCTTACACTTCAAAAAGTTGGACAACTCTGTGGTAAGTGATTTTAACTGGTGTACACGGACGTTATGGAAAATAATTCAAAAGTCAAGTTCTCAAAGATATAATTTATTATTTATTTAACTCACTCTGTCTTAAAAACAATGTGTGCCATATTGTCTCATTTAGTAACTAAACCTCAGACACTTAAACATTAAGTATAACAGCAAGACAGGATTTGTTTTTCCATAACTTTTTGACACTCTGTGTCTCCATTCCTTGCATGTGGTGTTTTCTCAGGTTTCTCTCCAGCAGGCTGATAAAAGTCTTATCTCACATTCTCTGCAACAGAGTCAGAACTTTGATCTGGTGAGAAAAATAAACTCCCTCACTGGCGTGCAGAGTGACCTGCATTAGATTCATCTCACTCCTCCTTCTCGTCCAACAGAGGGAGAGAAAAGCTCTTCTGAAAGGTAAGTTTCCCTTTTCGGATAAAATTCTGATTCAACACAGCCTGTTTTATTGCATTTGCTTGTGTCATGTATTTTGGTCAACATTTATAGGCTCATTATTTAGCTGCATTTCTTTTAAAGCCTCCATTACCCCAAAAGTGTCATCTTTTTAAAAGAGTCACACCCACTTGCTTTACTATGAAAATTGATCCTCTCTCTGATCAGGTCTGTCACCATGAATCGGGCCTGGGCTGTGTTCAAAGCCCACCCTTACATCAGTAACGTCCTGGGATACACAACACTGTTTGCTTCTGCTGACCTCATACAGCAAAGCGTGCTGGGAGGGAAACCCGCCGCAGGATCGCCAGCCGAGGAGTCAGCCGGCATTGACTGGTGTCAGACGGCTCGAGTTGCGACTGTCGGCTTCTGTTTCCATGCCAACTTCAACTACCACTGGCTGAAAGGGCTGGAGAGGATGCTGCCGGGAGGAGGGGTGAAGGCGGTGACAGGGAAAGTTGTGGTGGATCAGCTGATAGCAGCTCCTCTCACCATAAGTGCATTTTATATTGGTAGGAATTTTTTTTCTCCTCAATATCTTTTGTTGTGCAAAGTCTAAATAACTGTCACTTGTTTTGTCTGTGACATTCTAACTTAAACATGCTGGAGTACCATGTGCTCATAGAATATAGAGTAATTTACACTTCTTGAATTTATACTTTCCTCTGAGGCTTCCTGGAAATAACTGTGAAATATGTTTCATGAGGCCAGACTCTGACAAAGGCTTAAATAAGAATAGACAAACCTCAACTCTGTTCCCTCCAAGAGGAAATGTTTGCCTTTGAATCAGACTGAACAAGTAAAAGTACATTTTAATTTTGAAGCTTCAACAAAGAGAGTAACATTAAAACACCTTCACTGTTGTAAAATCTGCTGTGCTGAGCTGTGGCCTTTAATGAAGCAGGCCTCAGTGATTTATCGATCAGGATAGTTTTGAAGGATAATGATGGTTAATATGTTAATATTCAACAGATTACTGAGCGACCATCTCCCCTGTCATTACTGAATTTCCCTAAACTGTTTATGCTTAAGTCATTTTAGTTTGTCTTCATTAATCGTAAAATAAACCTTTTCCTCTTAATTGTTGCATGTTCAGCTAAAAATGTTCACTTGAATATTTACTAATTATTCAACCCATGATGCTTAGGGACATTATTCAGTAATGAGTCTGCAAAACAAAGTTTTGATTTTGTTGTTGTTTCAAAAACACGTTTCACAATATTAAAGAAATATGTTGTTCTAAATGAACATTTCTTACAAAGTAGGTTTGAAAGGTTCTTGTCTCTACTGTTTTTTAAATGAGTTTAATCAAAACATTTGACAACCAGCTCTACGTTTTAGGTTTGAGTTTACTAGAAAACAAAGATGACCCACTCGAAGACTGGAGACAGAAATTCTGGACATCTTACAAGGTACACATAAGGGTTGCCTTTTCAGATGATCACTCATTATTCCTCAAATACCGAGTAACAAATCTCTCTCTGTTTATCTATAACTCTGACTTCTGTTCCTCTCTTTAGGCTGGAGTAGCATTCTGGTCAACAATGCAGGTGACATATTTTTGTATTATTTCATAATTCAAGTAACTTTATGTCTGCAGTCTCACAGACATTTACACACAGATTTAAAACAACTTAACTGTTTGTTTTATGTCCTCCTCCCTCGTTAGGCAGTAAACTTCGCTCTGGTCCCGCCTGTGGCTCGGACAACATTTCTGGGAGGCATCGCTCTGGCTTTTACCATCTTCCTGTGTCACCTCAGAAAGCAGCCTAACCACACACTTGAATAAATCTAAGATTATTGGCTCCATGATGCAAGTTTTTAAAAGGAAAGACTTTTGTGTGAGAAACAACAGAAGGTAACAATATTGACATCATATTAGGCTAATTGAAAGGATGAGTTCAGATGCAGAGTGATCGGTTTTTCTGAGGAAACAAGAGGGACTCCTGAAATAAAACACAAATGTTGATTCAGCAGTTAAATCCTGCTTCTATACGTATTAATATCGTTATATTCTCTGAATACAGAGAGAGCTACACTGCGGTGTAATGATACTTTTCCTGCTGTTATTTTATCATATTGATTAGCTTTGTTGATGTCACTGTGTGTTTTTAAACCAATAATTAAAAAAGTTCTGTTTATTTGATTATTTTGTTTGGAAAACTGTAACGACCTAATCATGTTAAATTGTGAAAAGAATCATTTAATTGTAAATGCTCTCGATTGTTTTGTTTTTTAACATTTAATCTATTGCAGATTTTTTTTTAATAATTGGTTATTTCATATTTAGTTGTATTTCATAAATATTAAAGATGTAATTGTTGGTTGGAAAAGAAGAGTGGTGGTGATATTATAATAAATGTTTATTATATAAACATGCTTTTTTTTCAATTGGTTCCTTTACTTGACAATGAGTAAAACATGAGCTCTCCGCTCTGTGGCTGTTGAGAGGCTTGACTGATCACCACAACGTTTACACACAACATTGGATTATAAATAAGACCAAAATGTATTTTGCAACAGATGATGCTGAAGACTGTCTATGAAGGCTAGATGCCAATAAGAGTAATTACACATCATTATACACAATTGTTTGTGCAAGCTGTCTAGAGGATAGGCCTTCCAAGTAAAGAAAGCTATGTGTAAAATATGTAGCCTATTAAACCAATTTTGCAGTTTAATTGTAATTTAAATGACATAATAATGGCATAATTTAAGGAGCCACAAAGAGCAAAATTATTACAAAAATCCGAAAGTAGCCTACTATCAAAATCGTAGTTGTATGTCGCCGTCTCTACCACTAGAGGCAACAACCTAAACAGTGACTTGTTTTTCCTCTGCCCTGCAGGAAGCGCATGCTCTGCAGCCAATCAGAAACCTGAGATTTCAGCGCACTGTTTATCGCGAGACCTCGGCTCTTCCTTTTCCCTTTTCGCTCCGAGTCCAAGATGGTAGGTACCGCTAATAGAAATTTTAAAATACGATAGCTAGACTATCCACGGTCATCCTTTGAATTACAATGGCTCATCTTCATAATGTCAACACGAAATGGTTTTAAACACTATAAAGGTTACAGATCGGTCATGATTTCGAGTTATTTGATTCTATAAATCGTACTAGCTCACCCTGTGTGAAACCAAACAAGTGCTGCCCAGGCTGCCGCTACATTCCCTTTAGGTTGATTAGAGTCGAGCTTTGAAAGGAATGTAGAGAGCGGAATACTAGGTTTAAGCATAATTCATATTTCCCCGACGATAAAACCGTTTTTGTCGGGTTGTGTCCTGTTTTTATTGACGGGCTGCTTCGCTTTGCCACAGGTGAGCTAGCTGCTGAGTGTCAACGTGTGAACCGGCCTGTGCTAACCTTACATGCTAGCTGCTTTTAAAGTTATCCAAATGGGAATAAACATTGTCATTAATGATTCAATCTCTGCCTGTAGTTAAATGTTTTATCAGTGGTTTGTCTGCAGTTAACTTGCAAGTACACTTGAAGACGGGCAATTGAGTGTCTGAGATTTGTGAAGTGTTTTTCACTAAATCTCTCTCGAGGTGTTTAATTGTTTGTATTATTACTATTCCAGGGAGTCGACATCAGACACAATAAGGACCGTAAGGTGCACAGGAAAGAACCAAAGAGCCAGGATATCTATCTGAGGCTCCTGGTCAAGGTAACTTAACCCCCCTTATTTCAGTAGTACCACAAGTATTGACTTCTGTCATTCTGAGACACTCAAGTCTGTGTTTATACTTTGTAAATATTAACTTCATAGCTGTCTCATCTAATCATTCTGCTGTGGTCTTACAGTTGTACAGGTTCCTGGCCCGTCGCTCTAATGCTCCCTTCAACAAGGTTGTCCTGAGGAGGCTTTTCATGAGCAGGACCAACAGGCCCCCCATCTCCATCTCTCGTCTGGTCAGTCTAATCTCCCTCCTGTTCTCCATGATTCAATCCTGCTTTCTCTTTTCTCAAAGATGCGTTTGCTGTAAAATAAGTTATTGTTTTTTTTGGATGAGGAATTTATTTTAGACGAGGTGACGTGTGTTAACAGTTAAGATGAAGCTTTATTCATTTAGAGAAATTTACAACAACGGAGGCATCTTCAAAGTTTAGGCAGTAGTTTACCTGTTTTAGTTGATGCACACGATTTCTGCTTCAGAATTGAGGCCGATGTGAGCTTTTAATAATAAATACAGATTCTATCAGTGGTTTTTTTTTTTTTTATCAAATCTTATACTCGCAACATGTCAAAGTACAATACCATGAGAAGACCAGATTTTTTCTGATGAAGGCGAAAAAAATTTGTGTATTTTAACAAGTAACTACTTCTGTGACCAGCTCTGAAATAGTGTTAACCACCTTAAACTGATGCAGTTCTTCTTGGATGAAAAGTATCCTGTCTGCTTCAGTATGCCTAAAATGAATCTTCCCCTGCATCATGTCACGCAAAACTACTATGATCAATTGTTTCAAAATGTCTATATTTTAAATATCTTCCAGTAGTTGTATCAATTTTTTTTTTTTCATGCTGTCAGTGGGATGAAGATGTACTTTTTTTTGCCACAGAATTCATGTCCTCATCTGATCCTTAATTGAAGACAGTACTAAGTCTGTGCAGTTAGGCATTACGACTGTAAATGTTGATGCTGTTGAAGCCCTGTAAGCTCTTCGAATTTTGCATTAAATTTTGCCATTGTTTTCTTTGCTTCCAGATCCGAAAGATGAAGATGCCTGGTCGTGAGAACAGAACCGCTGTTGTTGTGGGATCTGTCACTGATGATGTCAGGATTCAGGATATCCCCAAGCTGAAGGTAACTCCTCCTTTAACAGAGGCAAAGTTAATCTATTATTGTTTGTCCCTACATTTCCATTCTGTCTATGACGATCTTCACTCATATGCATTGTTATTTGCGGTCTCTGAGATTGTCCTAACATCCTGTTTGTTGCCGCACAGATCTGCGCTTTGAGGGTAACTGATGGTGCCCGCCGCAGGATCCTGAAGGCAGGTGGTCAGGTGATGACCTTTGACCAGCTGGCTTTGGCTGCTCCCAAAGGACATGGCACTGTGCTGCTGTCAGGTAATAAAACATGAAGATTTATATTCATATCATTAATGCGATCATGAAATTTAAGTACTAATGATTCATTGTCTTGTCTGGCTATCAAACATGTACTACATCGAGGTTATTACAAATGTGGTGCTACTTGAGCATAACCGTCGAGACTAATAATAGTACTACACGTTAAATTACTAATTGTACCAAACATTGTGATAAGCGTCTACTCAACGGAAACCAAATAAATGGTTCCCTCTTTCATGGAGGGCATGGCTGCAGAATTCCAAGTCATTTAATTGTTATTGAGTTTTGACTATTTGTAATGAGCACATTGTGGGAGTCTGAATTTTTCATGATTATTAAGATAAATAACTTTATTTAAACAAGCGATGCTTTCTCACTACACATTCTTACGTTTTAATCATTTGAAGAAAGCCCATGAAATCTGCTACCCTCATAAGAGATGAAAAATAGTTATTTATTTTGGATTCAGGAAAGACATGATGCAAACTGTTTTTGCAAAAACTGAGATAGTTAACATTCAGGGCTTAATTAAAACATTGTGCAGGTCTAATTGAGCTTAGTGTGTGTGTGTGTGTGTGTGTGTGTGTGTGTGTGTGTGCTCTTTGCTTATAGTTACACATTGACTTGATGTAGTTCCCTTAAGGGGGCTTATTTAGATACTGGAATTTGGTGGGGGGGGGGGGGGGGGGGGGGGGGAACAAAATGATTAAGAAGTCATGTAGCTTGAACTGAGAAGTTTTCATCTGTATTTGGGATGCTAAATTGCAGTGCATATTTTCTCAACTTAACAACGTCGTTGTTGTTGTTTTTTTAGATCAAAAAAATGGAAAAAAGTATTTTAGGCGGCCAAACCTTTACCCTTAATTTCTACACAATTTAAAAAATGTCATCTAAACAGTTATACTAGTGATCAGTTTTCACTTGACATCTTATTTAGCTGCAATTTGAGCAGCAAAAGACCTGCTGCTCCATGAACTTGTAGTCAATTTCAGTCAAAGGTTTCCGTATAACAACCTTTATTAGTTCAGAGTTTTTCCTGCAAACAGGGTAACATTATTTGTTCAAATAAATGGGGTGAATGGTAGTGTGATTATTTTTGTCTTTGTGAAGTTTTTTAGGATGTGAAGCTTTTGTAACTGCTCTTTAATTTTCTTTTTACATTTCTTTTCAGGACCCCGCAAAGGTAGAGAGGTGTACAGACACTTTGGAAAGGCACCTGGAACTCCTCACAGCCACACAAAGTATGTTTTCAGATGATGTGTTTTTACGGTTGACAAACACTGAATATAACGGAACTTACAAATATGTCATAATGAAATTCAAACTCAAAAATGGAGCTCAAAGATGTCAAATTCAGGCTTGACAACTTTTTGTCACATGCTCTTTTTGTTGGATACTGACTGATACAATCTATCATGCTCATAGACTCAGTCCATACTTAATGTAGCTGGTCTCACAAAGTTAAAATTGACTTGAACTGTTTGCGCAATTTTTAGGAAAACCTAGGGACATCATTCAGTCTAGCAGCTCAGAACAACAAAAAACAGCATTTGATTTCAGAATTGTTTTGCCTTTTGAGTTTTCTGACATAGTTAGTGTTGTGTGTAGTTCTATGTAGACTTTCTATGTGGAATTAGTATGTTCTCTATTTGTTCTCCTCTGCTCTTTTGACCTGTCAAAGTAAAGGCTCATGTGATAAGAATAACATGGATGGCTTCCAATGCCACAGAAAGCCTGTATACACAATACTAGCATCTATTACCAAAGTAATATAGATTTCCTCAATTATAAATGTTTCATTTACACTGCATTTTTCACGGTTGGATGTCAGTCTGTAATATGAAGGCACTTTTATTGTCTAGTTAGTCATATGTATATTTTCTCAAGCGCTGTGATGCTTTTATTTATGGTACATTTTTTACACATGATAATCCAAACACAAGTCTGGAATAGGAGCGACATTGGAAACAACGAAAATGATTAGCAGTTTAGTCAGAGGGCAAATAATGACCCTTTCCCAATTGAGTGATGGTCCGTGCCAGGTAGGCTTTACCATTTGAAAGCAGATATTGATGCTGCTGGAGGAATAAAGCTAAGCTCTAGGTATCCTCAGTTTTATTACATGAATGTTGGCTTTTGTTGCAATATGTGTTTATTGTGAACTCTTCTTTTCCAGGCCCTACATCCGCTCCAAGGGCAGGAAGTTCGAGAGGGCTCGTGGTCGCAGAGCCAGCCGTGCTTACAAGAACTAATCTGTGTCTTTGTTTTCCATGCAATCTGATGCAAAATAAAAGATTGGCTGTACAAAATGATTTGCCTTTTGTGTGTTGTTTGGCAGCTTATACACCCTGTCAAATGCAGAAATAAATGATATCTTCTTAAATACTGTACATGATTTTTATCTGAATGACGTCATATTAGAGGACTGAAATATAAATGGTAAATTCTATCACCTTTTTAATACATTGTATATCCATTTAAGGTCCCCCATTGTGGGTTTTAAATGATTCACACGTGACGAATCTTCCTATCAGTATTGATATTAACTGGCCAGGAGAAAACATGACTTGGCCAGGAAGTGGGGGCCTGTCAATGATTGGAGAATGTCGGTGGGTGTTGCAATGTTTTCCTTATCGCCATTGGATTTCCTCTCCGCCGCTCAAAGCTGCTGCTGCTCCTGCGTCTCCAGGCACTTCCTGCACCGAGCCACAGTTTACAGGACAAGTGAGGGGACTATCTGTCGTCTGAAGACGGGGGTCAAGATGATGTGAGTTGGATTATCTTGCTTAGATATATTTTACTTGCTTCCTTCTCATCCAGGGCTGGAGAAAAAACACTTATTTACCAGTTTTTGTGTGACTCGGCTGGAGTATTATAACGCTGCTGGCTAACATTCCCATTATCTGCGCTAACTTAAATACCTCCAGAAACTATTCAATAAATGAAACACTGAATGTCAAATGGGAGATATTCGGGTTGCCAGCTAAAGTAACTAATAAAATCAATGAGAATTAATCTTAAATTGTATAGAAAGTAAGCTTGAAGATGGGCTTCATGTTTAGTAGCGATGTGCTAGCTGCTGCTAAGTGACACGCTATGTTGTTGCTCCTGTCTGGCTGCAGTTTACTGTAGTCATAACACAAGCTGGCGTTTGCTAACTCCTTGGTTTTTTACCCTGTTTTCAACTTTAAACGCTTTCTTCTTGGTGATATTTAACGATACTCTCAAATTCCCGAAAGAGAAGTGTCAAACCGCAGGCAGAGGAGTGAAGTTAGTCAGCTGGCTAACCTGTCAACCTGCTAGCTAGCGTGAGGTGGATGACAGCGCTTAAGTTTAATGGTTAAAGAACTATCTAACTTTACATTATCAGGGTTATTAGTCAAGCTGTCATCGCTGCTGATAAGAGTCTAGCAGTGTGTGTGTTTAACTAGCACGGGAATGCTCTTGTTATCAAAGTATGAGCTGACAGAAACTTGCCCAAATTACCCCTAAGTCACCCAACAGTGGGCTCATTGTGTGGGAGACAGATTTAGCTGGCTGACATTATTTCTGGGTGTCCCCGCCCTGCATTTCAAGGACATGAGGTGCAACAATGGGCATCAGTGAGGTCCATTTTACTGAGATTTTTTTTTTTTTTTTTTTTTATCAAGACAGGACATCGGCCAAGTATTGATTTTGTCTGCACCAAGGCTTGCATAATGTTTCCTGCCTGTTATCAAACTTGAAAGAAAGATGTGACATGTTTATTAATATATACCCAAGTCCCATTGTGATAGTCCACTAATTGAACTCTGAGGTAACACTGCTGACTTTCACCTTTACAATACTGTAATCTGACCCTAATCCGTTATACAGAAAATAGATTTATAGTAGAAGGCACTTTATTGTGATATTTTAGTATAGGGGCCACCTTTGAATTACTACAAAATAAGTAAACATATTTTTGAATTATGTGTTTCGTGTGTATCAACAAGTTCCAAACTGCTTTAATATTCTCATTAAGAACACATTTCTTCGTTGGGACCTTTTTTTTTCAAGATTGTTAGGCACTAATGCGTATTGCAAAGCTCTAAATTCCAGTTCTCCTTTATTTCACAAGTATGCAGACTTCAAATCCTAGATTCAAATAGTGAAACACTGTTTCCCCTTTGTTCCCTAGACAAAAGCCCTGAATATGAAAACACCAACCAGATGTGGTCATTATTCTCATGCAACCTTTCATCCATTGCAATGTGGTGTCTCAGCAAGGCTGTTGAGGATGTGTGATTGTGAGTCATTTTGTGCCGAGACATAATGCCCCTTGACCTAAAGTCAAGGGGCATAATAGATTGTGTGTTGCTACACACTGTAACTCTAATCTCTTCTTCTTATCGTGGTGGTTCTTCTCTGTACTTGTTCTACTGGTACTGTGAAAATGTGAAACAGAAATAGTCACATTTGCTCAGGTCAATTGCAGGTGAATTTTCTGCACGATATATTGAATTTATTTTCTTACGTATTTTTCCTTTTTAATGTTCAATTTTCAGCTATCTGTTCTCTAAAAGCACTAGTAATTGAACATTAAATATCTTCTGAATTTTGCAGTTGACTGTTTGCCTCTCTGTTTTTGTGTGGTTCAGGAACAGAGGTCATTGGGCGGGAACGTGAGGCTTGACTCAAGGATTTAACAATGACATAAACTAAGGACCCACCTGGAACTGTCTCCTTGTTTGTCTTTTGTTTTGTTTCTTTTCCTTTTTTTTTTTGTTGTATTTTTGGTTGTTGGATGTCCACCTTTCCTGCCTTGTGTTTACCTGCTTGTCACGAAACTTTAATTGGTTACACTACTGTCTAGAGGTCTGACCTTGTCCCTCCTCTTGTCTGCCTCCTTTCGATCACTGAGATTAAAGATAGCGATAAAGGTATCAAAGGTCTTGAGCCTGCACTTATCATATCTTTGTGGCATTAATTATCCTTTTCGCAGACAGACACTTACCATGCAACATACTCTACAGAATTCTTTGCATGTGCTTTAATTGAATCGATATAGCCTCCTTGTCTAAACAGGGTGTGTTTGTTTGTCTTAATCATACTCAAGTGATCATTTTTTCAATGCAACTAAGTCTCAGTTTTTTCCTTTGTGTAATTATTTAAAGATTTATCGTCGATGTCGTGTAGCTGCTCAGCTGCAATGCTATTATCTTAGCAGCATATAGGCTGCTGGAAGATGTAATTTAAACATTGTTTTAACGTATGCAATCTTTGTGAAGAAGATCACTTGTTGAAAATGACTGATTTAATTGTTGAAAATATTCTTTAGTATGTTGAAATCTTGCTGGCAGTTAACTGTAGAAGATCAAACTGTCATGGGATCTTTCTAACTGTGACACAAAGACTGTTTGATAGCAGATCCCATCTCCACTGGATAAATACTCTAAAGAGAAGAACCTTTAAACTGGAAGGAGTTAGATGCGGACAACAGACAGGAGCCAGCTGACTTTTGATGACTTCTTGAATTAAAACACTGAAGAAGGAGAATGATTTTGAGGAGATTTCAGGGATAATGTTCTCGGACTGACATTCAGATATGTTTTGATTTTCCCTCCAAACTCAACTCTTCAAGTCTCTAACTGTAGACAACACTTCAGTAAATTCTACACTAAAGTTTGATATACTGACAGTTCTCGATAATCCGAGGATGCGGTCTCCACAACCTTCTTCACCCTCCACAGCAGAAGCCCTCCTTCATGGCCAGTTTGCCAGCTGGGGATCCGGCAGCAACAGTAACAATAACAGCTGCCCCAACAGTCCTGGTGGTCCAGGGGGACTCTCCCCGGCCGCCTCCCCAACTCTGACACCGGCTTCCAACTATGCCTTGACCCTGACCCACACCCACATACACATCCAGCGCCTGTCACCACGACCGGGGAAGGAAGCCCGTCTCCTGCTGCCTTTATCAGAGCTAGTGGGATGCAGCTGCCCCCGTGCCCCTGCGCCCCCTCTCCTGGTGCTGTACTGGTACCCGCCAGGCAAACGACGGAAAGGGGTGTCCAGGCGCAGGCAGGTAAGGGCGTACCTTGCAGAAAGCAGACCTGAAGCTGAGAGGTGGTCAGCTGCTGTGCAATGCCTACTCAGAGATGTGACCGTCACTGCTGACACAGGTGAGTGTGTGACTCACTAAAGGGATTGGGGGTACTTGTGAGAAGGTGTTTTGCGTTATAGGACCATATTAGGGATTTTACTGGTGAACTACACATCTCATTCCATCACTACTTCACCTTTAACTGAATGCATTTTCCTTCTGTTCTTATTGATACTTGCATCAAAAAGGCAGTCCATGAACGTTGTCACTATATTTTTAGTCAGACTATATAACCGTAGGCGTGCTCCTTTTATTTAGGATTCCTTTTTATTTACATTTGTGGGATTTAAGTGAACAGCTTAATAAGTGGGGCAACATTGTAAATTCACTGCTGATAATAGCTGTATTTAATTTGGCTGACCTTTACACGTAATCCTTCAATCAGGCTTTAATTCCTGTTGTGTACTACATGAAACTATGCATTGTTGTCTCGTGCTGCTTTGATTTATGCCTGCTTTGTAAATGCTAAATAAAGCTTAATGTCACATTGATCCAGGACCTATCAGTGTGTACAGCACCAAACTATTTGTCTCTGAATGCTACCAAGTCTTTTACATGTAGCAAGAAAATACAAAGTGAGATTAACAAGACTAATACAGCCTAAGAGCGGGGGGGGGGGGGGGGTATTTGGCTTGAATTGTATTTGTTTATTTATTGTTTCTACAAATGTTTCTTGACTTTATTTATCTAACAATTCTTTGTTTTTTCTACCCTTATCTGTCCTGCACACATGGTCTATATCATTCAATGTTAAAAGTAGAGACAGTGAGGGTGGGGCTGCTGCAGCCCACCATCCCTTCTCATGTGCTGTATCCCCAGCCTAAATAATCAAAGAGATAGCAAGACCCTGCAAAGTGTTTACTTTCACTGTGTGCCCCGGCATGTTATCCTGTCTCCTTCCTCTTTAGACTAGATCTTAACCTTTAATTCTCTTTAATCTTTCTGTCACTTATTTAACTCAGTGTTTATCATAACTGCCACAGTGATAATGCTGCCATTCATTTTTAATTCGTACCACTCCTCTGTTTGTTTCCTGCCTGCTCTTGTCTCATACTCTGCAGCAGTGTTTGGACTGAGTTTGTCAGCCTTCTGCTCAACCCCTTGTGTCTGCTCCACCGCTCCCTTAGCGTTAATTATTTTACCTAATCGCTCCATTTGTGAATTACTGGCTTGATTCTGTCAGTTTTTGTATCCATGTACACATTGTAGCTGTGGGTTAACTTATCGCTCTGTTGATTTGCTTTAGTGTAGTTTGTTGCATAATCCTGGACTATCTGAGAGTGCAGTCCTTTCATTGCCTCCCCTGCACCGCTGGTATCCATCTTTACCTCCCTTAATGTTATATTGTTTTTTAGAAGCTAATCGTGTTAGACGACAGATAATGGAAGAGTTGTCTAATTTATAAATAAGAAAGGACTGATTGACTGATCCTTCTCTTCAGAGTGCTAAATGTAATCTTTCTCTTGTATCTGAGTTTAAATCATTAACAGACACGATTTGTGGAGTGTGAAGTTTATCCGGTTAGGTGAAATAAGAAGTGCTGACAGTCTGGGGTTGGGTAAGGTTATGGAATGACAGCTCCCAGTTAGCTTTAGGTGCAGTGAACCTTAATTTCCCTTCTTTGTTCTGGACAAAAAAAACTGCATCTGTTTTAATGCTCTAATGCACTCCCTCCTTTTTGATACAGAATTTTCAAGAAGTCTTCTACCTCGTCCCAGGCGATTACTGTTATTGGTCAATCCTTTCAGTGGGAGAGGCCAGGCCATGCAGTGGTGTCAGACCCACATCCTGCCAATGATCAGAGAGGCCAACATTAGTTATAACCTCATACAGACAGGTAACACATCAACGGCAAAGGTAGCACCATAACACAAATAACTATAGTTTATAAGATATTAACTGCATGAATCTGTCTCAGAACGTCAGAATCATGCCAGAGAGCTGATCAGAGAGATCCCGCTCCAAGAGTGGGATGGCATCATCATTGTCTCTGGAGATGGCCTTCTGCATGAGGTGTGTAACTTCTAACTTCAGTAAAGATATTTATTGTGTGTTTTTGTCTTACATACATGCACAGCTTAAACTGTGTCCACAGAGGATTTTCTGAATGTTTGTGTTTTGTTCCTGCAGGTTATTAATGGGCTAATGGAGCGTGCTGACTGGGAACAAGCAATAAAAACACCTGTAGGCATTTTGCCCTGCGGGTCTGGAAATGCACTGGCTGGCTCAATCAACCACAACGCAGGGTAAGCATATATCGCATTCATATCTGGGAGGTTGATCATTTTTTTGTCCTCTCCAGTTGAACCTTGAACATTAGGATCTGTAGGTACTAGACGAGGTGTTTAAGGTGAATCCTAGATCAAGAGCTCTGATATGATATCTCCTCTTTGCATTTTCTTGGTAGTTTAGATCCTGTTTGCTGACAATCTGTTCTATAATGTGTTAAACATGCAGCTTTAGTACCTCTACTATCCTGCTGACTTTATGGTGTGTATCATCACACCTCTATATGACAACTTTCAATATGCTTATCAAACATATATGGCATGACAAACGTCCCTGTGAGGGTTGGATCTTTAAGGGCTTCAAACATCAAAAAGGGATTTGTTGATTGTGATGTTGTATTAACATGGAAAACCTATGATCACCTATCATCCCTATGATAGATATAGACACACATATGTGGATTTATACAGTCAGATCAACCTAATTTAAAGAGTTGTTTCATCTTATCTTTAAACAAAAGAGTACAGTGCTGCTCCGTATCACCACCTTGTTATCTATATTGAGATTTATCTGAAAGCTTAAGGACTCTGCATTGACCTTTCATCTGTACAGTTCCTTTTTTTTTATCTGTTATGACAGGACATGTTGTTGTCTTTATTTTTGGTCTCCTCAGGTATGACATGTGCCTTCGGGAGCCCCTCCTTTTGAACTGCTGCTTCTTACTCTGCCGAGGCGGTGTCCAGCCCATGGATATAGTCTCCGTGACGACCAGCCCTGCTTCCTCCAACAACAGTCGTGCTGCGGCACCCAAGAGACTGTTTTCTTTCCTTTCTGTTGCCTGGGGCTTTGTGTCCGATGTGGACATAGAGAGTGAGAGGTGGGTGTGTAGTTGCCTTTACTAGATAGGATAACTAGATAAATTGTTGTGCAGTATCACCTGTTTTTAACCCAAAGATATCTTTACATTGAATATGTTTTTGTTTCAGGTATCGTGGCCTGGGCTCAGCGCGCTTCACCCTGGGCACCCTGGTGCGCATTGCTTCTCTTCGATCCTACAAGGGTCGTTTGTCCTACCTGCCGCCCTCCATTTGCCCCACGTCACCCGATACCACACCCCCTCCGCCAAGGAGACCCCTCTCCCGCAGTATCACTGAAGGTCTGGAGGGCTTCTGCCGAACCCCCATCCATCGCACCTGCTCTGACATGGGCATCAGTGAACAGAGGAGCCTGCGTAAGGGTGAAGGAGAACAAGAAAAAGAGGAGAGGCAGAGAGAAAGGGAGAGGAGAAGGGAGAGGGCCAGGGGGGGTGGGTCTGGCGTGGTGAGGGCGAGCAGCCTGGCGGAGGACAGAGAGAGGGAACGGGAGGGGGAGATGGAAGCAGAAGAGGAGAGGTCAGGGACGTGCTCGGAGAGGTCGGGGACAAGTTCTGAATCAAACGAAAGGGATGACTGCAGTATGGGAAAGGAAAGATTGGAGGGGATCAAGGATGAAAGGGAAGATGAGTTAGGGGTGGAGCAGGACTCCAGTGAGATTGAGGAGGAGGATAGGGAGAAGGATGGGGATGGAAGTGGGGGTTCTGTAGAGGAGAGGAGAGAGCGTGGAGAAGGCTGTGGGGTGGACATGGGGCGGGAGGTGAATGAAGAGCCAGAGAATTGTCTCGCTTACCAAGATAACCTCCAGGAAGCCAGAAAGGCTCTCAGAAAGAATTCAGCCCCTTCAAGCCAGATAGCCAACGACCTCTTTAGCCAGCCTCTCAGTCAGGAGGTTAACGCAGACTCCAGGACCTCATACGGGGTAGAGGACTTGGATCTGAATGGGACCTACTACCAGAAAGAAGACTACCCACTGGACGTTGCTCGAGAACGAGCTCTAACCATTTCATCTCCCTTTCGTCACTCTCCCTTCTCTTACAAGCCCAAGACCCTGGACCAAAACCAGAACGCCTCCCGGCCGCGGCCCCTCTCCCTCCTCCAACACTCCCACTCAAACTCTCTCCCCCCTAAGCTCCCCTCTCTCTCCCTCTCTCTTTCCCCCACACCCCCCTCTTCCCCTTCATGTGCCTCCCCACACTCCTCATCCTACCTCGTCCCCCGTCCTAACACCCCAAACTCCGCCTCGCCCTCACCCTCTGTACGTACGCCGTCCTCGTCTTTTAACTTTGACATTGCCGAGCCAGCAGGACCCCAAAAGAACCGTCCTTTTGTCTCACTGCCTTTAAATATACCTAGAGATGACTTGCTACCCCCGCTAGACCAACCCCTTCCTACCAGAGACTGGGTCACCATCGAAGGGGACTTTGTCCTGGTCTTGGCTCTGTATCAGACCCACCTCGGGGCAGATCTTCATGCTGCACCTCAGGCCAGGTTTGACGACGGGCTGATCCACCTGACCTTTGTGCGGGCAGGAATCTCCAGAGCCACTCTACTGAGACTGTTTTTTGCCATGGAAAGAGGGACCCACCACTCCGTCAACTCGCCGTACGTGAGCCATGTGAGCTGCAGGGCCTTCAGACTACAGCCTCTCTCCACACGGGGGACACTCACTGTTGATGGAGAGCTGGTGCCCTATGGGCCCCTTCAAGCACAGGTCAGAGATGAGGATAAATTATACTGAGTCCCGAATGTGAGAATGTCATGAAATGCTGTAATCTGAGTGAAGATGACACATCCTCTAGATCTAAAAAATAATAATACACACACTCATGTGACTGTTATACTGTATGCTTTGCAGGACAGTGCCATTGGTAGTAGTAGTAGTTGTTGATAGCAAATCAAAATTAATTGAAAGACTGCTGAATTTTGGTAAAAATATGTTTTTCAATATGGCAGGCTGCAGTTTGTGATCTGCACATGGAGTGTTGTCTAATTTAGAAGACTGTATATTGTGCAGAATCATGGCTAATACCTTTTTTTAAAGCTTCTGTGAGTGACTCTTAACTGGTTATAAAACAGACTGAAATGTATACCCATGTGTACATCTATAGTTAACAAGGCCATCATTGATGAGACCAATTGTTTCTATAAACGGATATTTAATGCCTGAAATCGCTGCCGCAGGGTAGGTATCATCAAGGGGGTTATAGCCAAAAAAGCCTTTATTTACATTTTCCAGGGGAAAGATTTACTATGAATGATGTGTTTGGCTGCTAAAAGACAGCAGATTGAGACTAAGCATAGAGATAAGAGATACCACTTTGTCTACAGGGGTACGCCAAAATCATTACAAACGAAAAGTTCCTCACAGAAGCTTTAATAGGCTTTTAATGATCCATTGTTAAGATAATCATTCAAATGATTGACAGTGTATATATTTATTCATGTATTAGTGAACTGTTTTTTTTTGTCCCAAAGCTAGTAAGGAACTGTGTTGTATCTCTAGCAGTTGTACCATTAACTCTAAAGTGTTAAGGAGTTGCTGTGATTATTAGTGGTAACTTTTTTTTCCTGATCTGTCATTACTTCACAGGTTCATCCCTCCATGGCTCGTCTCATCGTCGGTGACTGTGGAGTGAAGATTACCAGATTCTAATCAGCGGCCATTTGAGCTGATTGACAGATACAACACTCTGCTGAATTATGTAATCTGTGCTGCCATCTTTACTCTGAACGAGAAGGGCGGTGTGTCTGAGAGACTTAGAAAATAGCCTGGATTGCAGGAACTGCTTTTCTGGGGTTTAATGAAAGGGATAACCCACCGAGCCACGCATCATTGGAGCATGACTGCAAGGATTAATAGCGAATTTGAAAATGGATGAAAAATGCGCCTCATTGCACAGCTGTTGGATTATATTCAGCATACCCTGAGAAGCATGAAAACTGCACAGCCTGGGATAATAAGAGGGAAGAACAATCTAATGTGTATGGGTTAATTTGTGCAGATAGTGCATGTATTGGATGTATACATAGTAGTATGCATGCAGATAAGCACTACCTGATTGTTGCCTTTCAATGACATGGAAAGAAATCATCAAATTGTTCTTAAACAAGGAGAAATATAAAAACTACATTCAAATTGAGTTGGGCAAACACCCAATAAACTTGTCCCCAACCCTCAATCCTCAGCCCCACTCCAATGTTCAACATGTTTGAATATGAAACCTTCCGTCCCTGATAGTAATGCCTTATCTGACACTGGACACTACAGTTGTATCTTTGTCCTTACCTATTTATGTAAGAAACAAACATTTTCTCAATTGTGATCCACTTTATCAGAGTTTCCGTCCATAACGTAAAAGCAAAGGTGTGCTTACACACTTACAGTAGACCTGTTTGTAGACCCACCTACCTACTGTTATCTTTGTGCAGCTCTTCACCACTTTTAAGCACCAGTGGAGAAAAACGTGGATACATATTCACTTTGATGTCTTCAGTTAATGCAAGTGACTCAATGCAAAGCAGCTCGATCAAGCTTTTCAGGGTCATATCATTTGTAGGAGCGATTGAACAGTTGACAGAGACCATAACTGACATTTTTACATAACCTGCCTGTTTTCCTTAGCCAGTGGGGGCATGATGATGAACATATTGAACATAAAAAAATGTGTGAACAAAGCAAGCTTCTCTTACAGTTTCAAAGCTGTTTATTTCAAGGATTGCATCAGAATCCCACACGTTTGCCCTTAGCAACTTATCACTTTCTCTGAGTAATCATCTTTGGAAGCTTATGATATATCAAGCCTCTGCTTAGTAACAAGTAGTGCATTTGTTTTGCACAATAACTGGAGCACAGAAAATCACAAAGATTAGAATACATATTAACCTTTAGACACATCTAACACATAATCAGATGTTCTAGAAATTGCATATTTCAAATGCATAACAAATATATCAAATCACATTCCTCGGCTGAAATGAATTAAATGTTTCAATTAGAACACTCATAGCTTTGGTAAGGCAGGACTGACTGATTACACGATCATTTAGATGCTTCCTGCTGCAGAGACAAAACAAGGACACCAGCAGCTCTGTTTTTTCATGTCACACTTTATGGTTCATAGATAAATCAGATGGATGGAAAACAATGTTCGCAGTTAGAAATCATCCTGCAGCAGAGCATTCTGAGTGACTGATAGTTTGGGTTTAAAATGTCATTTATCTAGAGAGCATCACTACGTCCAAATGATGACTTGCTCCTTTGTGAAATCAAACCTCACACCTTTGAGCTCTACTATGAACTGTGTCTTATAAATAAATTGTTGAAATGCTATAGTAGAAACCTGCTGATATATTTGGTCTGGAGGTAGGGTGAATCATTAGCATTTGCAGCGTTTCAATCAGTAAGATTATGTACTGACTGCTTGGGTCATCAACATACTGTATGTGTCTTGGATATGTCCAGACAAATGAATGCCTTTGTATTATGAGCCTGTAAATTCTGGCTGTTGATCATGAACTGTTCAAACTTGACCGCAGAAAATGGAGTAAAAGTCTTTGCTCACCAGGCTGTTATTTTTCTTCCATAGTTCATTATTTGAGCGCACAATGCAGCTAGTCTACCACAACTACACTATGCTTACACTGCTACAGACAGGTTTGTGCAACATTTTGAGTCTAGACTTGTAACATTACCAAACGGAAGAATCTATAGACACGTAAGATGGAGTTTTTTGCCAAAATGTTTACTCTGTGTTGAAGAGACTTAGTTATGCCAGTTTACGTTCCTAAACATTTTGTCGTCTATGACCATAGCTAGGAAAAGGTGGTGTTACAGACCAATCTGATTCGACAATGTTTGGGTTCAACCCTCAGAATAATGCCATTAAGATTTATTTAGGTGACCGCCTCTAATGAAATTGTAATTATTACTAAAAGGATGAACATATATGCATATGAAATGTACAGTTAATAGTTATATATGGTTTTGAATAAATGTACCTTGATAATTTTGTCTCAAGGAAATCTGCTGTACTTTTGTCCCACAAATGTATATCCTCCCTTATAGTCAGAAGTGTTCGTATGGCATCAACAGAGGGAAGCTGTTTTGATCTGCAGCTTTTTGCGATAGCCTTTTAAAGCAACTACCCATGGACCAAACGATAGTTATCCTCCGTTCCTCTCATTAAACTAATATAAGCAATGAAAAAATGTCAGGCCGATTCATTACTTTATAATGAACCCACAGGTTACAATTATATCGCTAACGGCTGTTTCCAAAGTCGAGATTGAACTGTAAACACCAACTTTTGTCCTGAGAGCACTAACTACAGTTTCATGTCTTTGCTAAATCAATGTGCTGATGAAGCCAGTTAAAGCACAGTAACTGCTACTAAATGTTTTGGCGACATCATTTAATCAAATAGACATGCTTGGTTTGGGGCGCCGGTGACCTAGTGGTTGTTTTGCGCATTCAGGGTTCGAAACCCACCTGTGCCTCCTTTCCCGCATGTCATTCCCCAGTCTTTCTCTTTCCCAAATTCCAATCCTATCCAATATCCTGTCTCTCCAATAAAGGCATAAAAAGCCCAAAAATAAATCTAAAGAAAATAGACATGCTGGATACATTGTAAAGCAAATCTCCTTGCATGCCTCACTTTACTATATGACCTTTTTGACCTTAACACTTCACTGAACAAAACTCTAATTTTTGCTATTTGTATATAAAGACTTTACAAATATTTTTAATATATAATTAAAATATCTGTATTTGATTAATATCCCATAAGTGATAGATAGATAGATAGATACTTTATTGACCTTAAGGCAAAAATCAAACAAAACTGCACGAGTGTATGGTTTATAAACAACATTATTCCTAGTAAATATGAAATGTGCAATTTATCAGTCATTAGTCAAACTTCATCTTCAGTATGCATCTTTGCACACATCTAGGTGATTGTATTTTGAAAATCAACTGACCGGAACACAAGTACTGAGAGTCTGACAGCTCTTCCGGTGTCTCCTCCTTCTTTGTCTTCGGCCCAACATTTCGACACCAGGGGTTGTCTTTTTTTTCCTCTAAAGTTCTGTGGATATATTTACACATATATCCCTAGTTTTCTGATATTGAATGACAGTCGACTCTGAAATATTTATGCCTAAAAGTAAAGCGCCAAAAATGGATGACCTGGACTACAGTAAGTGGGCTCAGTGATTAGCTATTTGTTCGGGCTATCGTTAGCTAACTGCGGCTAGTTCAAGCTTGGGGCTCAGTTTATTTGCTCAGGTGTGACATACTGATAATTCCAGTAAACATCAACTTTATACCATATGCATGTACTTTTCCGAATACGAAGTGCGTACATTTAAACTACATCTTAGTTCAAAGAAGACCCACGGATGCATTGTCTCAGCCACACGCCAACTAAATATTGATTGTTTCACCGGAGCTAACCTTTCAGCTAATGTCTGTGGGCTTTTAATTACTGTGCCACAGAGCTGCACGGTTAAAACAGGGTTTGTTCAGATATCCTAACAATCCACTTCATGTTATCAGCTCTCTGCTGTAGGAAGAATCAATCAGTTAATACAGACTGTGGGCGTGGTTGGTGGTGTATTAGAGCAGCTGTTTGTTTTGCTGCACAAACACTGTGAGGGTCTGGGGGGGCGGGGGGCTGCCAAATATCTCTGATCTCAAGCTGCTACTTTGAGCTCTAAATCTGGGTGTTGTGGACAAAATAATGCATCACGAGATTGTTTTGCAAAACATTTCAATATCGGAAATGTTAGTGTATTTTTAGGCACTAATGAGGCCATTGTATTAGGCACAGCTACCTGAAGATAATCCCATCTAATACAACCCCTCTGAAACACACAGCATGGGCGGTTCTAGGCAGGGGCCAACAGGGGCCCAGTGCCCCTGTAAAACTGAGCATGGTCCCCCCTGAGGCCACCCCTCCAAAAGGAAAAGCCCCCCTAATAATACATGTATTTTACTCACAATCTAGTATTTCATTCTGTTACTGAAACTAACATAAATCATGGTATTTCATGTTGTGTTATTTAATGATGTGTGCTATTATTTGGCATAATGTATATATATATATATATATATATATATATATATATTTTAAAGTGATTATCTTTGTCTATTTTTCACCTGGGTTTAATGTTCCCCTCTGTCAAAACAACTGGCCCCAGTTTGGCCCCCTCAGTAAAAGTGGTCTAGAACCGCCACTGACACACAGCTTCATTATGTTATCATCTTTATCAAATATTTGTTTTGGTTATGTTTTCAGAAAATAGCGTCATCAAATTTATGTTGGTTTTTTTCCTGTTTTCATGAGTTGCTAATATTAAGACTACCTCTCTCACTAAGATTGACACAATATCAGAAACTCCACAGTGTTACACAATATTCACCACCACATACCACAGCATCCAAATTGAAAATAAAGTTAAACTCACATCTCTGCAAAAAAAAAGATTGAGACAAATACTATATATCGTTTGTATACCTAAGATAGGTCAACTGGATGCACTTGTTTGTTTATTTGAGCTGTTAGAAAATAATTAACATTAAGAAACAAAGTGTAATTGGTTGATGTTGCAGATAAGTTAAGGTTCTGCCTTAATGTTTGCGTATCTTTTTAATGCAAAAAACGAAAGCCATGGGAGGGTTCTTTATAATAATGGTGTATTTGCAGAAAGACTGGTTCTCAGTGTGTTCAAATAATTAAACCTTGCTGTGTGAATATGGGATTTATGGCTTAAGTTTCTTTCTGTGTCGGTGTCTGTTGAGACCATGAAAGACTGTCTGCTCACTCTATACACTGTTTATGTTATGACAGATTACGACGGATCATGAGTAGGTTGGGTTTCAGAACTTTTTATTTCACAGCTTATGCATAATGTTTTCAATAAAGAAAGTGGAGTGGGTAAAGGGAAGAAGGGATGTACTGTATGTAAGACTAACATTTGTGGAATAGCTTTGATTAAAAATTAAGGCAAAGAAAAAAATCTAAAGCCACCTCTCCCTTTGCTTTCTTAAGTTACCATCAACGGCTCTCACTCATTTTTATTGTTACATTACATAGTAACAATTTTAAAACTATTTTTAGTAACAATGTATTTCTCAAAATAGTTTTATAGGCTTTTGATGTTTCTGATAAGTCTGCTTTTGTATGTATGGGCACAGTTACTATTTGTGAAAGTTACAGCAGCAGAAACTGAGTCATTCTTCTTCTCTTCCCTTACAGTCCCAGTAGACCTGAGCCCAGAGGAGCGCTCTGAGCTGGAGGACATCCGCAGGAGGAAGGGCGTCCTGATGCAGGAGATCCAGAGGCTCAGAGAAGAATTAAGAGAGGCAATTTTGGAAGTGGAGGGACTGGAGACAAGCACAGAGGGCAGGTAAGACAAACATCAGCAGTTCAATTGATACTACACTCTAAAACAGTATCTCTACATTTAGATTTTTTTTACACAGGCCAAAAATAGGAGTTGACATCAATCAACGCAGTGTGAAATTACTCATTCACTATTCTCCAATGCATTTTGTCTTTTTTTTTGTCAGATTGGGTCCAATTTTATTCCTTATCTTATTTTTTATTGGAACTTTTCATCCTTCAACTCTCACTTAAAAGCTTCTCAATGTTCCTGCTCACATCCCCATAGTGTTTTCACAGATTTTACTTCAACCTGAGTTTGTAACTGTTGGTTCTATTGTCTGCCCGCATAACCTTTTATGCCTTTACCACTGTAAATACATGCAGATGTTGTGGTCTGCATTAAAGTGTAAAAAAAAGGCTTGGACATTCTGATTGTGAAAGGGTTTACAGATCGGGCTCTTGCTGCAGCAATGATGATGTATGTGCAGCTTGTTACGTTCTAGTGGAGAGCGATATAGCTCAAGTGTCATATGTTCCATGGAATATTTAATATTTTCTTTTTTTTACTGGTAATATAAGATCCCTTCAGCTCCATTCTTTAAGATCCAGCAGCTACATTCAAGTATTGAGTTTCTGAGCAAACACTATATGTTTGATACATCTTTATTCCCGTTTCTTCACTGATACACCGTCCTGTTCAAAGTCAAAACCTTAACAGAGCCAGCCCTACCTGATTGACTCTCAAACAAGTGTCGTCGTTGGTGGATATTGATTTATGTGATAAACGTGCATCTTTAGAATCTATTTATTTGACATCTTTTGTTTCACATTTTGCTTTTAGCCGCAACATGGATCGTCTTTTAAATATTACAATTACATTAAACATGTTGCTCAAAGAGAGAATAATTCATCTTGTGACAATCACATAGATTAAAAGGTAACTTTCAGTTTATGATCTTTATTGTAAAAGGGTTCGTTAATCAGAGCT
Organism: Labrus mixtus; assembly: GCF_963584025.1. NCBI lineage: Eukaryota > Metazoa > Chordata > Actinopteri > Labriformes > Labridae > Labrus > Labrus mixtus. Next base: position 17,363,263 of record NC_083622.1, on the reverse strand, counting down.
GTTTTCAAGGAGCTGTGATTTGACCACTGCACAAGCCTTTCTTTGTTACATTTCCATGTTTCTCTTTGCAGTAAAACTCTACAGAAAAGCAGGCATGTTGCAATGGGCAGAAAGAAATTCAACATGGATCCTAAAAAGGTAAAAAATCTTAGTTAATTGCAAATTTCTACTCCTTTTTTCCCCTTTTCTCTGAGATGTGTGATAATGGATTTTTTTCCATCTCTCTCTAGGGAATAGTATTTCTGGTGGAGAATGAGCTGCTCAGACACACTCCAGAGGACATCGCTCAGTTCCTTTACAAAGGAGAGGGCCTCAATAAGACGGCTATAGGAGATTACCTTGGAGAAAGGTGCTTTGTTTAGATATATTTTTCTCATCTTTCTCTCCTTTCATATAAGCGGTTTGTAAATGTGATCTCTTCTTTGCGGCTCTGCAGGGACGACTTCAACATCAAAGTGCTTCAGGCTTTCGTTGACCTCCATGAGTTCACTGATCTCAACCTCGTTCAGGCCCTCAGGTAAGCAGCCTGTTTGGTGTGTTTCATGTCTTCACAATCTCTGCACTAAGTAACTGGCCTTTTCTAGTAAACAATCCTTCTCCACGATGGAAAGTCCCACTGTTATTGTCACATCAGGTCAGGGAGGGAGAACATTATGCAATAGTGAAATCCTGACTGTATAACTCTCTCTAACTCCACCTAAACCATGTTCATGCAGACAGTTCCTGTGGAGTTTCCGTTTGCCCGGTGAAGCTCAGAAGATTGACAGAATGATGGAGGCCTTTGCTCAGAGATACTGCCACTGCAACCCTGGTGTCTTCCAGAGCACTGGTAAACGATTAAACACTCTGTTACAGTGCATGTAAGACAGCTGCTACAACCAAGCTAAGGCACCTGATTTAGGATGTTTTTAAAGTTGTCCTCTTAAAAACAAGCTTGATTTCACTGCATCACAGGAAGTGGGATTTTCCCAGAAGGTGTGCAGTTACACATAAAGCGAGCCTCTTACCAGAAATGGTCGGCTACCTGAGCCAACACACTCTGCAAATTTGTAAACACTCATTTGAGTTTTTCAGGAGTCATTTCCTTTAATTGTTTGAGATGAGGTATGCACATCATCCCAGACATCTTGTTCTAAGACAGAGTGGAAATTGTAGAAAGCTTCCGTATTATTATTTTTTTCTGATTAAGATCTATTAGATTTATGATTTGAGTGTGTTTATGGAACCGTACTCAGCATCATGCTATCCCCCTGCTTGTCTCTCCTGTTCACAGACACGTGTTATGTACTGTCATTTGCCATCATTATGTTGAACACGAGCCTCCATAACCCGAATGTGAGGGACAAACCTGGAGTGGATCGCTTCATTTCCATGAACAGAGGCATCAACGAGGGGGGAGATCTGCCCGAGGACCTGCTCAGAGTATGATGGTCTTTCTTTACAAACAAGTCAAATTATCCCACTGAGAGTTTTTTTTATCCAACTTATCTTGCTGACTTATCTGTTATTTCAGAACCTCTATGACAGTATTAAAAACGAGCCTTTTAAGATCCCTGAGGATGACGGCAACGACCTGACGCACACCTTCTTCAACCCGGACAGAGAAGGCTGGCTTCTTAAACTTGGTGAGATGATGCCTGTCAGGCCTTTCTGTGGAGTATTTTTACCCTACACGGTGGCCTTAACACATGTCTGATACAGCTAAATCAATCCAGTATGCCGTTGTTTCTGATGTCAAATGACAGGTATTCATTTCCTCTGACATAAAAAAGTGAAATGTTTGGTTCTCTTCTGTAACCTTTATTTCTTTAAAGGCTTTGTTTTGGGATGAACATGAGTCTTCCTGTCTCTGATGTTTTGCAGCCTCTTTTCCTCCACTTGAGTTTTCATCTCACAGTGTTGTGGCAGTCAAATGTTGCCATAGCATGATGATGACCAACACTCACTTTCTTGCTCCACGGCAGTCTAAAAAATCTGATTGTGTTCTTTTGCATGGCGGGGCCTGTGATCATCTTTGTCACTAATACAATCTCCCTCTCTTTCTCTTCCTCCTCCCCGTCTGTGTGTGTCTCTCTTTCTCTGTTTGACATCTAAATCCTCTGGTCCCCTTTTTGTCTCTGCTTCTTCCCTGCGATTTCCACCCTCTACTGCTGCTGCTTGTTTTCTCAGGAGGTATGTACTGACACTGTTGATGTAGTTTCAAGTTTTAGAAAAAAAATAGCTATGTAGTCAATTGAAAGCATGTTGAGATGTATAGTAGTGTTCCTCAACTTTGACCTCCATAAGGCAATCTTCTTCCTCTCCTGTCACTCACTGTTTTGACTTTGTTCCTGTGATTCAGGGGGACGAGTAAAAACCTGGAAACGGCGATGGTTCATTCTCACAGACAACTGCCTTTATTACTTTGAATACACCACAGTAAGTCTTTGAGTCCATGTGCAACATTATTCAGGGAAAAGGGAGATAGTTATACGCACATCATGTAGGTGCAGGGCAGTACAAAATCAGAAGTCTGAGGAAGAAGATAGGCCCGCACACTTGCTCAAATGTCTCAAATGTTGATCATTATCACCTGAAGAAGATCTCTGGTCTGAACGTTGTGATCAATCAGAACTTTTTGTGGCATTTGAGAAAGTGTACAGGCCTATCTTCTTCCTCAACATAATTCAGGGGAAATGTTTTCATCATCAGTTCATTTGGTGCATTATAATATCCATCAGGATGTTGTTGTTGTTTTTGTAGTGGATAATCTGTGAATAAGGCAACATAATTGGGATTTGGATTGTTGTTTTGTCTTGCAATGAAATGTTGCATTGTTTAGGAATTGCAATGCTGCTGAAAAACACAAGCAAGAGTTTAATTGTGTCTGTAATAAAGTCTGGTTACTTAAATTGGGGATTAGATGCATAGCTGGTTTTATCATCAGAGGAAAAACTGGTTTGGTTGCCCTCATGAAAAGTCAGGCTGATCATAAAAGATGATAAAGCAAACACATACTATCGCTATAGTAACACAACACACAAAACTAAAAATCATTTCAACAGGTTACAACTGTGGCTCAGTATCCAACATGCAAAATATTGATGTTCATAGAAAGGCTAGTTATAACTGTTGCAGCTAAGATTAAAGATTAAACTAAAGCCTGGATTATCTTTTTCTCCAGAATGTATTACTTAATTACAGCTCTCTCCAATGTGACTCATTTAAACTGAAATAATGTTGAGATGAGTTCAATTTCTTGCATTATCGAATCATTCTTGGACTGGCTAAAATAATTAAGAAAAGAGCATTTGTTGCACTAACTCTTCTCTGCACTCATACGCTGTGTTTGTGTGTTTCACTTTCAGGACAAGGAGCCGCGGGGTATCATTCCCTTAGAAAACCTTAGCATCCGAGAGGTAGAAGACCCAAGAAAACCTGTAAGTTTGCCGTTTAGTTTAACATGAAAATGAAATCATATCATCATAATTCAGTTTGTGTTGTGATTGTTCTTCCATTGTTTTATTCCTCTCTCCCAACAGAACTGCTTCGAGCTTTATATCCCCAACAACCGTGGTCAGCTGATCAAGGCATGTAAGACTGAGGCTGATGGTCGTGTAGTGGAGGGAAACCACAACGTGTACCGCATCTCTGCCCCAACACCTGAGGAGAAGGATGAATGGATCCACAGCATTAAGTATGTACATGAAAAATATCTTGTCATGGGAACTAATGGGGGAGTGATAGACCAGTGAGAAGCTTTGGCTTAAAATATGTCGGCAGCTCGTGTAAGGGCTCAATGTTAATTCTTAACTGCTGTCTGGATGGTGCTCATACCTTAGTACTTGTAGGCTTTCCCACTCAATGTTTTTTCTTTGTCACCCATTCAGATCTGCTGTCAGTGTCGACCCCTTCTACGAAATGCTCGCAGCCAGGAAGAAACGTATATCCCTGAAGAAAAAGGAGGAACAACCGTAGATCACTCCCTTCATTCGCTCCCCGTCTTCCTTTCTTCTTCTCACTTTCCTTCCCATATGGACACCTTTACATTCCCCCTCCAATCTTCCTGTTCATATGTTTTGTTTTACCTCTCTCCCCACCCTCAAACACATTCTCTCCTTAATATGAGGACTGTCTATCCTGTCTTACCAGACTCTTGAAAGCTTTTTTTCAGAAGGAACGCTCACCCACACTGGCTGAGTCTTCTATGATCTCATTACTCACACTACTGCTGGTACACACAACCTTTCTCACTGCAGCTAGAGCGCACAGCCTCTCCCGTCTTCTCGGCACACCTCTAATGTTGAACTCTCAAGTGGACTGTGAAACGTTTCTCAGATCATATTCACACAAATGTTTGTCATTTGCCTTCCATCCACATCGCTCCCCCTTCTCGAATTTGCTCCATAAATCTGGACTAATTTGACAACAAGTGGGAAATGGAGGATTTACAAATGCTGTGATTGTCATGATGTGGGAAGCTGTTATTTATTTTTGAGAATCTTCCTCCTTTATTCTCCGTAAACCAAGAACACAATTGATCAAAACAAACAAATGTGTAAGGCTTTGGGCCAAAGCAGCTTTTGCATACTTCCCACATCTCTTTACTGTCTCTTTGACTGTTACGCTGCTATCTTAAAATGCTAGTGATTATTGCCATTTTCTGAACAGCCACCCCCTGCATTAGTGTGAATATGGTCTTATTCAGGCTGACAAGCCGCTTCATTTCTTGTGAAATCTCCCCCCCCCCATTTGTTGATGCCGTCTGATAGTAAGAAATGATTCACTTATCAGACACTAGAAACATTTATGTTTAGTTTGAGATCAAAGAGGATAGGGGAATTTTCTGAATTCTAAGCAGCAAATGATCTCAGATTATTTAGAGGTGCTCATTGCTTCCTATAGTATTCTGAATAGCTATGATACACGCTAAAACACTTAGATACTGTATACAGAATTCGAGGAATATCGCCAAGTTACTGCAGATCTTCTAATTTTGTCTCAAGGCAGCAAAGTTGCCTTACTTGTAGAATCACTGAAGAACAGGACAAGCAGCTTCTTTCTAATCAGATAACTTCCTGTTTCAGCTCGTTGAGACAATATTAGCTGTATGTTCTTTAACCTGTCAACATGTTTGAGCAATAGCAGAGAAAATCGTAGTTCTTGTATTGGAAGCCTGTTAGCAGATCTTCTCAGTAACACTACACTTAGCAACATGTTATCTCAGATGTAATATTCCAGCATGCCACAAATCATTTCCTTTCTCTTAAAGAAACACTACAATAACTCTTCTCTGACATTTAACTGTTAAAGCCCGGTCTGTCCGCTATAGTGAGTTTCACCAAACCACAAAGGCAGCTCATTACAATGTAAACTTTTTTTGTAAATAGACGTTAGCACATTTGTTTACGATACACATAGAAATGATTTAATTTATTCTTTTTGTTAAAACCTGATTTTTGTACGAGCTACTGTAGGACTGCATGTTGATCATCCGAGGCGTCGGCCGTAGGTACTGACGCATCGCCGATCATGCTAGTGCACTGATTTTAAAAAGTGTTAGTGTTCCCTGTTGACTAGGAAAAGTAGTTTTTAATATGGAAATGCATTTGTGCATAAAAGTAAATTGTCTTAATTGTAGCTTCTTTGGACAAAAAGAATATATTTAGGAGATGTTTAGTGGTCTGGTTTACCTCTCTACAACCACGTTGGTTTTTAGAGTAAATCAGACTCATTTAAAGCACAAACAGCCACATGCTTTGTCAAACTAGTGCCCAAGTTTCATTGGCTGCTCGGTCCACTAGAAGTGTTAGAAAATATTCAAAAGCAGAAGTTTAAATTTAACATTATAGGACATTGTTAAAAATGAAGACACAACAAAACAAGGAACACTAACAAAGCTTTGATTCATTATATTATAGAAAGATTATTCAGATGTAATGAATCAGTAACAAGTTTTAGATTTGTGTCCAGTGATAGATTTGCTTGACATCCAGTTCATAAACTTCTAGTAGTTTATTGGATTGGCATTTTTAGATGGTAGTAAATATAACAGTCTACTGCACTTTATCGATTTTTAGCATTTGGGAGAAAATGCTGTTACTCTGACTGACATTACTTCAGTGCTCTGTAGCACCCTCTGCTGGTGATCCCACTCACTGCAATATGCTGAAGGATGAACCATGAACTGTGTAGAATTACTGTATAATGCCACCGCCTGGTCAGTACCAGCTATAGCAACAACAGTTTAAGACCAATATGTACTGTATTTTATGAGCTTAATTTCTTCACCTGATAAAATTCATGTTGTATAAAGGGGAAGTTTTTTTCTCTTTGATCATAATATGTGGACCTTGTATTGAAGACACGGAAAGTGGAAAAAATACAGATATAGAATTGCCTTTACTCCCCTAATTCATCAAACTGACTAAGGCCTAATGTGATTTCTCCATGTAAGTGCTTCTACACATTACATGGACTGTCTCCAGGCCTCACCTTCTGGGTATTCTTGATGTGCAAAGTTGCCAAAATGTACTGTTGGATCAACAAATGTTTTGATTAGAACAAAAGAATGAATATTGGAACTGGGCCTCTGTTTCTGATTCCTGTGACCCCAGAGCCACCTCTTTCATAAAATGTGTTAATTTTGTATTTATTTATTTTTATTTACTGTGAGGTGAAGATGAATAGATCATCTGTAAATGTAGCAAACGGAAAACCATGATACATTGGTGCCAGTAAACTACTGTGTAACAATAAAAAGTAAACAGAGACAGAAGATGCTTTGTGTTATTTCTTTTGGGGTTTGTGATCAGAATAATGCCTAAGATGGTTTTACAGTCTGTGCAGTATTCAACACCTTTTAATATCAGCCTAATCTACACAAGATTAGCTTGATGATTAACAGGCATTGATAATGCCCGGAGCATGTTTCATAATGACTTGAGCAGTGATTCATGCCCCCTGAGATTCATTTGTGTTGTTTTTTTAGCAAAACTTGTCCACAAATTGAGAAACTCAAACGTTGATAAAGACATTCTTGTGGCTCTAGACTCAAACTTTGAAACTGTACCCCCATAGACTGTAAATATAAGAACTGTACAGACCGGAGGTGAGCTTTTAGCTAGCTAGCAAACTACCACACACTGACTGAGGGAGAGCTCACTTGTCTTTGTGTGTCTTGACTAATAGAACAAATACGCTTCATTAGCATATTGTAATTGAATTACGTCCTCCTATGTGTCACTGCACTGTATTGCATTTTATGACGGCGCACTTCCAAAAAAATGACAGAAACCTTTGCTAAACTTGATGCTGGAGGTAAGTTATGTAAATAGGTAGCCTATCGGAATCTAAATACGTTTGTATAGCCTATTATGTTGTATACAGGATCCGTCTTTACTCAGCTAAATATAGATAGTTTATTAAGTCTGGTTAAGGTTGTAAAGTTTGGAAGATTTGACACGTTTATCAATGTATTTTTGAAGGTGTCTTGATTTAAAGAGGTCATTAAAGCTCTATTTGTTTGGGGTTGATCTTCACAAACGACTCAAACAATAGGTAACTTTCACACTTTAATTCCCACAGTTGCAACATAAAAAAACAAAGAAAACAAAAAAGTTTACACATAACATCAAGTATCCTGGCCTGAATTCCTTTTATATACAATGTAATAACAAATATACAGCCAAGGCCAGATCATAAAAAAAATAAAAAGCAGTGCAATGATTTGATCACACCTAGGATTCAGATTTTAAAAAGATGAATATAACTGATAAGAGGGGAAAAGCATCAAATGTCAGCGACTGTCATCACTCAGTGAAGAGAAGCATTGCAGAGTTAAAGAAAACAAACATTTAAGTATCTAAACTTTTTACTACTAGTTTTTTGCAGCACTGCTGGATTACAGAATCCCACCAACAGTCTGTGAAGTCATTAAAAACCAGCAAAGGCTGCTTTACTGAATTCCCTTTTATAGGCTCGTCTCCAAAATTAAAACACCAACTTACAGTATCTATGACTAACAGAGTGTTAAAATAACAAAGTATGACAAAATTCAATTCTACATTTTCTTTGGTAAATTAGCTGTATTTCTTTTGGAAACCCTTTAAGAAAGAGTATCCATATCATGAATTTATTTTTAGCACATTTCTAAACTACAAATATACAGAACATGTGTAAGTCTGCTCATTCGATCACAGATATTTCTGCATCAAGTCTTATAAACAAAATGACAATGTGTCACATTCAGCACCTGTCTGTGTAAAGTAAATAACTAGCATATGATCACACACTACAGACCAAAACCTAAGGCCCAAGACCGCTAAATCTCTACACAGTATCTGTAAACACAGATTAGATGTTTTGTTTAAAGTCACTGAAGACTCAGACGGGAAGGCATTGATTCCAAATAGCATCTGAAAGTCAAAGGGAGCTTTGTTTTCTTCTTGCACCCTTGATATATCTTGAATGTTCTCTGTAAGTTCAGAGATATCTCTCTCGAGTTCTTCGATGGTGTCACAGCTTTTTAGTGACAGGGGTCAAAGGGGTATTTGGAGACGCCTCCATGAAGCTCCAGCTCCGTTTCCGACCAAGCAATGACATCTCCCCTGAGGTGGCTGCCGCAGGAAGCCAAACTGTAGATGTCACTGGCGGTCAGGACATGTGACCACATGTGCAGGTCCGACATCTCCCCAACAAATGATTGAGCGGCATCGAAACGGCCTCCAAGAGTGTCCTGAAGGTACGAGATAACACAGGTTAACAGCTGGAACACCAAAAAGACAACATCTTTGACATTTGACAAGTGTTTATTATGTAATGTTAAATACGTGGAATCAGACCATGATTAAACATATTTTAAAGCTGGAGACTTGATTATGTTTGTGTGAAATAACCCTTTAAAAAAATACCAAACAAACCAATGTGTATAGATTTACAGCTGTGATATATTCACACAGTTTTTTTGCGTCTGTAATCTACAGAGATTAAATTCATCTCTATTCACCTGCTCCTGTCCCAGGATGAAGACACCTCCAGGTTTGATTGGATGCCAGGGGGATAGATTCATCCCGGACCCCCTCTGCACTCCATCCTGGTAGACCTCCCACTGTCCATCCCTTGTTGACCAGGTAACACACACATGGTGCCACTTCCCATCACCCAGGGACAGGGGGAGCGTCACAGACTGCAGATGGAAGGGTGAACATTGTGAGACTTTGATATAAATACAGATACTTATAAGTAAAAGTTAAAACGGTACATCAACAAAAATATAGTCCAAATATCTCTTATTTCTCTAACAGAGTTCTGCAGGGTTTGTAGTTTATCTCCCTCACCTTGTCATTGATCAGCAGCTCCATGGGGTTGTTCCCCCACTCGATCAGTACCAGTTCATTGGCCTGTCCTGGTGCAGAGTATGAAAATGGCGTCCCCAGGCTGGGCCCTACACCCGCCTTGATCCATAAACACAAAGTCAGAGCAAAGATCTCCTGCAGCAGCGTTTTCTTCATCCGCCCATACATGTAATTGGTTCTCATGGGAAAACTGATCTGGAAGGCATCGGGACTCTTGATTGTCTTCCTGCTGGATCCTGTTTTGAGAAAATACAACAACGTTTCAAAACTAGAGCCTCACTTTAAGTCCTCTATGTAGTTACTGTTCTGGTCTTCATCTTTTAATTGTATCTCGTGAGCTTGCGCAACAAATCCGTCATGATATTACATGGTAGATTTTCAGATTGTCCTTTCTCAATGCAATTTAAGTAGATCATCTCCATGAAGGCTTCAAATTTGATATAAAAATGTATCCTTGATCTTGCAAACAGCAGATAACAAAACAATCGAAACTCCCAAACATCACATTTAGGAATGGACAATGATCTATGTTCATCATCTTGAAGGCTTGAACATGAGTTATCTACATCAACCTCAAATGGATAATTCTGAAAATATGACAGGCCAACACACTTTTTGCTTTAATTATTGTAATTATTATTATTTAATTATGCTAATGTCACCAATTTGTTTGACTCTGTCTGACATTTAAATGCTATGCACTACACTCTGATACAGTAGGTGTTTGTATGCACCTTTAAAAATGTTTTAACATGTAATTAAATAATCCATATTTTGCATGTAACCTTTATCAGTTAGTAGTTTTCTTGTTTTGTTCTGAACAATGGCGCAAATAAAAACCAATAATGACAAATATTAGATATAGTTGATCGATTTAGATCTTTTGATCTTCAAATTAAATTGTTAAAAACTGTTTCCAAGGTCGGGAATGAATGTTGACACTTTAGGTCAAATATCAGATGATCATGACAAAAAACCTTTGATGTTTTCAAAAAAGTATCACATGAAGTAAAAGATGACATACGTTTTTTGGTCTGGTCGGTAAATTACTACATTCTAAAATCTTCTTTGCCTATGTATGTAGTTTCACAATATATTTATTTCACCTAAATGCAAGTTTTTTTTCTCAGTGGTTGTGTACCTGCTAGGTGCAGCTGGTTTAGCATCGTTTCCAGTTTGTTTGAGTGGAAACCAGTTCGTGGGCCTTGTACTCTGTATGCTCTGTGTGAAAGGTAGCTGTGACTGTCTGCTTCATTACTGTGGTGATCATCATAATCACGGTTGCCGTCATCATGGTCATCGTGGTCCTCATGGTCACCATGATCTTCATGGTCCCCCTCATGGTACTCATGGTCATCCTCATGGTCCTCGTGGTCACCCTCTGTGTCGTGATGGCCATCATTGTGGCTGTTGTCATGATTGTGGGTGTCATCCCCGCTGTTACTGTGGCTGCTGTCGTTGTGGTTATCCTTGTGGTCATTGGAGTGTGTGCCATCGTGGTAATGATCATCATCATCATGGTGGTGGTGGTCTCCATCGTCCCTGTGATTGCTGTCTTCAACATTGTGGTGGTTGCTCGAGCTGCTGAGGGCGGCGGTGTTGTGGTGAAGCTGCTGTTCTAGGGCGTTGATCTTCCTCTGGAGCAGCTCCTTTAGAGAGCTTGAGTAAGTGATGGATGTGTTCCTCTTCTGTAGAGAGAGGAGAAAAACACATGTGAAGTCATGCATTGTGTGTTTGGATAACCTGCTGCTGTAGCACCACAATTTCCCAGTTTGGGATCATTAAAGTAATTCTATTCTATTCTATTCTATGGTGAGAAAGAGTCCTACTGCCACTTTATCCATTAACACAAACCTGCCCAAAGGGATCATGGGACTATCTGCTTATACATCATTTACAAGCCTCGGGGAGCACTTGTGGGTTTTCCTCTGCTATTAACATTCACTCATAAGCTGTTATTAGTCTGTATGCTGTTAGTCTATATTTCTTCCTGTGTCTGCCTCTGCTTCCCTTCCTCTCAGGTAATCCAGGCTTTGTTCTGGTGCATGCCCTGATTACCAGTCTGTCAAGGGAGATCAGAATAATTACTGCTGATGTTAGACCTGCGCAGCACGCCTCCCACCCTCCTTACACTCTCAGCAGCTCCTGACATCTGTCTGTGATCATGACCCAAGTAGGAGAGACAGCAGATAAGTGGAAAAAATGTTCAAGCATGGACTAATTAAAGGAAAACAGGTCCGAAGAAGAAGAAGAAGAAGAAGAAGAAGAAAAAGGTGTACTTGATTAATCCCCCAGGGGAAATTCAGTTTTTTCTCCATGTTATTGAGCATGCTACACACAGGATCCTATGGATATTCACTAAATGAAGAGATGTCAGAGTGAGTGGCTGCATACGAGAGATTGTGCCAGCAGTTTGGTGTCCAAACTTTGCTCAAGGGCACCTCTGCAGTGCTTGGAAAGTGAACTAGCACCTCTCTGGTACAAAGTCCCAAATTCCAAACAATGGTCCATACCAGGACTTCAACTGGCATCCCTCCAGTTCCCTAGCAGACTGAGCTATGGCCGCCCTCGGTGACGTCCACCCCCGATCCTGTTGATGCTCTGAGATGTCCACTGAGGGTCATCAAAGTGACTCTCTTGCTGATGAAATGATAGGCTTTAAGCGATTAAGTAAGTCATTGTTGTCTCAAGTACTTAGTGAAAATACCACTGTGGGACACTGATGACAGCAGCGTTAATGTCTCTAAACAAGGAAATGCCATATATGGGCATGCCTTACATTATAAGCCTCCTTTCACCCTACAAGTCCTCAGGCGTACGACATTTACTTTACACTAATTTTTTAATGTTTAATCTGATGTTGACCTTTTTATTATAAATCAATTAAGTAGTGCCAAATCAAAACTAAATTGATCTCATTACTCACTTAATTTAAATAATATTTACACAGATCTAACTTAATCTACTACAAAGCAATCAAAAGATGTAAAAAAACTTTAAGCAGAGGTCTCCATGACTACAATAACCTCATTTACAGATAGTTGAAAAAGTTTCCTGCTGTATGGTCTCACCTGCAGATTGTTGAGCCTCTCCTTCAGTGCCTGCAACATCCTCTCCATGTGCTCTGGTGATGATGTGATGTCCCCTGGTGCCACATGTTTGTCCTTCCCCTGGCTGCTGCTAATCTGCCCTCCATCAGATCGTTGCCCCCCTGCAGAGTGGTACAGCGGTGAGTCCGGTATGAGGTTGCTGTTTCCATGGTGACTCTGCTGGTTGCTATTGTGCCCGTTGTCTGCATATGTGTGATGGCCGGCCACCCCTGCGTGCTGTGAGTGCGATGCCGTTCCATGGTGCTCCTCATGAGGAGCGGGGCCCTGTGCTAGGCCCTCACACAGGGCGAGCTTGACTGTCAGCTCTCTGATGGTCTCTCTCTGGTCCAGGATGGTCTCTTTCTGCTGAACCAGGCTCTCTCTGAGGTGGAGGATGGTGGCTTTGGCCTCTTCGCTCGCCCCCCACCAGCCAGCGGGAGGTGCACTTTGATGGCCTGGTCCGCTGGGCGCTGCAGCCCCTACGCTTGGAGCTGCTACAGGCGAACAGGCAGGGTCTGCATCAATGGGGATAGGAGTGCAAACAAAGCGAGGGTGGGGTCCAAAATTTAAGTCAGACCCTGAAGCAGAAGATGCAGGACAGAGGAGGAGGAGGAGAAGTACGGAAAACCAAATTGGAACAAGGAACAGGTGTAGAGACTGATAGTTCCTCATGATCTTCATCCAAAGTTCAGCCAGTTAGACTAAGGAGCTTGGCTTCTCTTCAAAATGTGAGATGCCAGCTGACGCAAACGCCTGGTTTGACTTCTGTGTTGTTGTAAAGAGACATCAGGGAGCACGGAGTAGTCACAGTTTAAAAACCTGTAAAACAAACAGACAATGAGATTTGAATCATTCGGAACATTTAGATAATCCAGAACAAAACATTTAGATGTTAGTATTTATTTTAGTATCGTCTAAAAAGGGGAGACAGACCTATATTATCAGCGTAGGTACTGATTTCAAGGGCTGAAGTTTATGATAGTTGTTATATATTTTGTTCTATTAAACCATAGTTGCGTGTACAGGTAAACATGCGTTAGTTAAACATATCTGGTTTTGATTTTAGCTGCTGTAGTAAGATCTTGATCTAAACATGGCACAAAAGGAAGCCTTAGGCCTGACTTTAGGATGTAAAAAAAAGAATGATCAGGCCTAAGCTGTATGTGATGCTGGATGAGCACCTCAGGTAATAGCTGTCTGACCAGTAACCTTGCAAAGTGTTAGCATGTGCCAGAAGAACCGGAACGTGTCCAGACAAGGATTAGTCCAATTCAGAGGTGTGACATCCTGACCCCTCAAGCCAACGACACGTTTGCTGTTAATTTAAGTGTGTGTTGGGTTAAATTTAGAGAAGAAGGCTAGACCGTGGTGCATTAAACAGACAATTACAATCGTTTGTTCAAAAGAAAATCAGTCAAAATCACTGTTGGATTATATTCAAGTATTTGACCTTTAGGACGATTGTAAACTAAATAAATATACTCTTGTTAAAATCTGGATACTAAAATTATTCTAAAGTCATGTGACACACATCTTATTCCCTGTGTCTATATCATAAAGGCTTGCTGACCTCTCTAAGCACTGCAACATGTCCTTTATTATACAGGGTCGGCATTTTGAAATGGCAAACATGTGAGGTGGATGCTAAACCTCACTGGCCACCTGTTGCTCGCTGAGACCAGCCTTTAAAAATGTGTGTGTATGTGTGTCTTCGTGTGTGTTTTTCTGCTCAAAGTTCATACAATATTTACTGTATTTAATCAATAATGAAACAGAGTGAAGAAATATTAAGAGATATAGTCTGTTGCATGACAAAAATTATGTATGTATTAATTGATTCTTTACTGAACAGCATACATTAGAGGAGGACAGTTCCTTTATTTTTTTTTATTAATTTATATATATTAACTTTGTAATAATCTTCCCTTCTTCATAAATTATCATTACAATGTTGGAACTTAAACATGTCGTGTCTCTGCAGCTTCACTTGGACTTTACGTGGCTTACAGGAGAGACAGATGGTCGAGGAACAGAACCATGTCACACCCAATCGCCAGAGTTTAGCCTTAAGTTTATTACCACCCACAGGTCACTCAATTAACCTAATTACAAGCAGTTTGTCGGCTACCTTAGCAAGAGATAAGGGGGCTTCTGTGTGTGTGTGTGTGTGTGTGTGTGTGTGTGTGTGTGTGTGTGTGTGTGTGTGTGTGTGTGTGTGTGTGTGTGTGTGTGTGTTAAGCCGTGTTGAGGACCATCCCTGCACACCAGATGGTCAAGGTGGATATTTAAGTAGTGCGATTAGTCCCCAATTAAAACCTGACAACTGCAGTTAGACCTTTGATCAAAAAGCTGTTGACTCTTACAACATTAAGTGCTCTTTATTTGTAAACAACGACAAAGTAAGGATAGCAATAAAACTATTATTATCAACATCTCAGTGCATTACAAGATCAATGTTATCATTGATTTCCCTGGCAAATAGTTCTCCAACAATTTACTGAGGCACAATAATAAAGAAAAGTGTGCTTCAATTTGAATCCCCTCGCTGCCTCCTCATACACGATCGTCTGTCTTATAAAGTGTTCACATAAGTGTCAAATGGTTCCTGCCTTTAAAGTTTACTTAAACCTGTGTAATGCTGATACAACACTCCTGTTAGCTCAGTTTAGTTTCACTTAATATCGTCTTTTTATGGCACATCATATTTTTCACATTTCTATATATATTCATGGAATCAATTAATTTGGTACATGTAGAAAAAGATGCAAATAAGTCATTAGTTTTTAAGATTTTTTCTGTTTGTTTTCAATCTTGAGTTATTTTTGAGAGAGATTCTTGACTTTAAATGTTCACTGAAAAAAAAAGATATTTTTTTAACAAATCGTGGTAACCATTTTTTTCTGCATCAATTTCTAAACAAGTATTTAATTAACTTTTTTTTAAATGAAATTTTAAAAAACTGAATACAAACTTTGAAAAAACTCAACTGATTTGTGTTACCAATTAAAGTGATGATTTATGTAGATCCAGCAATTTTCATTTTTCAGAGTAATACATTGATAATTTATGCTTCAGATGAACACGAAGACGATACGTTTAATGCAGTCTGGTCAGTAACAGCAAACTACATGCAGATTAAAAAAATAAAAGTGCTTTCAGTAAGCAATCTTCGAAACCCAGAAACTGGCTTTCCTTTGCAGGAAAGTTTCATAAAACAATTGCCAAAGCCTAAAGCTGCCTTTATGTAGAAAACAAAACAAAAACAATGTTTCTGCCTTTAAATTGTAAAAGATAACACAGAGCCACAGCAGCCTCTCTGTGCATCTGATTGAAACAGCTGAATTATGCTCAAACTAAATTAACACTCTTACAGTGAAACAAAGTCAGCAAACATCGGTCTTACCTTGCTGTCCTTGTGGCTGCACCTTGTGTGTCCACTCTGTGAACTTGCAGTGAGTTAGTCTCCTTCACACACTGATGAGATTGAGAGAGCTTTAGCTCAATGCCTCTATCCCTTCTTCATTGTCTCTACTTAACTCCCCTCCCCTTCATCAGCTCTGTTGTGTTTTTCTTGGAAGACCACACCTCTTTTACTGTCCTACTGTTTTTGACTTTTTCACTTCTTGCTCACGCCTCCACCATCTTTATTACTACGGAAATGTACTTGAAATAATGCTGATACATAAGAAAAGTTTTCTTTAAAAAAAATTGACCTCTAATTGATTCTCCTGTCTACCAGGAAACAATCGCTGGCTCATGTCCTCCTGTGCGACGTCAAACAGCTCACCTAGATCTCTACATGTGAGTAATTGGCCTAGATTAGTGACTTGTCTCTTCCCGTTTGACTGAGAGCCAGAGCAGCAGTGACAGCAGATGGTTCCTTTAAGGTCAGAGAAAATCACACCACACACAAACAATGAAGTGGGCATGTTGATAACAGGATCTAGCACATGTACTTACACAGAAACATTAGAGAACAAGTTCAGACACAATGACACATGTCCGCCCTCTGTCATTATGCTCTGCTGGGAGTCAGGTTATCTGATTTTAACATCCATAATATCAGACTTAATGTCCTAGATTTACAGAACAATAAGTGCAACAGTACAGAGCATGGTGATGGATGAGCAACGGGATAATGTGATACTGGAGTAAAAAAAACTTATTTTGACATCTTTAAGTAACTTCTTCTTTTATTTCAAACTTCTGCCACTTGTTTCCTCCTGTCAGACTACAGCAACATTAGCATGAGCACACTGAGACAAACGTTTACAGAAACGTAAACATTCAAGACAACCTGGATTTTGAAAAAAATTACATATTTTCTAACAGATGAAGTATTCTCAGTTATTGGTCCGTGTAGGTTTTCTCAGAGTGTCATAAACCCTTGAGCAAAGTCTGTAGGCTTGGTCTATTGACTGATTTACAATAGATGGCTTTAGTATCTTTGCTTGTCTAAAAAAAAAAGATATAAATTCTCATATCCGTTTTGCTAATTTTACAGTTTGCAGGAAAAACTCCACAGATACATAGTTTGGGGCAAACTTTCAATATTATACATGCAAGGACAAAAAATATCCAGAACCTCCAGAATGCTTTGATAATTGAGCACATTGATAGGCAATGAAATATGTGCCTTTTATTCTGTATTTACATAAATCGGGGATACAGAGATGACATTTATTCAACAGGGTTTGAGACAGTGTACACTGTGTTGGAGTAGTCTTAGATTGGTATTTATAGATTGAGTTTGGGCATTTAAGCAGATCATATAGTTTTGACCCTTTTGAAAATAATGTTTTTGGACAAATAGTTTTTACTAAAGAAAACATATTAATAATCAGGTTATTTCGTATATTTTTTAGATAAAAATTAAATATATGTGGCATGTTTGTAGCAACATGAAATTTCAAAGAGCAAAAAACTTCCCGTCTTGATGGTTTTACACTGAATGTTCAAATGATTTCTGTACATTCACCTTTTCTGAAATGATTGAAATCTTCCTTTAACTGTATCTTATTTGTCATTTGGGTTAAATGTAAAAGAGCTTAATATGGACATCTATTACCAGTAAACTTTCAGAAGATAATAAGAAAGATACATTCTTTAAATACATAAATACATGTTCAGCATGTCTGTGTTTCAGGGGTGTTTGATTACACCTGCGTGTCACAATATGAAGGTATAGAGATGTCTAGATTGGAGAGGTCTGTGCATGAGTCATGCTTATTGTTACCTAAGTCAGTGTGAGCCAAGTTCTCCTGTCTTTCAATCTACTTATCAGGAGTGAATTAGGTCCAGAGGAAGCGAAGCGTCTGAAAGAGCTTTACGGATCAGGTCCAAGGAAACAAGACCACAGATGATTCAATTGTTCCCTCCACACAGAATGAAATGATCCAGAACACAACAAAGCTCAGCCCACTCGTCTGTTATGACGGCCAAACTGGAAGCTCCTCGGATGATGGAAAGAGATGACATCATGTCTTCTGAACGGAGAAAAGATGGACCCAGAGTCAGACAGCCTTCTACTGCTGAGTAAACACATGTTTATCTGTTTTTTTTTGTCATACGTGATTTTGGTTGTCCAGTAGTGGGAAAGACATTTAAGTAGCATTTTGAGAGGCCTTATGCTGCAGTGATGAGGTAAGGTCTGAACAGAGGAGAGGGTTTAACAATATACATAATGGAGGTTGTTGACATGAGAGCTGTGCTTAAAGTTTTATTTATCAGGTTTGTTGACAATATCAAGTTTAAAGGTCACATATGATACTCCTTTGAAGTCAGTCTCAGAGTTCCCCAAAACATGTCTGTGATGTTTCTTGCTTTAATTCCACTCTGGTCCTGTATTTCATCATGCCCATAAACCTCTCTATTCCAGCCCTGTTCAGAATAGGCTGTTTCTGTGTCTGTAGCTTTAAATGCATGTAAGCTGTTTGACCACGCCCCTCTCTGGAAGGGGATGGGGCTTAGGCTTTCTTGCACCATGCCCAATTGTTTATGGTGAGAAGGCAGACTCAGAGGGACAACAAACACCTAGCTGTAGGAGTGTCACCCACCTGGGGGAGGGGTTACTACCCTTTGTGATGTCACAACGAAAAAACATCCAAACAGCCTTTTTGAGTACACATTTTCTAAAAAAAAAGTGGAGCAGGCAAAAGACAGAGAGGATGGTCTTTTCTCATTATTGGGGGGTTGTAGACAGACTAGAGATACACATTAGTGTTCTAAAAACATGGTGAACTATATTTTACATAAAATGTGACCTATAAGTTGATCAACCTTTTATTATTTGTGACTTTGCTACCTGCTTTTGGTCTTAAAGGCACAGATTTACAGATAAGTTCTGTGTAACTCTGTGGCGGCTCAGCCATACAAGTTACTGCAGCAAAGTGATGTCACACTTTTCTTACCTTTAGGGAAGAACCTCCTACTGCAAGGTGGTGGAGAATGTTTCCATTTTTTATTTTAGCTGTAATATGTCGGTATGTTCAGGAAAAGTTAAATTTAAGTATTACTAATTATTATTTTTAATAATATAATTTTTTGAATGAATGAATTACTCAAAGCAGCTGTTCCGTATTTTTAAGATTATGGTTTCTCTTGCGCTTATTAAAATAGAGCTTTTGATTTGATGATTTTATTCTTATTGTAGTTTGTACTACAGGACTGCAATTAATGTTTTATTCATTGTGGATTTATCAGCTTCTTATCTTCTCCAATAATCAATTGATATCTTGGATTTTAAAATTCTGGAAAATTGTGACATATGTCATTAAATGAGGCAGAGACAAAAGTGACACCTTCACAATGATATGTGCAAAGAAGCAAACTGCATGTCAAAACAGTTTTTACTGAACTATAATTGCTCCAAACAGATTTCCTCTTGGGGAGTTCATGAACTTGTTTAAATTGATTGCATTAGTACTTTTTCAAGTGCAGTCCGTTACATCTAACCTCTCCACAGGTGACATGATGCCAACAAGGTATTTTTAGTCATCACAGGGCTGTCCACATGTTTGGCTTTCTTCTGACCTCTAGTGGTGAAAGGGGATAAATGCAGCAAAGCACAGAAATAGTGCTTAAAATACACTGAACCACAATTTCTGTATTAAAGTTCCTAAGTACATGAGAATTAACATTTTAGTCGATCTAAAATAGGCTATGAAAAGTAAGAAGGCTTAGTGTGTATGATGACACCTGTTTCTGTCACATTTTAAATTATTTTTAAATTATTATCAGTGATGTATTATCAATTCGGCTGCAACTTAAAATTGTAGCAGCGGAATGAATTGGACACTTAAGTATTTCTACTATTAATTAACTTTGCATCTAAAGCTCATTCAGTCTCTGAAACATAATGTAATAATAATAATATGACACACAGGGTTATTATTAAAAGAGAACTTGAGTTTTCCAGTCAAATATTTTTTGGAGGATGTGCTGGGGCCTTCATGACCTCTAAAACCTTGTTGACAGTCTTGATAAAGTACATCACACTTGAGCTTCAGTTCATTTACGACAGCAACTATCCACCACTGTGTAATAAACGTGGCAACAACAAATGGCAAGTATTTATATATTTCACCGAAAAGTAATGATACGAAATTGCAAAACTTCCCATCACAAATGAATCCCCAGAAAAGTTAGAAATAATACTTAAAGTTCAAAGTATAACTAAGAAGAACAAACGTTAAAAATATTGTAGCCAGTATTGGATAATCATTTTAAATGTGTTCATGTGTTTAATGTTGCAGCTACAAAGGGGGTGTAATTTTAATACCTTTATGTACCGCTGGTCAGTTTAACCCATAACAATAGTTAAATTGATTATATTATTGGATTTATAATTTCTATTACCTGGATATGCAAAGTTGGAGCTGTAACTTTCAAACACATGAAGTGTAGTAAAATAATTTGTAGAATGGAAAGTCATCATTGAGTACAAGTAAAAGTACTTTAAATTGTACTGGATTACTTACTAAATTGTTGTTTTTTTTGCTTTCCAGACTGTAAAAAACAACAAATGGACTTTCCCTGTCAATTTATCCCCCAATCACCTTTATGTCTTCCATTAATAAAACACATAATCTGCAGTAAATTAAAGTATTTATATCAGTTAATGAAGATGGGTCCTGCAGGGCCTCCTCCTCTCCTGTCCCCCCTCTGAGAATGGGGAGTAGGGACATGGTGATGATCCGGGTGTATGTAGGCCAGTGATAGGCCTTTGCCTGTGCTGTGGCTTAAAAAGTTCAAGTCATTATTCTCCTCCTGCTTCTATTCAGACGGGGTCCCGTTAGCTCATTGTTATTCTGCCCGAGTGACAGAGAGAGAGGCAGAGGGAGGCGGACACTGAGCGCGAGGCTGACTGCTCTGGGAGCTGCTTGTTCAGGGCGGGGGCTATAGTCGGTGGTCGGTTTTTCTGCGGGCGTGAAGGCATGTTGGTAATCGGCTCAGTAATGTGGAGAGGTACTGAACGGCACCAAATATCTGACCCCGATTCCTGGGAGTAAAGAGAGGCAGAAAGAGGGAGGAAGTGTGTGTGTGTGAAAGAGAGAGAGGGGGGAGAAAAAAGAAGAGAGAGAGAGAGGGCCATGTGAAAAAGGGGTGGAGGGGAGCTGAGATTTAGTGCTCTGCTGGATGAGACAACCCCCCACTAACTAACGGAGAGGGAGAGTAGCCTAATAGGAAGAAAGGAGGGGGTGTTGTACTCTTCATTTAACACTCAAAGAAGCAGGAAGCCTTTATCGCTCCCCACAATGACATCTGAAAAGGTATGTAACTTTTTTTATAGAAAGTAGCTGAATTTCTTGTTGCTGATTTTTTTTTTTTTAATGGAGCTCAACAGGTAGCTGTTGAACTGTGAACTGTACTGAGTGGGCAAAAGGCTGTTTCCATTTTAACACTCAGGGAAACATTCACTCTGCAACTTATTCATGTCTCTATTTACAGAAACTTTGTACTCATCCTTTCTTCTCAATTATTTTTTGCCCTCAGTCACGCAAAAGTATTTTTTTCAAATTAGATGATGTTGTGGAAGAAAAGCTCATTTGGCAGTGAAGTACTGTTTAACTGTACTGTTACACCATTAATTGATCTTTAGGTTAATGTGGGGAGTGAATGCATGACACAAGACAAAATCATTTTAATTAGAAGTCTTATATGAATCTTCCGAGCTTCATTTTCTCTTTGGTGCCTCACTTGCCAGGCTTTTTTTTTGAGGGATTAAAAACACTGCAGTGACATTAAGACTGCAAATGGGAAATGTCCGAAAATGGATGAAAATGTCTAAAATGGTAAATTGGTCCAAAACACAAAAAAGTATTTATCATTTGAATAGAGAAGGACATCTATGACTCCTATCAGGAGAGCAAAGCAGAATTTGGATTTATTGTTGCCTAAAAAGACAAATCAAAAAGAGTAAGCATTCAAATGAGTTGAAGATTATTTAGAAAAACTATTCTAAGCTGCCCTAGTGACATTTGTTGGTTTCAACCAAACTATTTGAAGACATTTTAAGAGGCCAAACCACATGAATGCACCTTCTGTATCCCCAACCACCTGCAGACTGTTCCTGTTGCATCCTGAAACAAACAACACTTTATCACTGTATTCAATGATTTTGAATTAAAACAACACCAAACTGAGAAAGTAAACATACATGCTTTATTCATATTAGGTTTTGTACTCCGTCCTCTGAACAATGTGCATCGTTGTAAAGCTTTCAAATTAAAAAAAAGTATCTGCAGAACAGCAGAGTGCTTCTCAGTCAGATGACAGACTACACCAGGGTGGCCCTAATGAGCAAGAGCCTGGAAATGTTTTCTTTGTGTCATATACCATTAGTTGATCTGGGTCACCGTTTTCTCTGTAATCTTGCTGTGATAACAAAGGAGGGCTGCAGTGGGAAAACAGGGAATGAGGATTTTGCTATCAAATCCGCGACTGGAAATCCTTTGACCCCAGATCAGTCCCCCCTTGATCGTCCCCTCTGCTGAGGAAACATCCTCGTCGCGTGTTTATTCAGCACTTTGACACCTGCGTCTCACTCTCGAGGAGACCATTGTTCTTATCTGAAATGGTATAACTCTTCTGGCACTCCAATCTTGGAGAAATATTTGGGTTGCCGTAATGTTGTGAGGCGATAATGTAGAAACTGGCAGGCTTAGACAGGGGGGTAGAGTCGTGAGAAAATAACAGTGCTGCCCTCAGACAAAACCCAAGGCAGCTCTGACATCCTCGGCACTTGTTGAATGGCCTTAAAAGTCCTAAACCTTAAATGTTTATGGTAATCTCACACTTTTAGTGCCTCAAAGTGGGCTGATGTTACTCAACAGATGTCAGCTCACAGTTCTTTAAAAAAGACCGACACGATTCCAGTAAGTTACATTGCTTAGATTATTATTATTTTACAGGACAGTTGTTTTGGGGGTTTTTCTGCACATGGACCAAGGACACAACCTTACAGTTTTGTCATGTCCTGATTAATCACATAAAGGTTTTGTCTTTAAATAACAGGAAATCATTACATTTCAATTATTACTCATCAGGGCACAAGATGGCATCTTGTAGTTCCTTGTCTTGTCGGACAGTCAGTCCAAAACCCAAATATGTTCAATGAAGTGTCAGCATCAGAAAAAGCAGCAAATTCTGACGCAAGATGCAAGGAAAAAGTGAATGTTTGGTGTTTTCGATCATCAAAATACTTGTTTGTGTTTTCATTTTATTAATGAGAATAGTTTCAGCTCAGGTGAAGTTAAAAACAAATAAATAAGAGCACCTTTTGTTACCCTCGTTGCTTTTGGTCTTCCCCTCTGTTTCCTGTCTGTCCTTTCAGTGCTGAACTTTCAGATAGCGCTGAAATTTCCTTCCAAAAAATCATTAAAGAGAAAAAAAATAATCACACCATAAGTGCTTTGACCTTTGCAGTCCAAAGTGAAGAGTCATTGTGAAAACGTTGTTACGTTGTTTCTCTTTTAGTGGATTTCTGTTTGCTGTCAAGAGTAGCGCCCTGACCAACAAAAGGAAAAAACAACACAAACACACAAAGAGGTCGGTCCTACCCAAGAGAAGCAAAATGTCTCGAACAGAAGAAGTTAACAAGATGACGGAAAATGTCTACAAGGTAAGACTCTAAAGCGCCCTGGCAGTGAGCCCCATCACAGTGTGAGAGATTTGGGAGATATTTTCATCGCAAGCAAAATCTTACACAATTCATTGTATTGTGAAATGATTAAAATGTCCTCTTATTGTTGCCAACAGGGGATTCTGGACCAGTTTAATCCCAGTCTGAAGAACTTTGTTACTATGGGGAAACACTATGAGAGAGCCCTGACAGGTTAGCCAAACACAGGCCTTTCATTTTTTCTCCTCTTAGCAGGGTTATATGTTACGTTACACAATCACTTTAAAGGTGTATGTCCCCTAACATGAACTCTCTTTCAGGAGTAACTGTGGCTGCCAAGGGGTACTTTGATGCTCTGGTGAAACTGGGAGAACTGGCAAGTGACAGCCAAGGCTCCAAAGAGCTGGGTGAGTGAGGGAAGTGAGGGAGAAATTAAGAATAAATCTGCAATGGCACCTAATAAAGTGAAGAGAGTGGACTTGACAGCTGCAGGAGAGGATGAAAACAGTCTGCTTATGTGTTAGTGAGGGAGCAGAGGAAGACGAGAGGGGAGAAGGAAATGTAGAGACAGAGAGAGGGAGCGAGAACAGAGGGAAATGGAGAGAGTAGGGTCATTGTTGGGAGATTAACAACACCACATGATCTCATTGTAATGCTGAAAACAGCGGGGGAGGCAGGCAGGAGAGTCGGAGGGCGAGATGCCAGCCACCACATACTACAGCGCTGTGTGACCGAGGGAGGCACTCACAGCTGACTGCCGCTTTGTAAATGAGAAACTGTGTGAAAACAGAAAAGTTTAAAGACATTACTGCTCGTGTGTTGTTTGCATGGTTGTGGCTGTCGATTGCCGTTCATAATGGTCAAGATAAGAACACAGATTTGAATAAAAGCAACTGATTACTTCTTATATCTAAATCATTTATAACATTTCTACACAGGAGACACATTGTTTCAGATGGCCGAGGTGCACAGACAGATTCAGGTGCAGCTGGAAGATGTGGTAAGACTGCGCTAAGATGCTCTGTGCAAATGATATAATGCTATTGAAGTGATCAGAAAGAGTGCAGTTTTCTATTATAATACAGCAACAATAATAAGCTTTCTTTAGTACAGTCCACTATCATGTTAATGTTGCAGTGTCAGCATACGTTGGTCTAATTGCTAAGTCTTGATTGTTGTTTTTAATCACCAGTTGAAGTTGTTTCACTCTGAACTGCTTGCCCAGTTGGAGCAGAAGCTGGAACTGGATATTAAATACCTCACAGTAAGTTTATGTTGATCCACCACTTCTTTTTAATTCAATTGACCAGAAGCAAAGACAGTGTGAGGCGGAGTGATTTTAATTATTATGTAAATTATGATGCAAACCAGAAGAATGTGTAAAATGTGATTCATTGTGATGATTAAAACTGTGAAAATTAAATTAAACAGTCACATACAAGCGATACAATAGATATGAACTCAATAAACCTAGTTTCATTTAAAAGGTATTAGAAAACACTAAGTTCTGACCATGTTAGTTAGTTAGCATTCCAGGAGCGCTGATGTAGATATAATGTACAACAGCACTGGGACTTTTAAATGAATGTATTACTTCACTTCAGGTGTTCTGCATACTTTGTATTGACATTACAGCAAATGGTCATTGTGTAGATCTTAGCAAACTTTGCATTTCATCAATGAATCAAGTATGAATTTAAATGTGTAGATGCACAAAATGTAGCAAGTGTTCAGGACAGTGTTTGTGTTCCTGAACTAGCTGTGTTTGTGGAGCCAAATTAAGTAAAAAAAAAATATTGTTTATGACTGACTAATTAAAGCTATATCACACTGAAGGTTGTGCTGTTGTACTGAATGTCAGCATGGGTGCAGTGTTGTGTCACTGACCGAAAAAAAAAAAAAACAGCATTGCTGATATTAAGCACAACAGCACTACATCTTCCATTATTTTGCTCGATGTCATTTAAAAAACACAAAAATTTCCCACAAGGCCACCCTGAAGAAGTATCAGAGTGAGCGGAGGTCTAAGTCTGAGTCTATCGAGCGCTGCCAGTCCCAGCTGAAGAAGC
The DNA here is from genome assembly GCF_963584025.1 of Labrus mixtus. Classification (NCBI taxonomy): domain Eukaryota; kingdom Metazoa; phylum Chordata; class Actinopteri; order Labriformes; family Labridae; genus Labrus; species Labrus mixtus. The sequence goes on along the minus strand of NC_083622.1, from coordinate 17,337,648 downwards.
TCCGCAGGAAGAGCCAGGGCAGTCGACACCCAAACAAATATGGAGACCGAGAGATGCAGGTGAGTTCAAACCCAGCGATGAAAAACAAACATGCGTAATGAACGAGGAGGAAATCAAATATGAAAACACGCAAGCTTAAGTTAGTCAGATCATTTATATTTTGAGAAACAGAAATCCTCCAAACAAATGGATCATCTAACTCGGCATTATAGAAGATTAAAAACGGAGGTTATGTGAGCATTTGTGTAAGAAATAGGCTGGTGTGAATAAGATTAAAGAGCAATCTGCCTCAGCTGATTTTCAGAAAACAAGCAACTTAGTGGGCAAACATATTCCTGGAGGAAATAGGAATGACATAAGAGGATGAACTGATTTAGCCACTTTGGAAAGTGAAAATGAGAATTGAGATTGAGCTTGCGGGTTTTGTGAGAAGAAAAGTTCACGAGGGCATTAGAGGTTTTGTGACCTTGTGTTATTCCTCTTACAAAGAGCATTGAAGGTCACCCTGTCTTGAGTGCATACGATTTGGATCCAAGATTTTCCCTGACTTTTTCCACAGTTTGTGGAGTTGATGAGTCGTCGTCAAGGTGAGCTGGATGCGATGGTTGCCACGGGTTACAAGTCTGCGCTCACTGAAGAAAGGAGACGATACTGCTTCCTGGTCGACAGACAGTGTTGCGTAACCAAACTGCTCATCAGCTACCACTCTAAGGTAATGGGCTCACATTTTCTTATTTGTAATTTGTCATCGTTTTAGCTCTCATGTGGTAAATGTTGGCAATATAAACCCAAATAACAGTTAATCCTACAAAAACGTATGCGCAATCAAACTCTGAAAAAGCTAATTCCTCTGTGCAGGAGACCTTCATTGTTTTCTAGAAACACATTATGAGCCTCAGTGTTGCACTGGTGGACATGATCCTTTACTATATGAACAGAGACTCTGTTGTTTGTGTTCTTTTGATCTCAGTTTGAACATCTAAATATTCACTACATGTGTTCCTCTGCTGCTGGAAATGGAAAATATAACCCAATTTTGTCCTTCTGTTTCTATTAAACGTGTTGAACACTTGTGTGCCCAGCTGTTTTAAGAAGTATGTGTTTGTAATATAAAAAATGAAGTTGAAAATTGAACCAGTGCATTGACAATTTTTTTGGTTATTTGAAAAAAGCAAAAGCATTGAATAAATCCGGCCTCATCCTTTAACACTGTTGTGGTTTACTCAATGCTGTGCCTTCTTTCAATCCAGGTGAGAGAGCTTCTGTCGCAGAAACTGTCATCATGGCAGCTGTCCTGTTCTCAGCCCACAAGACTACCAGAGCGAGCTCTGAATCTGCTGCGCCACACTGCGCCTCAAAGCTCAGGTGCTGCTGGGATAGCCGAGGTACTCCGCCACACCAAGCTAGGCTCTGCTCAGCCTGAACAGGTCAGATTATTGTTATTTTTATGTGTTCAGGTATTTACTTTGGTTTGGGTTGAGTTGATCACTTTTAGAAGTTTAAGCTCCAAATCTGGGCCTCCCTTTTGTTGGATTTCCCAGAATGATTATGTTGCCAGTTGTTATTTTAAAACGCTATCAAGACCTCCTTGGATAAACCCAGACATGCATTTTGTTTGTTAAGTACATATTAAGTATGTTAATACATGAGTGATAGTTTATGGATTTTTAAAAGAACATGCAGGTGTATAAACCCTACTGTGTTGCAAGTAAACATTCATTTTGACCACATTTAGGCTTTTTTGTGTATAATACTGTGGACCAAGGAAGAAATGCCGGGATAACATTTCTGCACAGTGGATGACAAGTTTCTTGTTTTGGCTATGGCCCACAGTAATGTGTGTTCAATATATTTCAATATACAATATATTTGTTATTGATCAGTAAATCAAAATTTCATGTGACCCCACGTGGGGTCATGACCGAAAGGTTGGGAAAGCCTGCTATAAATGCTTATGTGACGATGTTAAGAGGTATATGAAGTCCTTCCAAGTCAAAGAGCTGAAGTAAAGTGAAGTCACCAGTCTCCGGTGTTTCGGTCAAAGTTTTATCAGTAACTTGTATTTTTTGGTGGTTAACAGTCCTTGTTTTGTTTTTTTCAGAGGCTCTCTCTGCTAGAGATCCCGACTATGTTGAATGGAGACTCCAGTCGCTCCCAGCAGCAACGCCAGCTCCCTTCCTCCTCTCAGAGTGAAACCTGTCCACCTCAGGGCTCCCCTCAGACTTTCTGCTCCTTCTCCTCTGGGGGAGCAGCCGGAGGTTCATCACAGGGAGCGTCTCCTCAGCACAGCAGCACTCCCCTCGATACATCAGCCAGCCTCCTCCCTGAAAGCAGCACCAGCGGCAGCCCCAGCCCAGCTGCATCCACTCCCACCCCATCCAGCAGCTCTGGCCAGCAAGGCCCCCAACTAATGACCACCAACACCACCAACCTCTCCCCGAGCCTCATCCCATCCACTGTGATGTCACTCAGCCAGATTTCCCCGACCAGCGGCTCCTTGCATGGCATGACCCTCCCCATCACCCACAGTGCTCCTCACAGTCCTCCACTGCCCCACAGTGCTCCTCTTTCCAGGGCCATGACTCCTGTGCAGCTCCTGCACCAACAGGTGGGACCAGGAGGGAGCAACACTTCATCGCCGTCACACATTCCCTGGATGAAGACTTCTGACATGAGTGCAACAGCAACACTGCCACTGCCGAGGAAACCCAACAGTGAAATGAGGCTCGGAGGCTTTCAGGGTAAGAATGGAGAAATCTTCTCCCTATATTTGAATGTCTAGAATTATATATAGTCAGTAATACATTTGTTAAGATTTCTCCTGTTTTATGGATAATATGGTCACGTGGTTACAACAAATGTGTGGCCAACATTAAACTGGTGAATCAGTCCACAGTGCAGCCAAGCGAGCTAAAAAATGTAATAAAGAATTCTATCAAAAATAATTGAACTCATACTCTGATGTCATGCTTCAGACACATAGGTGCCTTTGAGTAACTGCAGCAGAGCTAGTTTAAAAAGTTGGTTACCGTGGTGACTAGTAAGCTCTTGACCTCCAGCTGCAGCTCTTCATGAAACAGCACACTCTGGGCGATCCTTTCCCCATTTCATCCTGAACTGTTAACAGATAGTGCGCTAGCGGAAAGAGCTGTTATTGTCAAGCAGCAGCTGTAGGAAATGATGTGTTTGCATTAGCAGTAAGTTAATATAGTGCTAGTACAGCTGTTAGAAAGTAATCACTGAACAATAACATCCATCATTCAGAATCCCTCGTCTGTAGGCTTTCAATGCTAACGAAACCTGAGACTGGTGGCTACTGCAGTAAACAATGAAGACTTCTATGTATGGAGACACTCGCTCAGTATAAAAATAATCTAAAGGCTTTTGATTAAAAAACATTCCAAGGAAAAATAGCATAATTATTGAGACTTTGATTCATGAAGATAAAAATAGGATTATGACATTCTTTTTTTCTCCTCTACCAAGGCTCCAGTCTCCCTAGGATTATGCCTTTGTCTGGTCCTACACGTGTTGAAGCCTTGTTTGCCCACTCCCCTGGGGAGTCAGAGGGCGGTGGTGGCGGCATTGGCGGAGCTTGCTTGCTGCACTTCCAGCAGGGTGACAGCATCACCCTGCTCATATCTGAGGCCAGAGACGGATGGCACTACGGTCAAAATGAACGAACTGGACGGTATGTTTTACAGATCACACACTGAAGGAGAATTTTCTGAAGTGTATAAAAGAGAGATGCATTGAATGACTGGCTGGTGACTAGACAGAGTCTTATTAGGTTTAACACTGTTAGTATGCACAGACTGAATAATCTCAACGCTATTAGATGAGGACATGATCATGTTAAGGCGTAACAATAACCAAAAGGTCAGAGAAAGCACTTCCCTTCATCCTCTTTTTCTTTTGTAGATTACTGTGAGAACAATGTAGACGATACACACTTGTTTGCTGCTTGAAGAACTCAGTTGAATGTCTTGCTGAGGTTACTTAAAGTGAAATTTTCTTTGACAGGAAAGGCTGGTTCCCTTTTTCCTACACTCAGCCACAGCACAATGTGATGGATCACCTCGAGAGGTAAGTCAAGGGAGAAATAATTGTTGTCCTCTTAAAGTGGTAGATAAACTGTTTATAAAAGAAACATCCATTCTTATAATTCTAGCTGTTTTAAAACTAAGTAGATCAGCAGACCTTATATTGTAGGAAGTAATAGCATTGGTTGACTCAAAGAAAAAAAAGGTAATTTTCAAGTTGAGATAAATGTGACAATGTTCGTCTGTATTCTCAGTATTAAAACATGTATCATGCCAGAAGCACAGAGTGAAATTGAGCTCATAAACAGCAGTATGTTACCCACTTTTGTTGATAAAACAATGCTCCCAAATCATCATGTTTCTTTTCTATTTTTTCCTCTATCCCCTTTCCCCGTCTGTTCGTGATCTTCCTTTTAGCTCCCTCTTCCTCTCCAAGGCTAACAGCAACAGCACGGGCCAGCTCGACAAGCTTGGGTCTCAGGGTCCTGCAGCCCTCACACCAGAGTCAGAGGAGGAGCGGTCTCTTCCTCCCCAGAGGGTCAGCACCTTCCGCCCGCGCCCGTACAGCATGGCCGACAGCAACAGGGTCAGAAGGAAGATTTTCTGATAATTAGTTCATCTTGCTGAACATCTTAATCTTAATGATCATCTTAATGGAGGAGAAAGAGATGATTTGTGATTTGAAATGTAATAGTGCTCTTCTTTACATTTCAGATTACTTCAGCATTTGCCTCCCCACCACCATCCCCTACCAGGTAAAATTAGCTATGCAAATGAGCTATTAGTGTCTTAATTACACACATTTTATTTTACCTATTGTCTCTGTATTTGTCACATTTCTAATCTCTTCAGTGATCTTTGGTTGATGGGATAGTTTAGATTTGTTTACCAGGTTAGAAGGAGATATCTTAAGATGCATTTGTTGCTAACCACATATTCCTTTAAAGATTTATATTTGGGCTTTTTGCCTTTATTTGATGAGGGTTAGGGTTAGGGTTGATGAGAGAGGGAAATTCCATGCAGGAAAGGAGCTGCAGGTCAGACTTGAACCCAAGCCTATACCGCTTGGAGGATTACCGCCTCTGTACATGGAGCCTGATCTGACAACAAGGCCATGACTGGCTCCTTCACTATCATTTTTGACTTGATTTATTTTTAAGTCAAGCTAGCTAGGTCTACTACTCTGTTCTATGGGTTGCCACAAGATTCTCTTCAGGAATTAAACATATTCACAATGTGGATATAATCATCTGAAATCAGACTTAGGATGGGAATCAACTGTTATATTGTTGATGAGATGTTGCTTCAGGTTGTTGACAAAGCTGACAAAAAAAAAATCAAACAGGAAATCTGACAGACATTTTAATGATTATAGGCTGAAAAACAAGTAAAAGTGAAAATTTGCAGGGACATTTGGCCGTATGTCATAAGTACTGATTTCTGTGAGCTACCATCAAACAACACTCTTAGTACTCCTTTGCTAATATTACCTTTAGCTACAGAGTTGCTGTTAGCTTTTGAAAGTTTTAAAGGATAAATGGGAATAGAATTGGACTTATGTAACACTTTTCTATAAGTTTTACACTTCTTGTCACATTCACTCATTCACACACTGATGGCAGAGGCTGCTTCATAAAGTGCCAAACTGTCCAATAGTACTACTACATTCATGCGGCGCTGGCGTAGCAGCGGGAGCAATCCAGGGTACAGTGTCTTGCCACACGACACTACAATGGGAAGGATACGATAGAAAACGCTAGCAAAGTGTTATCTCAACAAAGAGGTGGTTGAATTCTTAAATAAACTGTTTTTCTGAAGGTAGTTGAGGGCTATCTGTTAATCTGCTTTTAAAATATTAAGTCTTTCTATCTCTTTCCTAGACATGTCTTTTAAAAGGTAGAGTCATCAGCCTCTTTCTGGCTAACAGTAATGTAAGCTAGGAACTGGCTGGATGCTAACATTAGCTGTTGTCTGACGGCAGCCAACTGGTATAAGTCAGTTGTTTTAACTTTAAAAAATTTCAATAAAATAATAAATTAAATGGGTGGCCATGACATTTGTTACTGTATTCACGGTCCATTGATAATTAAATGAAATATTATCTACGCCTGACTCCTAATCTATTATTATTAATGCACACTCAGCTGTTCTCAGTATTTTACATCGGAAATCTTACCATGCTAACACGCTGAACTATTATGGTGAACACGTGAATAATTAAAAGTGCTTAATATAAGCATGTTAGCATTGCCATTGTGATCATATTAGCATGCTGACGGTAGCTTTAAGTTCATTAAGCATGACAGAGCAGCTAGCACCAACTACAACTCCTGTTTTTTTTCACCTGATTCTTTTATTCCCATTACAGCATTTATGATTAAACCCTCTGGAGTGCCCATTTTATGTAATGTTTATTTTATTTTTCCTGCTTACAGGGTCAACCCGTTTGCTCACATCCGACTCAGAAAAACTGTCACCAACGATCGCTCGGCTCCCATCATCGAGTAAAAATTGTATTCGTACAGCAGCAATCTTGCGTTCTGTGGTTTGTCAGGTCTTCAAACCTCAGGTTGATTCCTGGAAACAACCCACGCATGAGTTTTTTTTTTTTTTTTTAAATAATCAAATAAAGATTATATTTCTTGATAAAATGTTAAATCAAATTATAAAAGGTGTAATTGTAGAGATCTGTTTTAAATTTGATTTCAGTCCATTTAAATTTGGAGTAGTTAAAATGAAAATAGAATCAGAACCTCTTTAACATCTGAAAACACCTGAGAGAATATGAGTATGAAAAATATAGACTAGTTTATGACAGAAGTTTTTGTCTGTACTTACCTGAGTGTTTGAGATCTCCTTAACTCATCAAGAATAGCTAACATTTTTAGGTTTTTCATTGCCTATGAAAGATGCCTCTGACTTCTTTTACTTTGCTATTTTTTTCTCAAAACTACCTTTAATTTAGTTTTTTGGTTGTTTTGTGCCATATTTTGAAGTGTTCCTGTGTTTGGTTGATCTAGGGACTGGCTCCTAATAGCAGGTTGTGAACTTTCACTGTAACAAAGTGTTACAGGACAAGGACAGGCTCCTATTCTAAAAGTGCTATTACGATATTATATTTTTAGATGTTAGAAATGCTGCCAGATTGTTGCATTTTCTTGGTTTGAATGAATTTGAGTTTTGAATTTAGTCAAAGTGTCTTTTCTAATTCAAAATGTGTTTTGGTTGAGATGCTTTTCTGTATTTCAATGAAATTAGCCATGTTTATTATTTTGGTCATTTCTACTGAAGCATCACTGACGATGGGCAGAGCTGTTCAAGTGATGGAGTCCCTGTTGGTTATATCTTACAAGTTACTTCAAGTTACTGCGACAATTTTTGCTGCTGCAAAGTTACTTATAATTAAAAGTAACTTAAAGTTATTTTAACTATTGAATGGTTTAACCCTTCACTTGGCCTAAAAAAAATCATTGTGAAAAAAAGTATTTCTTTAAATGTGATGTATCAAACATTCGATTAATGAGATTCGTAGGTTCTCAGATAGATAGTTTTAAGACAGAGGAAGTTCTACAGAAAGTTTCTGAGCGCCACAGAAAACAACTGTAGCAAAGAATAGCTGAATGTTGAGATTATGGTATTATTGAAGAAGTGTTTATTTCAGAAAGTTGCATGTTGTGGAGGGTTAAAGTAAAAAGAGTGAGAGATTTTCCTGATTAGTCTTTGGATTTGATGTCGTCTTGATTCCTTTTCAGTCCCAGATCTAAAGCGAGACAACATATAGGCTAGTCGAGTGTTTACCAATCAAAGTGAGTAGAATCTGAAAGACATGTGAAAGCCGAGACAGACAACAGGATTTATTTTCATTTGGGAAATGTTTTAATGAAAGTGATGATGAAAGCATACTGGGAAGTTGACCGGCGTCTGAGCAGGTGTTAATGGTAAACTAGAGTTATCCCAAGTAATATCCTGTAGCTCTAGGGGACTGTCATTTTAAGGTGAAACTTTGTATCTGTGCAAACTGAAATGGTTTGTTCTTGTTGTAATTACTTTGAGCTTCTGTGATCTTTTAGCACCTTAAAGATTTTAGATATCGCCCAGAGGGTTGTAGAGAATCATTTCTAACAGCATTTATATACCTTTGAGTAGTATGGCATTATTAATAAAGCTGAAGGCTAGCAAACTGATAGAGCTAATGCTTAGTCCTGCTTGTAAATAGGGCTTAAAACATCTGTGAATGTATGACTTTTATTTAACTTCTTTTTAGTAATAGTATTTCACTTTGGAAGAACGCTTGAACTTTGTTAACTTCGAATACTGGGAGGCACAAACAGCTATGAGATGTGAAAACCACTTACATAAATATACTTACATATATATACATGTGTATAGAAAAATAATACTCTGGGATTACTGGGAAATATTTTGTACAAAAGAATTTGTACAGAAGTACATGACACTTAAATTAAAACTAAAGATGTCGAATATGCATAGCAACAAGAAATACATGGCAAAAATTAAAAAGCAAATTAATAGCTAGTATTCAGAATATGGTATGTAGATGAAGGCACAAAATGTACACAAGTATTTTTGTAATTGATTGGTTGTGGGAGAACTGCTACGTAAAAAAGGAACATATCCAAAGTCTGAATTTCCTCTTCCAAAGTAAAATATTGTTACTATATTGCACACACATTATACACAGTTCCACAGGTCTGTTAAAAAAAAATGGACTAGTGGACTGTCGATCTGTTCTCTGAGTTACATCAGCATGAGATCCTGGTGACTTTAGAAGGTATTTTATTATGATGAAAACTGCTGGAGACATTCTTCACCTCAAACACTGAACATTTGTGTAATGTGAAATAAAGTTCTAAGGAAACATTCCCCAGAGTTGTAGTTCTTACAAGAGATTTTTCCATTATTGTAGGTAGCTTTGGTGTTTTAAATGTCCATTTTTTGTGGGGCCAGCATTACACGCATACTTAATTTTTAAGGGCTTCCATGCTGTACAGCTCTTTATTTTGTTTTGCTCTGTTACCCCTGTTACTCATGCAAGCAACATAATGCTGCTATGGAACAAAGAATTCAGTCCAGCTTTGTCATAAGCCTCTTTTGCGATCAGGGTTGTGTTGCAGCTTAGTTTCAAAACTCTCTTGAGTCTTAACACCTCATTAAGATTTTTAATCTTAATTTTAAGTCTACCAACCTGGAAATGAAGAGTAAATGAAAATGTCTTTATAACATTCATTAAAGCTAATTTAAGGCTTACTTTAGCATGTGAGACTGATTTAGTTTAAGCTTCAAGTGCAACCATACAAGTGGGTCAAATAGTAGTGAATACGCACATTTTTATCAACTGTTCTAAATGTTTTTTTCTTTTCAGACAATGTAAGCAGACTTTTTAGAGCAAATCCCAAAACATGGTCTTGCTAGAAGTTCTGAACTAAAAAACTGGTTCAGCTTATTCACTTAAACCTGTGATGTACAAAAAAAAGCTTTAAATAGCAATGTATGTATCACAATCAAACAATGTTACACTAAAGTTGAATTAAATAGAGAATCTTTATTTCAGGACACACTGAGCACTTATGCAGACACATATGAACAAGAGGAACAGCGCAAGTGCTGATAGGTTGATTTGTGAAGTTACAGGTTTTTGAGCCATTCAAGGTTGTTTCCTTTCGGATCACATGGATGGTCGGGAACATCGGGCATGTTTCCGTCATCTCGCACTGGGACTGCATTGGGAAAGTAAGGAAAGGAAGCTTAAATATTTGATCAAAAGGTTCAGGGGTTCACAGAGCTGTTTCACATGTGTGGGTATTGTTTTGCATCTATCATCATCAGCACTGTAGCACAATCTTCTTGAAATGATGAGCAGCCGTGTTTACCTGGGTAGTTGTATGGCACAGCTGAATTGATCATTCCTGTATATTTTGTGATGGGGCTGAGGAGCGGTACAGCGATGCCTGACGACAGAAAAATGTATTAACATATAACATATTAATAACACTTTATAACGGCCACACTGGTTATCCTTACAGTTCACATAGAGACAACAGAGAGAGGGCGACACCTAATTGAGCTTGTAAAGTGAACTGCTTTAGTCCTGATATTAAAAGGTGCACTATGGAGTTTTAGTAGAGAAATGTGAAAGTTGGAGAAGTTTACATATTCTGCTGTAAATGTTCATAACTCTATACACAAACTGTCCTCGGAGGAAAATCTGGTCCCTGGAACACTGTTTGAAGATAAAATGATAGGCGAGAAGTAACGGTGGAGGGCCCGCAACAGTGAATCCGTAACTCTCCTGGTAGCTTTTAAGATACAAACAGTGTTCCAGGGACCCACACTTTCTTTGAGTAAAGTTTGTGTATTTGGTTCAGAAAATATAGCATAAAAAAAATGACATCAGATGTCATTACCAAATCTACGTAGTGCACCTTTAAATGTTACAATGTTAAAATTCACTTAGCAGCTTTTATCCAAAGTGACGTACATCAGAGAGTAAGTACAACACTAATCCATTCATACACCTCCACGAAGCAGCGGGAGCAATGCGGGGTTAAGTGTCTTGCCCAAGGACACATCGGACATGTTGCTCAGCAGGGGATCGAACCCTCGACCTACCGGTTGAGAGGCAACGACTACCAACTGAGCCACAGCCGCCCAAATGTAGTTGTTTAAAAACGAAAGAGTATTGACAAACAGCATTTGGGCATTGTGGAGCAGCAACTTGAAGCAGGCAGCCTATCAAGTCAAATAATATCACGAATATGAAAACACATATCAAGACATTCCCTTTTTACTTTGCTTTGATTCCTATGATAGTCACCCTCATGTTACATTTGATTGCTTTAGATAGCTAACAAAATAATCAAAGTATATGTTTTCAGGTACGATCTCATGACGGGGAGTGTCTCGATACTTTTCCACTTCATCACCTTGAGTTTGATTAATCGGTCATCATGCAAGGCACGTATGTTTGGGACTTCAATTCAGCTTGTTTAAGTACAGTAAATACACAACAATGCACATTTTAAGGAAGCCATACGTTGGAATATTGGTTATTCTCTCTTTTACATGTCGAGTTTTAGACTTTGCAACAATAGAATAACAACACCTGTGTTGGTATATCAAAGACAAGTTTTACAATGTTCAGCTCTCTTACTAAAACACACATTTATGAGCTAAACTTGTGACGGCGTGAAACTCACCTAGCACTCCAATAGCACAAGACGCCACGATAACGGGCTCCTTATTCCAAGCATTCTTCAGGAAAGCTCCTATTCCTGTAGGAAAACAAACAGGACAGGTGAAATCAACCTACGATACGCTAACATTAGCCACCATTAGCAACTCATCCAAGGTCACGTTTTTAGTTGAATTTCGAAAGGATACCATTTTATTAGAGCAAATCTGAGGCCTGGTCAGCGACATTATAAATGTTTAAAGAGTACATTTTAACTACCTGGGTTTCTTATTAAAGTCGTTTGACAGAATAGGTGTATGAAAGATGACAAAATGTTAACATACCCGCCATGTTGACTTGTGTAGTCTTTAATCGTGCGGGTGCTCATGGGAAACGTAGTAAATACTAACCTGACGCCTGTTTTCTGCGACCGTCGCATAAAAACATTAACGCGAAACAGGAACTGCTCTTACTTCGCTCTACCTCTACTTCATATTTACAGGCTGTGTCTCTATGAAGTAAATTTAATATCTAATGGACTTAAGAGACTTTATGAAAAGGTTTGCAGTGCAGATTTAAAAAAGCTGAAAAAGAATCAGTTTATTTGGACCTATCTCTGATTAATGTAAGTAGGCTACCTACGTAGATCTATAGTATTTCAGATGGGATACCAGTCTGTTATTGATGATACGATTCCAGTTATCAAACGATTTCAATTAACTGGATAAAACGTCACTAATATTAATCAAAAGCTACCACAGTAAAAAAACAAACAAAAAAAAAACAATCGGCAAAGTAGCCTTCTCCGTTTTTTTTAAATCTAGTTTTGTAAGTTGAAGCAGAAAAGTACTTATTTTTTCTATTTTAATTAAGGTGTGTAAAGAAGTAATTTTCTACATTTTTAAGATGATGGAGGATTTCTCTGGATTGGCTCTGCCCCCTCTTTTTGGAGGACACATTCTGGAGGCAGAGCTGGAGCCTGGTGGTGTGGAGCTGGGACCAGGAGAGGTAATGTCTATGAGCTAATGGTAATGTTAGTGTTATTATGAGTTTAGGTAGGGTAGCAGTAGCTCTATGAGTAAGATGGATGCATTAATGAAGGACAGGGGTGGAATGATAAAGGGGAGAAAGAAAAAAAAAAGCTCCGGATTTGTCCTTGTGGCTTTCAGAAATGAACATAATTTAAAGGCCTTAAAACGCATCGGGGGAGGATGAAGTGTTTGGCAAAGGGAGTGCAGGGTGGCCACATCGATCTGTACGCCTTGAGAAGTCAGTCCAGTCAGTCGGCTGAAACATTTAGCATGCTATCAGTTAATCTGTCACTGAAGAGCAGCGAGAGTGTGGTAGAAAGGGATTCAGAGAGGAGTACAGTGGGCAAAACCCAGTTACTGTAAATGATCTCAGTGAATAAAAGGACATAATGTGAGACAGTTTACAGGGACTTGATAATACTGTGAGAAAAGATTAAAGGAACAGGATGTGACAGGCAAATCAATTAGAGAAGAGGGGAGACATTACTTGTGTGTATGGTGCAGAAAGATTTGGAGTAAATGACAGAGAGAGGGTGGAGAGATGTAGATCCAGATGGCAGAAAGAAATAGAGGATTCAACGAAGGAGAGGAGAACAGATGAGAGAGAGAGAGAACTGACATTTTGGAAGAAGAGCTAAGATGTTAGCAGTACTTTGCAGGGCAGAACATCTGAGGAGGAAGAGGAAAGAGAGGGACATAGTCAGGCATTTTAGTTTAATAGGGATCCATTTAAATGTGTTAAATGAACATTCAATCAGGAAAATGCTGACTCAAAGCCTCAAAGCTAGAGAGGGGTATTGTGGGTGGTGAGAGCTGGCATTAAGGGGTGGCTCTAATACACTGGAGCTAAGTGTGCAGCTTTGCTGAGATGTCTTGGGCTTAACTTAACGAAACCACGGTGAAGGGAGATGCCCACTTAACAACTGTCCTGGCCCTGCTGTGGTTTCGTTTAGTTAGGCCTTGGCCTTGCTGCCCAACTATCTACACTGTTAAATTATTTGGGCCATTAAGGTCTAGGTTATGTGACATGTTAGCAGGAATTGGCAATAAGTGAAAGGAGGGGTTGCTTCACTGAACACTTATCCATTTCATTAGCGCACAAGTATCATTTGTTTGATTTCAAATGAATGCGCCTGACAGGGTTGATGCATTTAAACGTTTCAATTGAGAGTGCTTTGTGTAGAATGTCACAAGTTGTTAACATGATATTAAACATTTCTATTTCATTGTAATGGATTCAGCAACGAGAATGTTATTTTTGTTCAAACGGATTGTGATTGAGCCATAGACCCAGACAGTCAAACAGGAAATAAATAGAGGTGTGTTTTTCCTCCAGGTGGAGCTGGGCCCAGGCAGCAATGAGCTGCTGGAGAGTACGGCACAAGAGGATGAAGAGAAAAGAGCTCTTGATAAGAGTAAATATCTGGCACTGAGCAGGAGATGTAAAGAAATTGAACAGGTGTGTGCAAGTTTACAGTTGCATGTTTTACGTGTGCTACTTTTGTAAACAATTGCTTACTGTGTGATATATTTGTCATTAAGTTCCTAATTTCTAACATCTGTTCTAGGTATGTGCTTAAATGTTTGTTTTTTTAATAACAGATTTCTGAAATATTTCTTATTTTTAAAGTTATTTTCGGGCTCTTTAGCCTTTATAAGATAGTACAGCTGAAAAGAGAAAGGAAATGTCGGGGAGAGAGAGTAAGGGAAGGCATGCTACAAAGTGACGAGGTCGGAATCGAAATTTAGAACCCACGTCTGCTGCTATGAGGACTATCGCCTCCATACATGGTGCGCGCAACATAACCCCTATTGGCTATCCTGCACCCCAGATTTCTGAAATATTTCTATCTATACCAGCTGATTTCATTGTAGGACTGTAAATGCAGAGCAGGGCAGGCTATATTTCCGATTTAGTTTTTCTTTATTCTGATACTTTCTGTTATTCTGTTGCTTTCCCTAGCTGTTTTTTATGGCACATTTGTCTAGAAATATATCCAATCCATATTATGAAACGTTCAGATACAAGACTTAAATAATATTATAATAATAATAAATAATCCTATTCAAAGCTCACATCAGCCAGCTATGAGAGTGTACTCATAGCCTCTTAAAAATGTGTCTCTTTCAGGTGAATCAGAAGATTCTTGGTCGTCTTCATCAAGTACAAAGAATTACACGGCGCATGAAGAAAGAGAGGCGGTAAAAAAAAAAAAACACATTACATTAACTCTAACATTCTTCTTAAATATTTCCCGCTTGATGACTAAATTAGGATTGTGTTACCTTGCAGGTTTCTCATGAAGACTTTAGATGCTCATGGAGATGACTACAGAAACGCCCAACTCACGATACTTCTAGAGGTGAGAATTAGGTTGACAAGTTTTACAATCTGTCACAAAGTTGCTGTGTGATACACATTTTAAGAAGAACAGTATACACATATAAGCCCTTTGTTTAAAACTGGTCATGAAGCTGATTAAATCATTGTCATCGTTACCATCCATGCCATACTATCAGAATACAGATCCTATTTACTGCTGTGAATATGATACTACTGGCTTTACAATGAACAACAGCAGAGCTCTCAGGGTTTGACAGTTTGTGTGTCTCTGTTGTGCTCCACAAAAAGTGTTTTAACTGAAGAGCTTCCACTTGTTTTCAATAATACAGCTTTGCACTTTAGACTTTGATGGATGTATGAGCAGGAGAGTCGATGTTTATTGGGCAATGAGTAGTACTGTATGTCCCAGTACTCTGCAGAATGTACTGTAGTGTTAATAAAAGGGGAAATAATTTAACTATGAGAATAGTAACATTACCTCTTTATTTGACTGTGCCTAGTTAACACAATGACAGTAAGGTAGGTCAACCTAAAGCCAGAAAAAGTTACATATTTAGTCTGGTATTTTCTAATAGTCCTAACTGCTAGAGTAGTGGTTCCACTAAATACAATCAGTTAATTCAGACCTGATGAAGTTATTTTAATCTCTTTAATTTTGACAATTGACCATGTGTGGATTAGCCTGATATGAGGACCCTCAAGATAAAAAAAAAAAAAAAAGACATTTACTTGTGGGCCCTATATTTACTCATCCAAGTATGGTCTGCTTATTTGTGTTTTTGACTTAAGACCCTTCTACGAAAGGGCCACGAGATTGGCTAATAATTCAGGACTCTAATTTAGTTCACCTTAACACAATCACAGGTAATCTCGCAGTTGTGTCTGCTTTTTGTTTGATATATTATATATCAATACAAATGCTCAAACCCCTTTCATGCTTGTTGGAATAATTCCCTCTGTCTTGTTCCAGGAAGAATCGGGAGCACATTTAGATCCTGCAGCTGGAGTCGAGGATGACCAGCTCAACGGTTTGTCCTGTTCTGCTTCGTCTGCATCTTTGCATCATGCTACTGGACCAAAGAAGCGGAGACATCGAATTCCACGACAAGACAAAGATAAAGATCAAGTAAAGTAATGCTTTCATTGTTTGTTCAGCATGTCCTGTGTCTTCGCATGGCGGTAATTCTGTAAATATAGATGAGTGATAAAATGTAGAGCGATGTCTTTAAAGTACACATTCAGACATCTGACGGTGCAGAATTATAATTTTCTTTTAACTTATTATCTGCTTCTTTTTCCAGCCTGAACCCGAGCTGTCAGTGTTGGCAGAGGCACAGTTTGGAGAAATGCCCAGCCCAACCTCACTGTCTCACTGACGTCGCACTGCCCTGGAGGTGACAGTGATAAAGGAGCACCCAGTTTCTTAGATGCAACCTCCTCTGTTCAGCCAGGGTTTGCACTGTGTGCAATTTTACTTGAATGTTGTGAAATGATTGAATGAACATTAGGGACATATTTACATTTTGTTGTATCTCATTTCAAATTTTGTACTGACAACACATAATTATGACCAGTGATAAACTGTGCTTTTTCTCAACCAAACTCTTAAAAACATGTTTTGCTTGTTTATCTGGTAATTAATTAAGGATAACAAACTTGTATAAATAATTGCTTCAAGATCAATGATTACATGTTTTTTTTTTAATGCCAGTACGAAGAGAAAACAATGGTCATCACTAAAGTATTATAGACTGTCTCTTTCTCTGACTGATTTATTCTTCTTCTTTCTTTTCTTTTTTTTACAAGGTTTCTAATGTTTATTTGCGATTGCTATTTAGAGAGAGATGTTTTACTTTATTTTCTCAGAAGTATGTCAAGAACCAGAGGTTTCACATTTTTCAATATTCACATCTGCATCAGTAATTTGGACTTCAGCAACAGTGCACTGTAAGGCATGCAGTTTTTTTTGTTTTTTTGTTTACATGTTTTCAGTTCAGGCAGAAATATAAAGCATTGCTCAGCTTTATTGTCAACATTAATGAATAAAAAAAACTGTCAGTTTCCATTAAATGTTTTTTTCGGTTGATAAAGATATACAATCAACATGAATGTTTCAGAAAAGACACGTTATTAATTTATTTTTTTCCTATGCAGTTTAGTTTTTGTTTCATAATTCATCTGTCGGTGGAACTCAGTTTTATTCACTCTATGGTTGGACCAGTTGTCGGACCTCAGTCAAACGGATGTCAATCTGTGACAGGCGTGAACTACGTCCAATCAAATCCCTTAGATTTGATTTAGGGCGGGGCTTGAAGCGGAGGTGGGATCTTAGCTACCGTCCATCTTCAGCTATATTACAGTGAGCGAGCTTGTCGAATAGAAAACACAATTTGGAAGTAAAGAAGACTTTCTGGAATTAGTTTTGGCTGTATTTGAAAAAAAGACAAACGAAAGCCCATATACTAGGTAAATGTCGTAATCAAGTATAAATCTAGATGGTCGGGTTGACCCAGTTTCCCTTTTTCCTAATTTTGGCTAGCTGGCTAGCTAAGCTGCTAGCTAGCATTTTATGCATTAGCTAGCCAGACAGATAGCAATATTAGCTTACAGGTTAACGATTAAAACGGATTCTGATATGTTGTGCATTTCAAAACGCAAACCCATCATATACTAGCTGTATCGGAGCCCAAAATAACTATGCATGAATATGACAAATATATCCATAAACATGCTTCGTGGTATTTGTTTTGAAACGGAGCAGTTACCGAGCACAGTAACTAGTGTTACCGTTAGCAGGCTAGGTGGCTAATGTAGCCGACAATCACGTCAGGGACATGGGTTACATGCAGATCGGCTACGTAAACTAAATGTAATAGATAAACTGAGGTTCCTACAGAAGTTCTGGTTCAAAGTGTCCTTAAATCACACAGAGAAAACGTGTTATGTTCAACAAAGGTGAAGTGGTGAGCTAGCTGTAGTCAGGTCCACTGTGAGGAAACACACTGATGCTCTTCTGAATGGATGTGTGTTTTGTTTGGATGACATACTGATTCATGTTTCTTTGCATAGCTAACTTCTGTGACAGACGGAATGTGGACATTGTCGTAGTTAGAGCCATGGCTGACAAGAGAAAACTTCAAGGTAAGACTCTCGGTGAGACCAATGTTGTTTAGGATCCATCACACCATCCACATCATCCACACACACACACACACACACACAGGATGCTCTCATCCAACAATTCTGTCTTGTTTTTGTTGAATTTCACTGATTGACACATTGTTATGATGGACTACATCTTTTATTTGTCTCCCAGGTGAGATCGACCGATGTTTGAAAAAAGTAGCTGAAGGTGTAGAGCAGTTTGAAGACATTTGGCAAAAGGTGAGTTATGTTATTGTTGGATTTGTATTCAAATCTTGTTGTTGTTGTTTCGTTGCTTGATGCATTAAAATCTTAAATGTATCATTTTTATTATGTGCAATTTAGCTCCATAATGCAGCCAATGCAAACCAGAAGGAAAAATATGAGGCTGACCTCAAGAAAGAGATTAAAAAACTACAGGTAAAACACAATTTTCATGCTGCTCCTCTCCTATACTCTTTATCAGCAGTTTTTACCTTTAACCCTGGTAATGCGTTAACATTTTCTCACTTTGTGTCCTCTTTCCAGCGATTAAGAGATCAGATAAAAACATGGGTGGCCTCAAATGAAATCAAAGATAAAAGGCAGCTAGTTGAGAACCGCAAACTTATAGAGACGGTAGGGGTGTTCTATCTTTTCTTATTATTGTTTATTTTTTACCAATGTTAAATGTTCCTGCATCGGGGCATCAGCTAATGAAAACCTTTTGCTGTGTCTTTTGCTTTCTTTAGCAAATGGAGCGGTTCAAGGTGGTGGAACGGGAAACAAAAACAAAAGCTTACTCTAAAGAAGGGTTGGGGCTCGCTCAGAAAGTGGACCCAGCTCAGAGGGAAAAGGAGGAAACGGGAACGTGGCTAACAGTAATACATTTTTTTAAATTTTTTTCTACCTGTACTTCATCTTAGTTGAATATTTCATGATAATTAAAAAAAACAAAAACATTTTGCCTTAAGTAAAACATACTTTTAAAATGCAGGAAAAAAGTTCATTGTGTCTGTTTTTCATAAATTAACAAGACTTATATAAAAGAGGCAGCTCGATTCAAATAATATTTTGGAGCATATTGAGATCAAATCCACTAACACTGTTCTTTTTTCCCTACGCCTCATTATCTGCAGAATACGATAGACACTTTAAATATGCAGGTGGATCAGTTTGAAAGTGAGGTGGAATCGCTTTCAGTTCAGACGAGAAAGAAAAAGGGCGATAAAGACGTAAGTCCATCAGTCTTCATTATACAAAGATGTTTAATATAAAAATACTGTAATTATCATGTTTGTCTAGTGCGGTCAAATGTGGCCAGAATTTGTCAACCGTGTGCATTTCTTCTGTCTGTCATGTAGAAGCAAGATCGTATTGAGGAGCTCAAGCGGTTGATTGAGAGGCATCGATTCCACATTCTAATGTTGGAGACCATTTTACGAATGCTGGACAATGACTCGATAGCGGTGGATTCAATCCAGAAGATCAAGGATGATGTTGAATACTACATCGATTCCTCTCAAGACCCAGACTTCGAGGAGAATGAGTTCCTGTATGATG